>NC_041047.1:32397685-32752233 GCF_900634775.1 Gouania willdenowi
AATGACGGGACAGTTGCAGTGACACACGTGATGATATGCAACACAGAGCCCAAATAGATCCGGCACCGCTGCTGGATCCCACTCCAATCACACCTACAGGTGATGAAAATCCACCCTTCAAACGCATTTTAGGTGAGCTTAGCTTGGGAAATAACAACAGACTTATGTCGACACTTACCTCAACAACGCCGTTAATTATGAAGCATTAGTCGATTCTGGAGCCACCGTCTCCATCATGCCACGTGAACTTTTCTATCTTCTCTGCAACATGTTCAACCCAGCAGATGTTAAAGTTGAAAACTGTCATCTAGAGATCATGTCATATGATCAGACACCTGTCACTGTGAGAAAAAGAATGTTGGTGAACGTCAACTTTGGACAAACAGCCGTTGTTCATCCTGTGTGCATTTCACCTGATCATTCCAGCTCATTTGTTATAGGAAGGGACCTACTGGAACGCTTTGACGCCTTTGTAGATCTCCAGAGACTTGAGCTTTACTCACAACGGGAAACACCCAAACCACTTGAGCTTCAGCCTGATGTCAGCAGAGGCAACTATCCGGTGTTTAAAATAGCCCGACCAGAGCCCGACCAACAGTCGGAACATAGCCTGATAAAATACAGCCAGACTGACAGCAGCCCAACACACGCAAAGCCTCACTGTGAAATACCACCGCTCAGACCCCAGCCACCACCCACTTTGTCTGTACATGCGTACAGCGACATTGAGCATTTGTCTTACAGCTCTCATCACAAGCAAACACCCACACAGCCTGCTCTTACTGTTTGTGACTCGAAATTCTTCCAAGAGGACGATCCAGCAATTCAATTTATGATTGATTTCCTTTCAGGCTTCATAGACCGTGAGCCATCAGCTCATGAATTCAACTCGTACCCAGATCTTCAAGATCTCTTCGAAGCACAAAGAATCACCTGCGTGTTGTTGATGACGTTCTATTTCATACTCATGACAGAACCACTACCTTCACGCTTGTGCTTCCTTACTCGTACAGGGGGGAATTTATGGCGAACGCACACAACACAAGCGATCAACACAGAGACACAAAATCCACAAAACGAGAACTTCAAAAGATCGCTTACTGGCCAAAAATGGGCCTCGACACGGCAGAATTTGTGAAAAAATGCAAAGTTTGCTCTAAAAACAAACGTTAAATTGTCAACTCAGAACTTTGGTATTCAGCTAAAATTTTAAATGGATAAAGTAACCAAGTTTATTCCATTAAGTCAACAAACTTTGAAACCTTAAATGTTAACTTTGAAGACTCACCAATGTTTCTTTGCTGTGCATGTTCTACTAACTCATCTGTAGTGTAACAGGCCAACACCAACACTCGGAGCAGTTTAAAACAGAGCATCACCAGCGTTGACGCCCACATTCAAACAAAGGGGGGTGAAAAAGTGAAACAGCTTTTAAACTCTTGTACAAATACACGTCTAAACCCCGTGCTCTGTTTAAGCAGTGCTCGCATCAATGAACAGCTAGCGGTGCCATAGCTAAACCCAACATGTCCTCACAACCCCCAATAAACAATGGGCGGGACCAAAACATAAGGTAACACAAAAATCTGTCTGAAAAGAAATTACTTAACACTTCAAAATGTTTGTGTCATATTAAATAGCAACATGACCTTTACTCAACGATACTATAAGGGTTACACCATAGTATCTGTTCCCACTGTTAAAAAGCTACGAAAGCATCAACAAAATTATACTCCAGCAGTAAAATCTGATTATGAAAGAAATAATTCAGAACATATCCCAGCATTAACATTGGCACTGTAGATACTGGTATTACATAATAAATGCGTCTGAACGCAGTCGCCACTATAAGTCTTCCCATGAAGCACGAATTTACAATACACCCATATGCTTTTGTTATTCATTTAAAGTGATCAAATCTCACTTATTGACGAACATCACAAGTTCTCTCCTCGAGTTCTTGTCAATTTAGTTCAATCTTGTAATTTGTCCCAAACAATAGGATCGTATTGTTCTCAAAATGATCAACCAGTTAGAAACTCATGTCAGACCTTTAGAGTCCTAACAATTCAGACTATCATCAATTGAGACATCGTATCCAACGTAGTAAAACATGATTAATGTGTTAACACACTATTATCATGTATTTTTCTTTCTTTTGTGGAATCCCACGTTATCTCGTAACCACGCTAGGAACGTCAGAAAATTCTACAATCTTAACACGCAGTCAGCTAATAACACATAAAGCCACCCAGAGCCAGATTGTTGTGCTGTGTTGTTTTTACCTGTCATCACCAGAGTCCACTAAGTTTCCCGGACAACGCCGAAATGACGCTGGATTTCGCCGTTACCCGGAAAAGGGGGGAATGTAGGAACCCTGGTCGATGGTCAAAAGGCGGTAAAAACACTGTCGCACGTTTGGAATTTTATTACACTGTTATGACTCAAAAACAGACAATGGAAAAATGGACCAAGGAACATTTCTTCAAATCCCAGCCCTTCTCCCTGCAGACTCTTTGCTGACACCCATCCTCCCCAAAGAACAGACATCCCACAGAGATAACAGGGATGGAACCTGACACCCTACACCAGAGACATCCTTTCCAACATGAAGAAATAAAAATGAAACCTATACACCATCTGATGCTTTAAAGGCAGAACTGTGATTTAAATGAATTTCAGACATGGGACCTCGATTTTAACCATTTGTCTACAGGAAAGAGACTCATCGTGTGCCTCCATCTGACATATTTAAGCACTAATGCAATCACATTTCAAGGGAAATGTTTATAACTTCGTATTCCATGATCATTGATAAAAAGTGTATTTGTCCTCCTTTGTTATGCTTAAAGCTAGAAATAATTCAAATCAGTCATTTAAGGGATAATCAGTTGAAAGTCATTTTTCAAGGGTTCATGCAATTGGCACACACCCATGCTCCATTTTAGACCTAACATGGTAACACCCTATCTAGTTTTATGACTCTTTGTTTAAGAAGCACATGTGGGGATAGCCCCACCATTTTGTCTTCTTTACAGGAAAGTTAAGCCTCCCGCTTCTTTCTGCCAGCCAATCAGGTTTCACTCATTCCCACACTGCAGATGTGTTGTGACCAATCAGATAACCTCTTGACATGTTTATAAAAGGCCTCGCTTCTTGCTCCACGCTCTCTTGCTTGGCTCTTGCTCCACGCTCGTGCTCCTCTCTTACTTCTCTCTTGTCCTCCTCTTTGCATCTGACTTAACCGTTAGATGTTATTCAGTTTAGTAATGCTGAATTTTTGAGATATTGATTGAACTTCTCTCCAGTCAGGAAGTGGCTACCAGCCACTTCCATAATGACTAACTTTAAGTTTTTATCTCCATTTTTGAAATTAACCAAGCAGTTTTTATTTTTGGAACAAATCAATTTTTATAGCCTCCCATGAGTAAGCTTTAACGAACTCTAGCATCTTTGATTTGAGAACATGTTAGTTAAACTACCCATCGACGTCCAGAAGTGGTGCCGTGTAGGAGAACCAGAACCCCAGCCAGGCCGACAGTATCCCGCGGGCCCGTACAGTGAATGAGCGGAAAACGTCTTCGGAAAAACGCAGGAAAAGCTTTTTCCCCACACACTGCTGGTTACGCAGAAGGAGCTGTCATCATCACGCCTGTTTGAAGGAGGGTAAAACTGCACGCACACACAATTCTGGCAAAAAGGTGGTTTATAACTTAACAAATTCTCTCAATCGAAAATTCTAGATTCATAGTCCATATTTTTCATTTTGGTAAAGTTTTATTAATTTCATTACTTTAACTTTCTGTTTTCCTTCTTCCTCTTCCTCAGAGCGTTAGAAATCCCTATAAATCCCAAATTCACGCAAACATCTAAAACACTCAAAATGTGTAGATACCATACAGCTGTGTTAAAATGTACATTTTGTGTGATACCAATGAGTCAAAATAACTGTGAATAATTGTGAAACTGCCTAATTTATCATCGTGGTAATAGCCTGTAAAATAAACATGTACATATTGTAAACGCTGTGTTGTTATTGACATTTAAACCTTTATTAAACCTCTATTCTGACGTCAAGAACCCACTACAAAAACAGGGAACTGTAACAATTAATTAAAATAAAGTGATCTAGGACACTTAAAACTCAATTCTAGATGGCACCTCTGGCAACGAACATATTAAAAATGAATAATTAATATTTTTGAATATTAATCATCCTTTGTTCCCCTACAATCATCATATCCTCAAATGTATGTTCATGTGTACAATTTGTCATGTTTTAATACATGACGACTCCATTAATCTTTACACTTTTGAACAGCTGAATCATGATTAAACAGTACAGATCGTATTATTCTCAGTGCAGCACAGTCTCTGCCAAGGCCAGAATCTCTGCTCACATGCAGACATACACTGACGTACACACTTATCAAGACAGATAAAGACTGGAGCCAAACCTTCTCATAACATCTTCATCATCCTCCAACATTGCCACTATGGGCATCTGACTCCCTCCCTTTTGTCTCTCACTGTTGGGACCTTTTCTTATCTGTATAAAAAGCTTAAGCTTTGAAACTGTTGGAGCGGGGCGCGGCACTTCCTTCGGACGTCCGCCTGGACGGACGCTAATTTTGTTTCACTTTGTTCCATCTTTGTACCTTTTTACTTAGCAATAGAATAAACTTTTTATATAAAATCATCAATGCTTCTCCTGGATTCCATCATTCAACCAGAGCAATGAATCATGTCACTAAATGAGGTCAACCGTAAATTCTGCCGTAACAATTGGCGTCGACGAACTGAATCCATCTTCTGCTCTGTGGGGCGTCGACCGTGGACCAGCACTGGGTCGACACATTTGCCCCAGGGCTGGCCCGCGGTGGTCCGCCCTCGGACAGAGACTGGAGCACGAACCATCGGTTGAACCTCAAACACCAATTCGGACTAAGGTAAAGCTGCCTTTATAAACATATATGTATAAATTTTCATTTACATATATATTTGCTCTGTGTTGATTTTTTTTGGAACCAGTCAAGCATTGTATTGATTTTCAGCTTTGAGCTTTGATTTTGATCCTCAGCTATTCTGTGTTTTGACGCAGTGAATTGCCATGAGAAAGGCTCAAATGGTTGCTTTTTAATGCTGTAGGCTCTCTCTGGTTTTCTTCGGGCTCGGATATTTTGTTTAGGCATCGGGTGCAGCTGGTCATTATTTACTTTGGTTTTGTTCGGACACCCACAGCCTGTGAGGTCCTGACCATAGATAGACGGGCAAACAAGGTTTCCAAAACATCCCAGCGGTGCCATGATCTGAGTTCACCTCTGTACCGAAAGATTAAAACCCCGAACCTAACCTAAATTGTGTTTCTGTGAATCAAACAGATGAACAACCCAATAAACAAATAATATATGCATACGCATATACAATCTTGGTATGATGTGAACTCAGATCATGCTTTCAGGCGAGTTTTACTTTTTTTTATCTTTGTTTTTATTTTGTAAACGTGGAATCAGATTTCTCCCTTTGGCTTGGCTTTAATGCTTTCATTTGGACGAGTGTCAGCTTTTGAGAAAGGGAGAGAAAGACAGAGAGCCAAACACACACACACGTCGCTGCTGTGTTTTTCTTTTTTTTTGGACGTGTGACCACACACACACACACACACACACACACACACACACACACACACACACACACACACACACACGTACAGAGAGAGAGAAAGGGAGAGAGAGAGAACACACACACAGGCACGCGCACGGGCGCACGCACACGCACAGCCACACCCATCCCAAGAGAGAGAGGTGGCGCCCCTCACTGGCCAGTTTAGTGCACTACACACTTGTGGCACAACATTGTGATTTCTCACCTTGCCCCCTGCCGATAGAATAGTGCCATTACACACAGACACTATTTTTATTTTTATTTTAAATTTTATTTTTATTTCATGTTTGATGGGCAACACACACTCAAACACACACACACAGATGAATACAGTATTTCATTTTATTTTATTTTAATATTACTGTTACCATCATTATCATTTTTTATTTATTTAAATTGTTAGTTTCTGTTGGCTTTGTGGTTGTCCCCTGAAGAAACGACATCTTCAATGAAAGAATGAAATCACCTTCAACTCTTACGCTAATGGAATGTCAACATCATTCAAAGGACCAAGCATCAGAAGGAAATGGACAATCAAAGGTGTGTGACCTTTCAGGACTCAAGGACTCAACTCCCATTCAGCAAAGCAATGCTGAAATAACTCTCTCAGTCCCAAGTCAACTCTTCATCGTCTATGAATGGGCCGCATGCCAATGCCCCATCATCAAAGACTGAGAACCTGTGGGCGTCGGAGTGGACACTCCCCCCATCAATGAGTTGCGAGTTAAACGCCACGACTACTGCCTGAATGATGGGCAGCAACTGCAGACTGGTCACACGTCTGCTGGAAATCTTCACCAAAAAGACACTGTTTCAAAAGCCACAAGGATACCAAGCAACAAGAAGTCCACCACAGCCTTTGGTGGTAGTGCTAAATCACTTTAGCCTTGAACTTTGGCATGGAGGGGGACAACTAGCAAATAGCCAACAAGCTTCTCCTTCGCACAATACTAACCCCTCTATCTTCTGACTGTGCACTAGATTATTTTGTTTTCATTTATTCTCTCACACGCAGACAGACCAGGCATACAGTCACACACCCACATTCATAACTATGAGAAACACAGCCACATGAGATCAAGTGTGCCACTCATTTATCTTTGCTTTTATTCATTATGTTGCTCATTTATTTACACTGCTTTGGCCTTTATGAGAAAACAACAAACAAAGGGGAAGAAAATAGTGTTACTGATAAGGTTGTTTTTGTTTCCTTTTCTTTCATTTATTTTCTTGATTGAGGGGAGGCCCCCACAATGCAAGATATGGTTACATCCGCTGAAGAAAGAGCCCTCTGTTGCCTCAGCTTTTGGAGCTGAAGTTTTAATTTTTATTGGCCATGATTTTTTTGAGCTCACACGTTTTTCTCCTTTGTTATTTCTGAACGATTCTTCTTTTTCTCTTTTGTTTTTACTCAATTTCAGGAAAATTGAGACAGAGATTAAGGACTGCAGCCTCAACAAGTTTAAATTTTGACATTTTTTGACCGATACCCTCGTAAACAATCTGTACCTTACCCTTTTTGAAGCTGCTTGCGACAGACAGCCTAGTTCAACATTCATTGTTTTCATTTTGCGCGCCTCCCCCTGCGTCGGACTGTCTGGCCGGCCCAAAGCCACTCGACAGCATGGGGGGGGTACCAAATTTTTCCTGAGAAAAAAAATGTCCCATTAGTTGCTATGAGTACATAGGCAATTACTTTTCAAACAAGAAGTCCTGGTTTAATGTGCAGAAAAAGGATAAACCTTGCTAGGGAAAGCACTCTTCGGGGGATAGCAGTCCACCTGATTTGATACATGCTTGGTAACCGAATACCGTTCTGAACAAATTTCTACGTTCCCTTAGAGTGAGGGTTATTAGAGGTTGCGTGCTCCGTTCAATGTTGAGTGATATTAGAGGTGCCCAGAAAGTTCTGACAGTTGAGTTTCCCTCAGGTTGCAGACCGAGGTTGAGTTTCCTGCCGATTCAGAGGTTTTTTCTTAGACTTCTGGAGTTTATGGTGGTTGAGTTATTCCCAAACTCTTATTCTTCAAGAGTGGCGGTTGAGTTTCCTGCCGATTCAGAGGTTTTTTCTTAGACTTCTGGAGTTTATGGTGGTTGAGTTATTCCCAAACTCTTATTTTTCAAGAGCGGTGGTTGAGTTTCCTGCTGATTCAGAGATTATTTTTTACATTTCTGGAGATGGACAGCGGTTGAGTTTCCCCCAGGTTGGGTACCGGGGTTGAGTTTGGTTATTGTGCATGGCCGTGCGATTTCTGCCTGATCAGCAGCTAGTAGACTGTCAGTACTGCAAGGGACAATACTCTAAGTGTAGACTCCGCCAAGGCGGAAGTAAAAAGGAGCGTACCTCTTAGTAATCAGATGATACCAGTAAAAAGCAATTAATTAACACTAAAAGGTTGCCAAGCATGGGGGGGCAATAAGAGCTCATTGACCCCGAGAGAGGAGGTGGACTGGCTATCGCCACTGGTGGGTTAGATGAGACCTATATTCTACTTAGACACTATGCAACAAAACCTTGTGAATGAATGGACGTGAAAATTGAGGCATGAACGTGTGCGGTGCATGAATGACTGAATGATGACACGTTACGTATGCCTGAGAGAACCGTGTTGTGAGTGCGAATGTGCCGTGGACGTGTCATTGAGTGATTGACCGATGAATGGCTGTTTGACTACACATGTTCCTCTGTTTCACCTTCTTTTCCTCCTGGGTTCTGATGCACTTGATCTTCTCCCTGTTTTTGCCAATTATGTAGTGGGGTGTTCAGATAACACTGCTGCTTGTTAAAAATTAAGGTTTTAGGCCTTGGGCCTTCTAAAAAGTTACCAGGTTTTAAAGGTTTTTTTTCTGGGTGTTTAAAAACACCAAACGACGTTTTTATATATGATACCACTTTCAGTGGAATGACTGGCTTTGACCTTGACTGACCTTACTGTTCATGTTCAGTGTCCATGTTTTTTGTTGTTATATGTGTATACTCGTTGTGGTGTGCACTTGTCTACGTCTTCGTCTTAGTTGTTGTTATTATGTAGCTTTTTCCAAAATACAGGTCGCTGTAAGGAGACGAATCAGATCCAACTAAAGAAAAGAGATGTTTTAAATTATCCAGTTAAGTCTTAATGGTTTCCTCTCTTTCTGTTTCTGAGTGTTTCCTAACAGAATGCCACCGCCTTCTCGACTCCGATCCTTCCTCTTCGCCGCCATGCCTGGTCACTGCTTCTTATGATGAAGGATGAGAATTAAAGGGAAGTATTGTCCATAACTGTAACTGGGAAGCAAAGGGGAAATAGATTGAAATAGACACGTGACAATATGACATATTGTGGATGTTCTAACATAATATCTATTCCAGAGACTACAGCGACTTCCAATCCAACTGCGAAAGTGGGGACAGATCTTCAAATTTCCAAAAGGAGCGTACAGTTGACCCTGGCTTTGACCTTTATGGCTGAGGAGGAGGAGGTCGAGGAGGTTGGAGGGCACAAAGGCAGGCGGACACAAGAGAGAGGAAAACGGAGACACATCCAAAATGATCAGATAAGTGATTTTCCAATGATATTTATCATATGGTTTTAAGAATCCAAATGTATTCTTATGTAAAAAAAGGGAAGGGAGGGGCCAACGTCCCTCTGATTTTTGATTTATATTTTATCATAGGAAAATAATATACCCCAAAACCCTCCAACCATTTTCTTCTTGTTCCAACAGCACTTAGCGTGCAAGACCATAAAACACCTTCACTGGGTTTAGACACTTTTAAGGGAAAAATTAAGTGTTCTCAACATTGGGTTGGTGGCCCAATCTGGGTCGCCTGAGATTTAAAAAGGGTCCTCCTGAAATTCTTGATAATTGATTGAAATAAGAGATAGTTTAAAGTTAAGTAACTTCCAAGCATTTAAGGAAGCTCTCCAAACCGTGCTGGGGCTCGTCACCCCTACGAATGGGATAAATACAGAGAGCAAAAGACAATATGATTGTTCGACTCAACTTAACTTTAATTCTGTCTAACCTTAAAGGGCCAATAATCTCGCTGAACTCTGGTTCAGACACAGAATAGGAGACACTTTTGCCACCAACTGACCTTCAAAATTAAGTAAATTACATCTCAAATAATAATTATGAGGGAAATGAATGAAATAAATGAACTGACAAATTCAGCTCCATAAAAGAATTAGGCTATGTGAATAGGTGTGGAGTGTTAACATTATTCAGAACAAATAAAGGATAGAATAAGATTTCTCCTTCACAAATAAGAGATAGCAACGAAAAATGAAACAAACAATTTAAATAAATAAATAACATTATTTATTTATTTGGTTAAACTCATTTAGCTTTCTCACATCTCCATGTCTCCCAATTGTATGTATTCATCTTGAGAAGACATGTAATCACACTCCACACTTCTCCGTCTGACTTGCATGTCCTTCTCCGTCCGACTTGCATGCCCTTGTAAACAGTGGTTCTCAAATTGCTTCTCACCAGGTAAGTAGATGTACCACAGATAATCACTGCAACTCCAGCTATGCTTCTCCTTACTCCAGGAAAAGAAAATCGAATTAATACTTCCTGCTTTTCTTTCAGCCTCATATTTTCCCACTCGCGTGCGAATGGGCTACAGAGCTAGCATGGCTAAAAGCTCACTAACCCACACCTAACCATTGTGTGATTGTGCAGCAGCACCTTTTAGGATCTGAAAAGCTCTCAGATCCTGACCTCTGACCTGTCTCTGCCTTCCTGGCCATACTAACTATTCATTTAGTTAGTTAACTAAACCTAACACCCCTAAACTTTTATTCTATTCTATTCTATTCTATTCTATTTTATTCTATTTTATTTTATTTTATTTTATTTTATTTTATTTTATTTTATTTTATTTTATTTTATTTTATTTTATTTTATTTCATTTCGTTTTATTTTATTTTGTTTTGTTTTGTTCTGTTTTGTTTTGTTTTTTCCCCCCCCCTTTTTTCTGTCCAGGTACCAGCTAAAGCCTACCAGGTACCAGGTACCAGCTAAAGCCTCAGTAGTGGGATCGCGCCTGTGTTCAGGTACCAGCCAATCCCAAGAGTTCTGTTTCGGTGTTTTTCCTCCTCTTCTGTTCAGGTACTTTCCGATCCCAAGAGAGGTTGCCAGGTGTGTGGAGACTACCCTTCCTCAGACAACAACCAATCATCTACAACGCCGACCGGAACGACCCACACGGCAGTGAAGGTCGCGGAGCAGGCAACATGGATCCAAGATGATTGCCGACACCAGCTGATGCTGAGACGGAGGCTGACCGAACAATGAAGGGGGAACCGACAAGGCCACTGAGACACACACAAGAAAACGCTCTAGAACAAGGGCCTAGCTTTGTTTATAAGCCACACCAAATGCTCATAGCTAGGTTGAGGGAGGACAACCTCACACCTAGCTGCAGGAATACAGTCATAAACCCTTCTGCTACGATTGAGGAAAATACTCAAGGTTCTTCACTCATGATGCTATTGGTTACCCCAGTTACCACTGAACTCAGCCGATGAAGACGAGTGATGTCCTTGATGCAAATGATGATTTTTGCTTATCTAGATGCAATAAAGGATGATTTTTGATGATTCATGCCATTGATAATAATGATGAAGTTTTTTTTTAGGTTTATTTCCACATTTTTCTTGATATATCTATATCCGTGCCTCACAAAAGAAGAATATATCCAATGTATGACAATAACGATGCTAATGGTTAACCCTGACAGACAGCAAAGGTGGAATATAATAATTTTGTTTCTTGATTTGGTCGTTGAGGCGACCAAAAGTGGGGAATGTTATGGTCATTTTTATATTCATCATCATATCCTCAAATGTATGTTCATGTGTACAATTTGTCATGTTTTAATACATGACGACTCCATTAATCTTTACACTTTTGAACAGCTGAATCATGATTAAACAGTACAGATCGTATTATTCTCAGTGCAGCACAGTCTCTGCCAAGGCCAGAATCTCTGCTCACATGCAGACATACACTGACGTACACACTTATCAAGACAGATAAAGACTGGAGCCAAACCTTCTCATAACATCTTCATCATCCTCCAACATTGCCACTATGGGCATCTGACTCCCTCCCTTTTGTCTCTCACTGTTGGGACCTTTTCTTATCTGTATAAAAAGCTTAAGCTTTGAAACTGTTGGAGCGGGGCGCGGCACTTCCTTCGGACGTCCGCCTGGACGGACGCTAATTTTGTTTCACTTTGTTCCATCTTGTACCTTTTTACTTAGCAATAGAATAAACTTTTTATATAAAATCATCAATGCTTCTCCTGGATTCCATCATTCAACCAGAGCAATGAATCATGTCACTAAATGAGGTCAACCGTAAATTCTGCCGTAACAAGAGTTTTGATGAGGTGTAGCAAAGATCCCTTTTGGAAGAACATGACTGTATTAGTGGTATAATTTCTTTGTAGATTGTGGTGTGCAGAGGTTTTTTTAGTGAAATTTCCACAATCCTTTGTGCTTCTCTTTAGTCCTTGCACTTTTTCTGGGACGTGTAATAAAGGTGTCGGTACTTTCGTTCCTCGTCTGCCAGTCTCTCCTCAAAACCCGTCTCCATCTCTTTTACTCTCTGAGCAGTGTTTTTTGTGACACCAGGTAACTGTAGTGGATGTATTGTTATCTAGAATGTTACGTGTGTTGACACCAGAGAAGAAGGGTTTGTGTGTGGCAGCCATCATAATAAAAAGGCTTTGTGTTCACCCAAAGCAGCAGTCTTTATTTGTAAAAGAACCCAACACAACAGCGGAGTCCACACGGTTGTAAAATTTGAGCTTCGCAGACGTTTAGCCTGAGTATGTTTGGGCTTTCAGTGGTAAGCAAATCTGCCTCACAGCAAGCAGGTCCTGGGTTCAAGACACCTAAGGTGTGTTCACATCGAATAGTCATGGAACAGTTAAAACACTGCAATTTTTTTGCCCTGATAGTCCGCCTTGTTTAGATCAAAGTCTAGAGCACATCATTGATCAATTATTTTGGTCGGAGTGTTTCAAAATCTAGAACTATTCTGGTGCTCCAGGCTCGGATTAAACACAGGAAGTATTGGAGATGAACTACAGTGCATGGCATTGTAGGTGGGCAGAAGAACTGGCTGCAGCGTGAAACAAAATGTCAAAACCACAGCAACTTGTTACTGCTCTATTGTTAAATGTGTGTAAGAACAGACGAGAAAGCAGAATTATCTGTGCACTTGCATAGTTGGATGAATGAAAATAGAATGTGTGGAAAAATTTCACATCAAATATTTGACATATTAGGTTTGCTTCTTGGGGAATAAACATATTGAATGCTATGGTCGAATCAAGATGTTTCTTTTTTTTTTTTTTTTACTTTTAATTACTAAAATACAAAACAGTGCAATACAAATGTGCAATACAGTAAACAATAGAATACAATACAATTAATGTGCAACATGGAGATGTTTATTCTCAAAGGTGTAATTTTCACCTAAACTCTCCCCAGTTCTCTCAGTCAAAAACAGTAAGAAAAAAAGAACACAAGTGAACTACATACTTCTTGGATTCTCAAAAACCCTGTGCTCACATCTATATTCAATTTGCTAGTAGAAGGAATCTCAGTGTGGCTGTGTGGCAAACCTGTCAAGTTTTGGATTTGAAAATAAGGGAAATTTTCTGGCGCCCACTACCAGCCGTCCCACTCGCTCAACCAAGCTCCAGTATCCCTTATATTTTAAGACAGATGTACAAGAAATCTAAAATACCCACTTGTCAACCACTTACTAAATACAATTATGTGATTGTAATCTGGTAGGCCGACCTTTATTAACATTGAAATGCTGTGAACATTCCTACTAGGGCTGGGCATTATGGACCAAAACTCATATCTCAATATATTTTCTCAAAATGGTGATATACAATATAAATCTAGATAATTTTATCAAATAAAGTCTGACCAGAAAGACAAAATGTATGGCCACACAGGCTCATTTATTAACAAACAGCTGCACAATATGTGCATTCAGAAATCCATCTAACTGAGCTTTACATGTTGTTCTGAGAAGTAAAAGCAGCGACTCTTAAAACTAGCATTTTGTTTTATATGATATACAAAATATTATAGTTTTCTATATCGCCAAAATAGGAAACTCGATACATCTTGAATCTCGATATATCACCCAGCCCTAATTCCTAAATTATAAAACAGCCTAAATAAAAACATAAATGGGTATATGAAGCACATGTGTTTATTTAATATATACTGTATACAAGTCAACACATTGCATATTTACTGTTCATTTCACATTGCTTGTCTTTAAGTAAGACATTCGCGTTTTATTTTCATTACATATTTTCTGATAATTTTTCATGCTCACTCATTTGGTTCTCTGGTATTCACTAATGACTTCTTAAACACAGAATTTAACACTTTTTGAAAACAGTGTATATTTGTGGTGCTTGTGATTGGCTGATTTTTCATGGTGACTTACGTCGTTCCTTCCGCTGTGGGAGACGTTAAAATCTCAGTTATTAATCTGACAGAACGTGTAACTGTGTCACATCCTGCTTCTCTTAATTATTATTACATTAAAATACGGGATATTTACGGGAAAATACTAATATGGGAAGATGGCGGGAAAGAGGGGTAAAATGCGGGGGTTTCCCAGCTAAAACGGGATACTTGACAGGTATGCTGTGTGGCGAACAGGCAGAAAAGCAGCAACATTACACAGTCCCTCCGGGAAATATTGTAGCAGGAAGTCCATCCACAGAGTCAATCAGCAGTCTCCAAGTTGAGCAGAATTTTTTAGAAGATCCTCTCAATGTAAATTGTAATTTTTCCAGTTTGAGAAGAGACATGACTTCCTTCAGCCGAGATTTAAACCAGGGAGTGGCCTTCCAAAGAAGGAGGATCTTTCTACGTGTGATCAGTGAGGTGAAAGCTATAATGGTTCTTTGTTTTTTTGTTAGGGCAATTCCATCTGGTGGTCTACCAAATATTGCTACATGGGGGTAGTGGGTTATGTTAGTATGTAGGATTTCAGAGACAGCCTCGAAGAATTTCTCCCAGAAGTGAGTCAGTTTTGGGAATGACCGCAACATATGCCTGTGCACATCTGTCGCATCTGTTTTCGACTTTATCTGGATAAAATCTGGAAGTTTTGCTTTACTGTAATGCAGCCTATGGAACACCTTAAATTGTATAAGACTGCTGCGAGGAATTCACTAAGATTGCAGCATTGATTAACGCACGTGCAGAAGTGGTGGAGACCGCCCTATTTAAAAAAGCATTTTGCTCGTTCAATGTGCAGAGGTGAGGCACACAGAAGCACACTGACATTTGAGGAAGTTAAATTTCGTTTTTTGAAAAAGAACTTTGAAGCTGAATGATATTTTTCCCCTTAATTTAATGTGGCTGCGCCGTTAGGTCCTGTAACTTTGTTCTGATCAGTCCATAAAAAATAGGCAGATTTGGACAGAAACCATCCTATTGATCTACCATTGATCCGAGTTAATGCAGCAGCACAGTCTGTCAATCAGTCGGCACCATCTGAAGATGATCTACTGACCATTATCCAGAAGGTCTGGCTCCTGAGTAGTCATGTCACTCTCATTTGCTTTCTCTCTCTCTCTCTCTCTCTCCCTCTCTCACACACACACACACACACGCACACACACACACACACACACACACACACACACACACACACACACACACACACACACACACACACACACACACACACACACACACAGGCTGTTACAGTAGTCCCTCACTCTAACGCGGTTCACCTTTCGCAGCCTCTGTGTTTCGCAGATTTTTTTACAGTGCAATTTTGGATGCATTTTTTTTTACAGCATATGAACGCGCAATATGTTTTGCGTCCTGATTGGCTAATGCTGCGTTCACCCACCAGCGACACATCCAACTCATTGAGTTTCACTGCCTGCTGAAACGAGGAGCTGCACTCCTTTTTCTCCTCTCACAAACATAAACCTCCAGTGAGAAAAGCTGGTGTGATTAGCGGCTAATGCTATGCTAGCTCAGTGCTACAGAGAGAACTTTTACCTGCTACTACCACCTCCTCGCTTATTCTCCTCCACGCCAAATCCTTCCTAGTTATAAAGTCTGTGTCATTGTCTGAGAAAAGTGTGTAAAGTGTGTGGTGAGGGGTTTTAAAACATGTATAATAATAGTAAAAAATTAAACTGACTACTTCGCTAATTTCCCCTGTTGCGGGTTATTTTTAGAACGTAAACCCCACGATAAACGAGGGACTACTGTAATATTGTTTTATTAAAATTATTTTCTTACACTAGAAAGGTTAACTGGAGCATTTTTTCCATCTTCGCTGTTTATTCAGTGCAGCTCATCTCTGCGTGTGTTTGCACCTGCTCCTGCGCATAAAACAATAGCCGCAAACAGTTCCTGGTTTGATTAATAGCATTGCACACACTGCATTAATTTATTTGCATGTCCTCCTCCCATGTTTTTGCTCACCTACTATACATATTCATTAGAGGGAAACGTGCTAAATGGATTGATAGCGCATTGTGACATGCAGCAGCCGCACACTCGTGATTCCCTAGGGTTTGTATGGATTGTTAGCACATGGAGTGACGTTTGCACACAGTTTAATACCCCTAAACCTTTAGTGAATCCTCCCCTCAGTCTAGCACAGCTGAAAGATGAATTGTTTCGTGTCTCCCCCAGGTGATGATGTAGATGGTAAAAAAAGGTGTAGTGTGAAAAAAGGTCTTCATTGAAACTGACTTGCAAAATAATACAAAGTTTAATAAAACAAGCAGGATCAATACACCTCACAGGGCTTCATTCCAGAACATGTTGTTGCAGCTCCTCCTCCCACCCAGTCCTGATTTTGTCAGGAGTGGACTCATCTTTTGTCAACAGGAGGTTGTAAAAATAGGATCTATGTCCCGTCGGCGAGCTACGTGCCTCCAGTAGTAGGTCGGCGCCACTAGGTTGGGGAATTTGAGGGAACTGGGGAGTGCTAGTTCTGACAAAGTCAAGTAAACAGATTGCGTAGAATCTGGAGTTCATTTTTTCAAAAAGTTTTAATCTGGGGATCATTCTAGCAGGTAAAATTAGGTGGTTATTACAAAAAGGTAGTGTTGTGGTGGTCAAGACCGGTCTTGGTCTCGAGACCAAATTTTAAAGGTCTTGGTCTTGTCTCGGACTCTGAAGCATTTTGACTCGGTCTTGTCTCGGACTCGGGCTGCCCGGACTCGGGATTTTCCGTCAAGACCGTTCGAGACCAGCACTAATTCCTGCTATTTTTGAACTTTTTTATAATGTGATAATAACACGGAGAAGAACGGGATAAAACAATCCTTTATTCATTCTTTAATCCACCTCGTATAATGACCATCCGAATAGTCCCTTTTATCTCTTTTCCTATCCACTTTTCCATAACCCTGTGGATGACGTCACAGGCTTAAAGGTGCAGTCTGCAACTCTTATAAAAGTGACTTTTTGTCATATTTGCTAAAGCTGTCACTACAGTATGTAAGGACAGCTTTACACGAAACTAGTAGTTTGTGTAAAAAAACAGGCTCATTGCGTTCCCCCTGCTGCTCCTGCAGCCTTTGGCAAAATGCACCGCGACCGAGCAAAAAGAACCAATCAGAGCCAGGATTGTGTTTGATCAGCTGTTTTGACAGCTGTTGCTCACAGTTCCTGCCCCTTTCCCGGGGCTGGAGCGCGTCAGTGTATGGTCTGGAAGAGTAGAAGATGGAATTGGTGACTTTCCTGCTTGAAAGGTAATTACAGCTGCTTGATTTACATTGTCTGATTTGTAATTGTTACAGTAGAACTCTGTAGTGCATGTGTTGTTCATGTGTGCGCAGCAGCCTCCGTGTGGCTGCTGTAAGTGACATGTTGTTGTTGCTGCTGCTGTAGAGGTGTGTGGCACATAGAGAGAGAGAGAAGCGCTGCAGTAATATGCTTTTAACAGAGAATGTTATATTACAGTGATGTTGCTGTCGGGCTAACATTAGCTTGTTAGCTTCTCCTAGAAGAAAAATGCCAAAAATGGCACATATTGTGTAGCTGTTTAGTAATAAATATGCCTGTGTGGCATTTTGCAGCAAATTTAACCTATAATGGTCTTTTTGGTAAGATTTTATTGAGTTGAAAAAAATCAAGATTTATATTGTGTCTCGTTATTTCGAGAAAAAAATATTGAGATACAAGTTCTGGTCCATATCGCCCAGCCCTAATGCCCATACATTTGGACCTACTGTATGGTTATTAATGGGAATAGTGTGTGAATGATCATGGTACCATGATCAGGATCATTGATACAGATAACTGACAAATATCTGACAAAGAGGATATTTAGGTCTTGGTGTAGGTTTTGCTCTTGTTTATCATTTATTCTGATCAGGCATATTTCCACCCAACATTGATGGAGTGCGACCAGTACAACAGGAAGTCAGGGCAACCGTGGCTCCGCCCCTTCTGCAGGTGTCACTGGTCACAATTTTATGACTGAATTGTTTTGTGTTAGCGTGTGTTTCAGTATTAGTTCTTAACAAAAATTTAAAGAGAATTTACAAACCTGCAAATCCAACTGCAGCGGTGGTGGAAGGCTGTTTTTGATTTAATCTAACAATAAGCAGTTAGATCAAATCTGAGTCAATCAGAACACCAAGGTTCTAGCGTTTTCCACCTGTTCTTTGATCACCTCCAGGTTAAGTCACTTATTATATAAAATTAAGAGGCTCTTAAACTACAACACAAACATGGAACAAGAACAAAAGAATAAATATTTACATGTTTATTTGTTTAATATAAAAAATATATAAAATATATCTGTGAAAGTCCAAATGATCTAAAACCAACTATTGAACATATATGTTTTTACATGTATAAGGATTCACTTCTTAACAAAAAAAGTCTTGATTCTTCGGAAAAGCCTTTGAATCCTCTTCATCAAAGAACGTTTTTTTGCTCCACTTGAAGACTGATCCAGAACTTGATCATTTGTATGAGGAGTGGGAACAGAAACCAGGTCCACATCAGTTACAGGAGGGAGATCATGTGAAGATTCTGCAACCAAGGCATCACAACTGACTGACGAGAGGGAAAGTTCTTCTTCTGGCAGAGTCACATAGAACATATCCCAGGATGTAGCGGCCAAATTCAGTCTGTCACCATCGTTTGATTCTGTCACACAGGCTTGATCCAGAACAGACTCTTCACCAGATGCAGGGCAGGTTGTGTTATCAACCTGTGAGGAGGGTTGATGGTGTCTGCTGGTCTCCTGCTGGTTGAGGTGGGATGTGGTGAAGAAGTGGTGAAACTGAGCCTGACAGGGAGAGATCCTTTCATCTCCATCCAAGCGCAGGAGCTGCTTCAGCAGGTCGACAAAGGCTTTTCTGTCCTCAGCCTCACCACTTTCTTCTCCTGGATGAACCTGCATTTTAATACAAGACACTGGTTATTACACAAGCTCACACATCAGTGAGTAGTTTATGGTCAGGATATCTCACAAGCTTCATGGCAGTCAAGACTTAATAACAGGACAGTGAATAGATTTGGACACTGCATGAATTTACATCAGATTTTGTTTAAAGGAAATTTCTCATTCATCATGAATAGCATTTTCCAAATAAATGATCTAGAATATATAAACAGTAATCTATGTCATCCATGTTTTAAGAGTTATTAAACTTAAAAACTTGCTTTTTTTAAATTGACAAAAAACAAATGTTTAAATAGAAAATGTTAATTCAAAACTTACATTAACCAGATCATCCAAAGAAGAGAACTCAACGAAACGTTGTTGCTCCTCAGGTACGATGTTGTTTGCAGCTTCATATTCCTCTGGTGTCTGGGAAAACAAGATGAGTGTCATGAAGTTCATTGTAAAGTTAAACTTTGGTGAACTCAGGTTTGCCGAAAAAAAAAACTTCAGTTTTACCATCAATCGCCATTTTGGGCTTCCCTCAGCCTCACAAAAGAAGCTCCTGGTGTGAACCCCGGCCTGGAGCTGGTCGTCCTTTGGTAGACCAAGAAGCTCTGAAACACGCTTCATCATCTGGTAATCGCAGGACACAGACAAGAGGTTTTCTCCAATGTAGAGGAATGTCAGCAAACAACCCAGGCCCCACACATCAATGGCCTCACTGAAGGGAAGGCCAATGGAGACTTCAGGAGCAAGGACACGAGTTAAGAGTGAGAATCTGTGACCAACAAATCAATACAATACAATACAGGTTTGTCATAACCACAGCTAAGCCATGTGAGGAGAAATCCTCCTACCTGTATCCTAGAGGCTGAATGTCAAGGCCAGGCTCCATGCTGGAAGTTGTAATAGCCAGACCAAAGTCGATTAGTTTGACTTTCAATGGCTGGATCTTCCCACTGACCACCATGACATTGTCAGGTTTTATGTCAGTGTGAATGATTCCAAGGTCTTTCAGGGAATCTAAAGCCACCAGTAGCTGCAGAAACAAGATCAGAAGACACAGGATTAGAATAAACATTGTCTGTTTGCTGTATGAGCTAGGCTTTACACTAATCTGATCGGCCTTTCACCAACCAATAAGGTTTGAAAATACATCATTTCCGCTACTTGACTTCCGTCATAGTCTAAGTAGAAGTAGAAGTAACCCTAACCCTAACCTAACCCTTTTGCTGCTGGTCAGATGAAATACCGATCAAGACCAGATGTTAAGTTACAATTCAAAAATGAATGAGAAAAAGGGGGTGTATCTGCCTTTAAAGGGGGTGTACCCGCTTACAAACCAAAACGCCCCTTTTTGCTGCTGGTCGGATGATATTGCATTAATTTGTGGTTAAAAGGACACACACACACACACACACACACACACACACACACACACACACACACACACACACACACACACACACACACACACACACACAGCTCAGCAATAGAACGGATTTCAGT
Organism: Gouania willdenowi; assembly: GCF_900634775.1. Taxonomy (NCBI): domain Eukaryota; kingdom Metazoa; phylum Chordata; class Actinopteri; order Blenniiformes; family Gobiesocidae; genus Gouania; species Gouania willdenowi. Next base: position 32,418,281 of record NC_041047.1, read on the forward strand.
CAGACTCAGGTACTCCCACTCTCGGTTTTCCATTAGAGTGTAAAGGTCGAAGTCCAGAATCTCAAATACCAGGCAGTTGTAGTTCATGTACACAAAATGCTCATAAAATTTGAGCAAATTTGTGCGGTCAGCATCAAGGACACTGATTAACTTCAGCATGGAAATCTGTAAAAAAAAAAAATATAGAAAAAAAGAAGAATGCACAGTTTGATTTAAAATACATCATCTGGTTCCAACAGGTCTTAGATCATCTTATATTGTTATTTTGCAAATTTCAAAAAAGTGCAAATTGTAGCAAAGTTTGTTTTCAATGTTGGATTAGATGTGAATAAATATATAAAGTAATAGGTACAAAAGCTATATAAACAAGTGTAAATCAGCTTTACATTTACATGTATATTGATATGATATGTACATGGAATATTAGGTTATCAATAAATAAAAATAGATATGTTTATTCCCAAAATTGCATTGAAGAGAACAGAAGTCCTGAAATGTACATTGCTATGTTGAAGTAATTACACATTAATAACAAAAAATATTCTTCATAGAGTTTAGAAGTAGCAAAACCTGAGCCCTCAAATATGATAGAAGGTACAAACAAGTACCTCATGCTCAAGATCTTCTTCAAAGCCCTCCTTGATTATTTTTACAGCCACCGTCTCATTGTTGCTGAGGTTCTGGCACTTGACCACCTTCCCAAAGTTGCCTTCACCAACACACTCCAGGATGGAGTAATCCACAGTGCTGCTGTGGAGAACCTGAAGTTCAGCTGCTGCAGTAGAAAGAAAGAACAGAGGGTGAGTATAGACTAGTTCAGTCTGTGTATGTGTCTGTAGTGGACAACATATTTTCTCCATAATTGTATTGTGGTTTCCACAGTCAGTGATGGTTTGAGGTGCCATGTCATGTGCTGGTGTTGGTCTACTGTGTTTCCTTAGGTCCAAGATCAACGCAGCCGTCTACCAGGAAGTTTAGAGCACTTCATGCTTCCTGCTGCTGACCAACTTTATGAAGATGCAGATTTCATTTTCCAACAGGACTTGGTACCTGGAAGGGACTCAATGCAACTCATACAACAGTTAGTCATTTGATTGGAAAAGAGACGTCACATTCCATGAGTGCTGATCAGGGTTGGGGTCAATTAAAATTGTAATCGTGTAATTGATAATTAAGTACAATTTTGGTGTAGTTATAATTGTAATCGCATTTGAAAAATTATGTTGCTGTTGTAAGAGTAATTAAACTGTAATTGAATTCAGAAAATTTAATTTTGTAATTGTAATTACCATGTAAATTCTATAAAAATTGTCAATTATAATTTTACACAAATTAAAGAACCATGTTACAGTTTTATGCACAGTTTTACACATATGTAGTTAACAATTATTAAAATATTTTTCAAATCCAGCTTTTCCACATTTTACCATTAAAAAAATATTAAATTGAGGGGTACACTGACACATAAAAGGCTCAGATGCCCACGACAAAAATATTAGAACTTATATTTTCATTGATTAGGAAGCCTAACAATGTAACCAATGGATAGGAAATAAATGAGATGATAGAAATTAATTTTTAGTGTGTTTTAACTGGTTTAGGACCTGTTATCGTAAGAGATGCTAACAGAAAGCTAACACAAGAGGTAGGTTCAATGTTATTAGGTTATTTATTTCAAGCTCAGTAATTGTGATTGGACTTTAGTAATTTAAAACACAATTGTAATTGACTTTCTGAGGATAAAAAAATATTGTAATTTAATTGTGATTGGGAAAAAATGCTGCTCACTGTTATCTTAATTTAATTGTAATTGAACATGGGTAATTGAAAACGTAATTGCTGCTATAGATCAACAACAGCACTGGGACTTTATACAGACATTAGTCAACGGTCAGTTAGGAAACGTTTATGTGTTGCCTGGCAACACATAAACTTAAATATCAGCACTGGTATGATTATCAGAATCAGAATCAGAATTCCTTCATTAATCCCAGGGGGAAATTACTTTTGTTACAGCCACTCAAGAAATAATCACAAATAAAAGAATAAACGTTAGAAAGAATAAACGTTAAATAAGTGTATACAGTAATTAAGTAAAAGACTGTTAAAAATAAGGATTAGATAGATACAGATATTTACAACAATCAAATCTACACCAGTGCTGATATTTCAGCACACCAGCACTCCCTCTGGTGTGATATTGATTAATTATCCATCTCAGGAATAAAATACAGGAACTATTTTTATGAGGAGACATAAATACTTGCTGCTACACCACTGTAATAACACACACTTTCCAGTCTAAAGGCCCTCTCTAAAGTATAAAAGCCCTGTTTGTCATTGAGTCTTTCTTACTTGCAGCAGCTGAAGTTCCAGAGAACAGAAATTGGGACATTTTCCACTCAGATGCTTTAAAAGTCACATAAACAGTTGTCTTCACAATGCTCACTAACTGCAACTGCTCTGTCTTCACTGACAGCTCGCGTTCATCTCATACCTGCTCCTGATTGGTTGAGGACGTAGTGCCCTCTCAGCCAATCAGATACGACTTCTCATCGGTTAAAAAACAATCACGTTGTGATGGAGAAGCCCTATGCTAATGACCTAATGCCCCGTTCTGAAGTGCATACGATATAGTAGGTGTAATGTAGTGACATCTATCTGTGCTTATTCTCCGTTTATTCCCGTTCTAATTCAATAATCTAACCAAATACACATAGGCGAAGGCTTTAGTTCTTTTCTCCTCCAGTAGAGGGCAGTAGTGCGACCTCAGGTTAAATCAACCTCACAGAGAAACAGTAGAAGAAGAAAAAGGAGGCGGAGCTTGAGGTTTGAAATTCTCGGGGCTTGACAAACCGGAGTGAAAAGACTAAATAATATGGAGGACCAAACCTGAAAAAGTATAAATAAATAATAGTATAAATAAATTTAGGACATTTAATTATTTATGTTCTATTTATTTATCAGTTTTTTTCGTTTTATTCACTTATTCACCCATTTATTTATTCATTATTGTATATATTTATTCCAATATTTATTTATACATTTATTTAAGTATTTACAATTTTGGCAGGTTTGGTCCTCCATAGAATAACTCAGACAATTAAAGTTATGATGTTGATGTTTAAAAAAACGTGTGATGTAAAGTTCATGCACTATTAAAAAAATAAAAAATAATAATAATAATAATAATATATACTGTATATATATATATATATATATATATATATATATATATATATATATATATATATATATATATATATATATATTAGTGTTGTGGTGGTCAAGACCGGTCTTGGTCTCGAGATCAAATTTTAAAGGTCTTGGTCTTGTCTCGGACTCAGGCTGCCCGGACTCGGGATTTTCCGTCAAGACCGTTCGAGACCAGCTCTAATTCCTGCTATTTTTAAACTTTTTTATAATGTGATAATAACACGGTTTAATAGGTCTGTGTGTGTCCGTGTGAAAGTCGGCATGTTTATGCATCTGTCCATCCACTCTTTTCATTATATCCATGTCTTTTAAGGCTTTATTACATAATGTCGGCTGTAGTCCGGGCCGCCGCCATCTTGGATTATGTCGTCACCAGCGCGTCATCGCCGCAGAGTTGCACTAGCCCAGAATGAGTCAAATAACTGTAAAGAGGTCTTATATTTGTCTATTATCTTTTTAAAGTGGTGTTTTTTTTTGTGTCTTTAGACTCCAATTACATGTATGTATATAATATGTTCCCCACAATATAAACAGGTTCACAATATAATTATTTTTTATAGTTTCTGTTTCCACTGTATCCAGAATAATAATAATTCTCAACTAGAACTATTGATTAATTTGTTACATGACTGTTCCAGGGTTTGAGTTTGTTTTATTTAGTTTCACATCTACCTGTAGATCTATGTTTTTTAGACTGATGACAACTTGTTTGTAGTTTTATTTCAGAAAGTTTCACTTTTACAGTTACAGTTGGAAACCTTTGTTAATTGAATATCCTAGTTACATTACAGCAACCAAATTAAAATATATCAACTAAGTGAATTAATAAAATGGCCTGTTTAAAGGCTTTTTCAAACTAAAAAAATATATTGTGAACTCTGTGACCTGTTGACCTGCACAACTCAAAGAATCAGAATCAAGAATAATTATTTCTTGGCAGAAATGCTTTTAAACACTTGCTGTACATTCAGCTGACATAAAAATCTTGTTTTCAAATATGTAGAATAATTGTGAATTTATCAGTAGCAGTAGTAGATTTAATATTTTAGTAAATTTTTTGCAGGTACCTTTTTTGTCCGTCAAATGTATTTAAAATAAACTAAAATTAAAGAGATAATGTTATTTAACTGTTGAACTTTGCCATAATTTTATTTATTTATATATTTTTTTAAATTGAAAAAAAAATGTTTATGGTCTTGGTCTTGGTCTTGGTCTCGGCTTGTCTCGGTCTTGGTCTTGACTCGGTCTCGGCTCCCGAAAGTCTTGGTCTTGTCTTGGTCTCGGTGCATTCTGGTCTCGGGCAAGTCTTGGTCTTGAATAGTGTGGTCTTGAACACAACACTACAAAAAGGAGCCACTTGGTTCAAAGAGAGTCACCAATAATGACGTCTGATCTGGGCCCAGATTTTCAAAATTGCATTGACAACAGGATTAGATTAGAATTGGGAGGGAGTGAGTGGCTGAGGACTACATACCTGAACTTGCAATGAAGAGGAGGAACATGAATCCGCTTCAATTTGGTACCAGCTGCCCTGAGGCAAGGTGCAATAAAGCATGATTTTACTTCTTTTTTTTTTTTTTTCTTTTTTTTTTTAAATAAAGCATGATTTTTCAATTGTGTCCAGCTACAGAAAATTCACGCTCAGCTCCTGCTCCCTGAGCTCCTGTGCGCTGAGCTCCGAAAGTGAAAAAAATACAAAATGAAACCGATAGCATAGCCATGTTGGCTAGGCACTTCCGGAAGGTTTCCCTGCATTTTAATACCTTTGTTAACTGGATTCCTCAGCAGTGTTACAATGAAAAAAACAATGTATAATGCACCTCATCAACAACATATAAATTGATCAGCATTTCCGTGAATGATTTCGGTTGTTTTGATTTCCTCTAGAGACACAATCGTTTTATTTGTACTGCAGTCCTATCACAACCTCTTTGTTTCAACCTTAAAACGGGAATAAATGAAGGATAAATTCAATGTTTAAAGATTCACAGCATTGTTAATACCTTAAAATTTTAAGTACAACACATGAAGGTAAAATATTTCATTAAGTCCGTTTTATGATTACTGTGTCACAGTTATGTATATATACAGTATATATATATATATAATTTTTTGTGATTAAAGTAATTCTTACAATCCAGAACTAATTGTTTCATGAAACAATATCAAAACGTTCAAGACGTGGTTTTACGTTTGACAGTTTGTGTTGATGTTTTACGTATTCTGTTATTTTAAAAAATGTTTTTGCAATTTTAAGGTTTTACTAGGATGTTGTCTCATGTGATCATAATTTATGCACATCTGCATTAACATTACACTAAAAATAATTAACCATATGCCGAATCACATGGCTTGATAATCACTGTATATTGTCTTTAAGTAAAAGCACAGCTTATAGCACAGATCTAGTGAAAGTAGACCTCTACGAATATAGTTATTGCTATCCATCCATCTTCATACCCGCTTATTCCCGTTTAACAGGGTCGCGGGGGTCTGCCGGTGCCAATCTCCGGCGCTGGGCGGGGGTACACCCTGGACAGGGCGCCAGTCCATCACAGGGCAACACAGACAGAGACAACCATTCACTCTCTCATTCACTCCTATGGGCAATTTAGAGACTCCAATCAACCTTACAGTCATGTTTTTGGATTGTGGGAGGAAGCCGGAGTACCCGGAGGAAACCCACGCAGCACGGGGAGAACATGCAAACTCCGCACAGAAAGGACCCAAGTGTCCACCCCAGGGCTTGAACCCAGGCCCTGCTTGCTGTGAGGTGGACATGCTAACCACTAAGCCACTAAACCACCAAGCATAAATATAATGTTAACAACATCAGTAAAATATACAAAAATATACATTTTGTTACAGTTGTGAATAGACATAGTGTTATTAACCTATGAAGTATACAATGCCAGATACAAATACATTTACATTTGAACCACTGAAACTTACCTTGGCGAGCATTAACAGTAAATGTTACAAAAATCCTTCCAAAGGTATCAAACCAGTCTTGTTTAAGTTATAAGCTAGTAATATGGATCATAATTTGCTAACTAAAGACACAAATAAGTGGTTGACAAAAGGCAATTTTTAGTAATGTAAAAAAAAAAGTACAAATTAAGTTATGGAAGATCAACACAAAACAATATTAAACAAATACAATGGGCACAATGAAACACAATGAAACTTAAGGAAGACATCTGTTTTGTGTCTTTTTTTTAAATTTAATTTCAATTCAACTTTATTTATAAAAAGCCAACAAAAAGAAAAAGTCACATCATAGTGCTCATAACGAAATATAAAATTAACAAAAAACAACAATTCCACATAAACAAGCTACAGTGAAGAAAAATATATATATTGTTTTATATGTACAACATTAAGGTGCTCTCCAAGAATGACATAAAACACACACTTAAATAAAATACTGGAAAAGGAAAGACATATAAATATATAACACTAAAAAACTACTCAGCAAACTATATACATTACCATACACACAATATAAAAATGTAAAGTGACCAGTTAGGAGATAAATAACTATGGCTCAGTGTATTACACTTTGATGTGGATTATTGCACATGTAGTTTGAGTCATGGGAGGAAAAAGGTTTTTTTTTTTTTTCAGGGTTCTCATGGCCCAGGGATACAAGCTGTCATTCTGGAGGTGGAGCTTTGATTGATCTGTATCTCCTTCTAAGGGGAGCAGGGTGGGAGGGGTTAGAGAGGATGGCTCTGATGGTGGCCCAGGAGAGCTCCTCCTGGATGTGAACACCCAGGAACCTGAAGGATGATACTTTCTCCACCAGGTCAACATTGATGATGAGAGGAGCGTAGTCCTCCAGGTTCCTCCTGAAGGTGATGGTGTTGTGTGTTTCTTTTGGATATGTGTAGGGACATTTATTCTGAATAATAAGAGGCGACTGTGAGGATATTTGACCATTTTAGATCATACTTTAGGTGAAAGAGTGGGGAACTGGTGCAGGTACAGCTGTTGAAGCAGGTTGGGAAGGAGAAGGAGTGACTGGAATAGGTTCAGTAAGGGTAGGTAGGCATTGGCAGTGTTGTGCTAGTTACTGAAAAAAAGTAACTAGTTACCGTTACTAGTTACTTCATTCACAAAGTAACTCAGTTACTATTTTGATTATTTACACCAAAAAGTAATGCGTTACTGGAAAAAGTAACTTTTGAATTACTTAGAATGAAAGAATGTATTATTTATTTTGTGTCATTTGTGTCCATACAGCTTCATATTAGTGCTGTAATAATATAATAATCCACTGTTGATCAACTGCTATAAAACAAACATAAATGATTCATGAGTAATTTTTCAGCTTTAGCACAGTAATGTAAAGTAAGCTGTGTATATTCCAGGTGCAAATACTGCTGTTGAAAATGCTTATAAATATAAATGTGGAAAAACTAATTCACAGCATTTTTCTCAGCTACACAATGCTAAACATATCAGGCTAATGAGCTGCTGTTAGCAGTGACTCAGCAGCAGCGACAGGCTTCTTATTTACAACAACATACCATGCAATAGTTTGGCTGACCTCTCCCTGGATAACAGTCACCGTCCGTTAAAATCCAGCCGCAGCGTTAGCTTAGCTTCACTGATGCATCTTTTGGAGACAAAAATAATGCGCGTATTTCCACTCTGAGAAGCTCGTCCTGCTCTCGCATTGACTCGCCATGATTGATGCACGTGATGTAAACAGAAACACGCTGACAATGCTTCTTCTTCTAGTGTTTTACCATGTTTGGCACGGCATTCCGCAAAAATATGTAGCGCCACTGTAAACAGGAAGTACACTGCAGCTAGCAAAGTAACGGACAAACGCACCATATTGTAACGGTAACGTTACAGTACTAGTTACTGTCAAAAGTGACTGGGCATTGGGCACGGCTGCACATCTTGAGGTATACTTCCATGTGACCCACATCTCTGCACTGTAAAGTGCAACAGCAAATCAGCATATCTAAAACAAATAGAAGAAAAATAAAATGATTACTACAGACAAAGAATAGAACAAATCACTTATATCACTCATAGGAGCATTTTCTTTGAACCAGCATTGATATCAGATGTGCATTTACACGATAAGCTTTAAATGCTATTGCATTTTTTTTACATGTGCATCAGAGTGCTTCTCCAACTTCTAAAGCTTAGGACAAATAGGGCAGTGATAATGCTTGCAAAACGTTGTGTAGCAGCGCACCTCAGGTTTCAAGTTGCTGACAAAAATTGAAACATGCATCTGAAAAATAAAAGCAATTAAAACATTAAGCATCAGTGAGTGAAAAAGGTTCATTTGGAAAACGTTGCTTTAATTCTATAATAACACAAAGAGAGAAAACATAAGATTTGGTCAGAGAACGTTTTTTATGTAACAATCAACACACAACCTTCAAATCTACATTTAAAACGCATGAAGTTTTAATTCACATTATGACAAACATCTGCTAAATAAGACCAACCATGCCATCATTTTTTAATGGACACACAAATGCAACAATAAATCAAACTACAGATTTTTATATTTTCTGGTAAACTGAGAAACCGATTAAATTCACTGTCATGACAAATAATAGAAAGCTTTTCCATTTCATCTATTTGAAAAAAACTAAGCCACGTTAGCTTGGCCTTATAAATATAAAAAAATGCTTTGTGATAGATAGATAGATAGATAGATAGATAGATAGATAGATAGATAGATAGATAGATACAGTAGATAGATAGATAGATAGATAGATAGATAGATAGATAGATAGATAGATAGATAGATAGATAGATAGATTTATTGATCCACTGTCATGGCAGCTCACATCAGATAAAGTACAGTAAAAAAGACAAAAGAAGGCAACACACAGAAAAACCCTGTGCAGGAGCCCATATATGGAGAGTTAGCTTCTGGAGCTGAGCGTGGAGGAGCTGTATCTGCCCTGGCAGGAGGCCGAGCCACTGTTAAAAGAGGTTCTGATGATATTTAGGCATACAGATGTGGTCCTGGACCGACCGACACGATGTAAACGTGACTTGGCGGTCAAGTGGATGACAGATGTTTAGTGGGAGAGGACGCTCTGCGTAAGGATAAGCATATGTAGAATGCCTCACTTATCAGACAGTGCATGTATGTCAACTACAAGACAGAGTGACTCTCACCTTGGCCTCCTAGGCGATAAGGAATGGTTTACTACTGGAATTGAAGATTATTGCAAGGAGTTTGTTTATAATCAGTATCTCTGTGGAGTGTGATGCATTTTTCATTTTTTTTTTCAGATAACTCCCCACTGAAGGCCAAGGTACCAAGTGCATGCCCTGCCACTTGAGCTGATGTATCATTTCGCTGATTATTTTACTGATAGTCATTTCCCAGGATCCTGAAGTTCTAACAACTCATTACACTTCAGACAGGACTTTGTTTCCCGCTGATCTTGCTGCAGTGGGAAAACAGCAAAGGTAAAATACAAATCAACCTCACACTTTCTCACTATTGCTGAATGTACTGATGAGGTAGCAGATCATTGTGATGAATGGTTGCTGAAGATTTTGGCTGAGTGGGTTTTTAAAAAAAACTCATCCACCTACAGCATCTTTGTTATCAAGTCTGGGCGGTTGCTTATTTTTTCAGCACCTCCATCTCCTTCATAGAGTTTACACATCACTGTGTGCATGGCTTTGTTTTACAGAAAAACAACTTTCAACAAATGGAGCAGGGAAAATATTGACAAACGTACATGTTGTGTGTGTGTGTGTGTGTGTGTGTGTGTCGCACAATGGTTTGGTGTTCAGACATATCGACAGGAGACCACTGGTCAAACTAAAACCAGACAGATATGTCTACATTTATTTTATTCAGCCCAACACCAGGATGCTGACCAATCAAGCAGGCGGAGGCAGAGCGAAGTTGTGGAAGCACTGAAAGACGTCTTTGGTAACAACACAAACTCACTGTGTTTAATCTTAATAGCAGTTTTAGGCACTCTCCATTGCCACCGTTCTTAAACTCTCTTATTTCTTCCACAATGTGGGCCCTATATTGTAGTGTGGATGAGCCGTGAAATAAGGGTTACTGAAGTCTTGTCAGAATTCGCCTTTTATTTCCAACAAGGGAGCAGGACAATCGCACACAGTGTTCTTACACACCATCCACACTGTCAGCACGTGAACTAACACACTCCTTCTACTCCCGCCAACCACAAACTAACGCGAGAGTGAGGACACAACAAAAGGAAACGTCACAATCACATACATTAATTCAGGGCGGCAAACACACACGGAAACACCCAACGTGGCAACCCAGACATGGCAACATAGAACAACATTAAGGCTGGATTCACCGGCATCACATAGCCCCCTTCTAAAGGGTCAGCCGTCCCGGCGACCCCATTAATCCACATAATCCGTTAGGTAACCAGGGCGCCTGCGGGTCCGCACAGGGCGCTCGCGCTCCTCGGGTGTCACCGCTGAGTGGGGCTCACCCGCGAGAGCGGAAATCAGTCCATCTTCTCCCTAGGCAGTCTGTGGAGCCTGTGGGTGGTATGGTGCAAGTCTGTCCCGATGCAACACCACGACTCATCCCCTGATCGGCATGCGCACTCGGTACACCACATCATTCAGTTTGTCCATCACCTCACCGGGCCCCTGCCACTGGCTGCTCAGTTTAGGGCAAACTCCCTTCTTCCGCGCGGGACAGTATACCCACACCTTGTCTCCCGCAGCAAACACCTGTCCCCTGCACCGTGTGTCATACGCCCTCTTTTGACGCACTCCAGCGCTGTTCTGAGCCTGGCGGGTGAAATCATGGATCTCGTGAAGGCGATCCCTCAGCCGCCGATAATAATCCATTTCTTTTCCACCAGCGATCTCCGGTTCAGGTGGGGCTCCGAACACTAAATCCACCGGTGTCCGGAGCTCCCGCCCGAACATAAGGGCTGCCGGTGTGCACTGACTGGACTCCTGGACTGCAGTGCGGTACGACCAGAGGACCAGCGGCAAATACCGGTGCCAGTCCCGCTGATGATGACTGGTCAGAATAGCGAGCTGGGTTGCAAGAGTGCGGTTAAACCGCTCCACCAACCCGTCACTTTGGGGTGAAGAGGTGTGGTTCTGGTCTTGTGTACCCCGAGCCGCCGACAGACCTCGTTAAAGACCTGGGATTCGAAGTTTCGGCCCTGATCGCTGTGGAGCTCCGCCGGAACTCCGAAACGAGTGAACATCTCCTCAACCAGCTTCTCTGCGGTGGTGATGGCACTCTGATCCGGCACCGCATATGCCTCCGGCCACTTAGTGAAATAATCCATGGCCACGAGAACATAGCGGTGCCCGGCGTCAGTCATGGGAAACGTGCCGAGGATATCCACTCCCACTCGCTCCATCGGGGCTCCCACCAGGTACTGCTGCAGCGGTGCTCGGGAGCGCTGGGAAGGGCCCTTCCGAGCAGTGCACTTGTCACAGCAGTGGACGTGCAGCTCAACATCTCTGCGACAGCCGGGCCAGTAGAACGCTCGAACGTTGCTGGTGCGTTGCAGAGCCCGAACGGCATCACCCGAAACTGCCACAGTCCCTGACCGATGGTGAAAGCCGTTTTCGGTTTAGCGTCAGGGGCCAACTCCTCCTGCCAGTAACCACTCCGCAGGTCAAGGGAGCTGAACCAACTGGAACCAGCAATCCAATCCAGTGCGTCATCGATCCGGGGGAGGGGATAAGAGTCTTTCTTAGTGACACTATTTAGACGTCGATAATCCACACAAAATCACCAGTTCCCATTTTTCTTTTTAACCAGCACGGCTGGTGCTGCCCACGGGCTGTCAGACGGCTCAATCACTCCATCATCTGCCATCTGACGGATCATGTCCGCTGCTGCCTGTCGTTTGGCGAACGCCAATCTGTGATGACGTAAGCGTACAGGCGGGGCTGAACCTGTGTCAATGTGGTGCTGGACCAACCCCGTCTGTGTACAGTCCTCATCCTTGGCAGCGAAAATGTCCACAAAGTCTTTTAGGAAGCCCTCCAAATCTTGCTTTTGTCGGGGATTTAATCCATTGCAGCTGCGTTGTAAAAGCTCCTGCACCGCTCTCGTTGATTCCGCGGAGGGGGAGTTGCTGGTGGAGGGGATCCTCACTGGTGCTTTACAGGTGTTTGGCGTGGAACTGCTGACTGCGTTAATTCTCTTGGTTATGCCCGCCTTCCTTCCACGTTGCAGCCCGATGGTCACGCCCCCCAGTGTGACGCTTGCTTTGGTGGCGTTGATGCAGGCTCCCCAGTGTGACAGTAAGTCCAGGCCGATGATGCACGGCTCCTTAATGTCAGCCAGCCAAAACTCGTGCACCACCTCCTGACCACCAACCCGGACCCGAAGCAGCTTCCTCGCCGTGAGCCCCGTCTTTTCTCCCGTCACTGTCATCAGCTGGGTCTGGGTGGGGGTCCATGCATTCGTCAGTGGTCCGCTGGTGCCCATTAAAACGCCCGGTCGCACCAGGGAGATGGTAGACCCCGTGTCTATGAGCGCCTGACAGCTCTGATCATCTAGCTGGCAGGTCAAATACAGTCCCTTGGTATGACCAAAACGTCCCACCAGCGTGCAACGGCCTTGGAGGGGTATAGTGGGCTGGGATGGCGACCCCCTCATCGGGCCATCCCGCTGTCGTTTCCCTCCAGCGGGGCTGTTCTGACTCTCGGTGCGGGGGCGGGGCAGTCGCGTGCAACGTGCCCAGGCTCATCACACCGATAGCAGCGGTCAGATGAGCGGCGTGGGCGCTGTCTGGTCGATGAACGTTGCCGCTGAAATTGCGGGGTGGGTGAGTGGGCTTGGTGTACCTCCTCAATGTCATAGTCAGCCATCCTGACGCAGGGTTGAATGCTTGGTGCCGCCCGTGCTGTGGAGATGACGTCTTCAACACGCTCTGCCTCCCGGAGCGCCTCCTCCAGTGTCTGAGGCGTCGCCAGGTGAACATGTTGGCGGAGCCGTTCGGGGGCGAGTCCTTGCAGGAACGCATGGAGAGCTAACTCTTCCAGCGTCATGTGGGGGAAACGAGGGTAACCTCTGCGAACATGTAGCTGAATGTCCGCCGCAATGGCGCCCAGGCTTTCTCCTTCCCGGCGGCGGCGGTTGTTTAACTTTTCTCTTTCTACTGTCTCTGATGAGCGCTGTCCGAACCGCCGTTCTAACGCCGTAGACAGTGCGAGCAAGTTCCGCTCCTCTGCTGGGGCCAAGTCCAGAAGCACCTGCTGCGCCCGGCCTTCCAGTGCGAGGGCCAGATGTGTGGCGGTGTCTCCTTCGCTCCATTCGTTGTGTGCTGCAGCGATTCGAACCTGTTTGAGGTATAACTCCAGCTGGTTCGTGCCGTGATATTTCGGCAACTTGACCGCAGCCTTGGGTGTGACTGTAGTGGGGGCGGGCTGTTGCGGTTCGGGGCTGTAGCTCTGTCGTTCTGCAGGTTTCTGGTCTCGAACCGCAGTGGGCCTTAGTGACTCAGGGTGGTGTGGCCGCTTGTCGCTGGAGCCGTCGGGGAGACATGGGGTTCTCCACTTCTCCGCGACCCAGGCTGCTCTCTCTCGGCGGCGGCGGGCATCTTCCCGCAGTTCTGTTGGACTTCCGTCACGTTCAGTTATCCCACTTCTGACACCAATGTAGTGTGGATGAGCCGTGAAATAAGGGTTACTGAAGTCTTGTCAGAATTCACCTTTTATTTCCAACAAGGGAGCAGGACAATCGCACACAGTGCTCTTACACACCATCCACACTGTCAGCACGTGAACTAACACACTCCTTCTACTCCCGCCAACCACGAACTAACGCGAGAGTGAGGACACAACAAAAGGAAACGTCACAATCACATACATTAATTCAGGGCGGCAAACACACACGGAAACACCCAACGTGGCAACCCAGACATGGCAACATAGAACAACATTAAGGCTGGATTCACCGGCATCACAGTATGTCAGGGGCCACCCACTAAAAAACACACATGCCGTTTTTTGGAGACGGATGAGTGCACCCTAAGAATGTGTTACAACCCAGACCTGCCCAGAGATGAGCAAGGCTACAGAATTTTATTACACATACTGTCCCATATGAGAAAAAGCCTAAATGAGCATGTTGATATTGTGCAGGTGGCTGTTAACAAAAGTGTTAACAAAAGTGCCTATGTGGCATTTAGCAACAGATTTTGACCAAAAAAATCATCTCTCTTCTTAAGAGTTTATTAAGCAAATAGATATTTAGATTAATAATGTGCATTTTGAGAAAAACATTTTAAATATTAATTTTAGTTCATACCACATAGCCCCACTTGCAACTAAATTTAGTCTTTGCCCAAGCTCCACCCACTTGGAGGTCTACAGTCAGGTTCATAAATATTGAGATATCAACACAATTCTCACCTTTTTGGGACAATTGGCTGAGCTGCCAAATTGTCCCATTACTTTTGGTACCTGAATAAGTAGGAGGCACATATCCTCAAATTAAAGCTGAAATTCTGTAGTTCAAGCACATCTTGTTTGTTAAATTTCACATTCATTTTGGTGCTGTTTAGAGCCAAAAAGGTGAGAATTGTGTTGATGTCCCAATATTTATGGATCTGACTGTACATCCTGCTCCTGATGCATCGTCCACCCTGTAGCATACAATACCTGCAGCTCCCAGCAGGCTGGCTCCTTTCCTTTGTGCCTGGGGCCTGCCACCTCCTTGCACTTTCTATTTCACATGCCTCTATACGAACCCAGCAGCTGTTGGGTGCACTGTGTGGCGGGTTCCTAATGTCATGTTCTTCAGTATAAGAGCAAACCAGAGAGAGGGTAGTCATATGCAAGATAATTGTTGTTTAGATAATCACTTTAGCAGGGATGAACTCTGAGAAGGACAAAGATACTTCACCTGAGCACCATGACCAGTGTTGGGTGGTAACGCGTTATAAAGTAACACGTTACGGTAATGATATTACTTTTTTGAGTAACAAAGTAAAGTAACGCACTACACTTAATTTGGTAACTAAAATACGATTCTATAGGAACGCGTTGTCCCCTGTTACAGTAAATATGACCAAAAAACAAACAACAACAACAGATGAACTGATATGCAGACGTGGTGCAGTGAGGAGGGGAGTTCATGTGTAGATGGAAACTCATCAGAAAACAATTAATCTGTTTTTCCTAACCTGCCTGTTCTGATTGGCTTACTTGATTGATTGACACCCTCATCAACCAATAGAGTCCTACCTAATAACTGAGCCACTCTATTTATTGGTTTAAGAAGGTGCCAATTAACATTACAGTGAACTGGCTGCATAAACATATTACTACATTAAACAGGTTCATTCCAACTGTACAACAGCAACAGAACCTGAACGTGTTGTTTTCTATCTTTACATTCACACTGTTCAGAGTCTTTTTTGATACTAATAATTTATACAAATTCTCTACTTATCACATATTGATATTAATATTGGTACTTGGTACTTACTGTATATTTCACTTTTTCTTTTTATCTGTTTGCTGCTGTAACAAGTGAATTTTGCTGTTGTGTGATTAATAAAGTAGAAATCAATCCATAAACCCAATGCAGACGGGCTAAGTGATATTTTTCTGTCTCTACATGGAAAATTAAAAAATGAAAAAGTAACATTATAAGTAATGAAGTTACTTTTTAAAATGCAGTAACACGTAAAGTCATTTCTAACTAATAACGAATTATCTCTAACTAGTAATGAATTACTTTTCTTGAGTAACTTCTCAACAGTGGCCGTGACCATGTCTTAGGCCAGTGTTTTGTGTGAGTGATTTGTATCATAAAAACAACAATTTTAAGCTGCTACCTACAATAATTGTATTTAGATAAAACCATAGTGTATGGCTTATGATCAACAAATCAAACATAATTTACTCAAAAAAAAGGAAAGACCCCTAACCGGAAGACGCCCAGAGAGTCTAAGCTTGCATCCCGAGTGGACTTGTTTACAGCGGAGCTTAATCAGATGAAGGCAGCCTTCTTCCTAAGGCAGACTGAGGCAGGTAAAGGCAGGGTGGCCCTGCCTGCTCCTTCTGATGCTACCACTGTTTTTGAGGAGGACATCCTCTCAATTGCGGCATCTGCCACAGATTTTTGGGAGGGCTTCCCAGGCCTCAGTGCCCGGGTCTCGTTCCTCTGCCCTCAGCTTGGGGTGGGGCTCTGCGAATGACTCAATGGTTTTCCTCATTCGTGGGCCCCTGGCACGCCTGCAGCTGGACCCACGAGCTGCCCCCGGCGAGAGCCTTTTTTCGGCGCAGCTCGGCGCCAGTAACCTTCATGGTGCCTCCCTCTGAGGAGTACCTGAGACACGAGTGCCCGACCGTCTGAGGTCACTTGGGAGAGGGCTGCTATGCAGGATGCCACCAAGTTTGGGCTGGGCCACATGTCGGGGGTAGAGCCACCCATTGCTGCTCTCATTGTATCTCCTGACTAGGTCCTTAGGCAGGATGCACGGTGTCCCCGTCCTTAATGCCAGGTAACAGATGACCTCCTGTCGAAGGCTTATGAGGCAGCAGCCCGTACGGGGCGGATAGGGAAAACTATGTCACACCTCCTGCTGGCTGTCTCAGCCTCCCTGCCAGAGGCCTCACCAGACGCTTCGGTGCACTGCCGACGAGAGAGCTGGGGCGGGTAATGTCCACACTCATCCAGGCTCGTCGCCAGGTTTGGCTAGCGCAGTTGCCCCTCACTGAAGCCAGCAGGAGGGTCCTTCGCAGTGTGCCAGTGGAGCCAGGAGAGCTATTTGGATCAGCAGCTCTGGATGCTCTTGAACGGACTATCCAGGCTGGGCTGACCATGCAGCAGCTCTCTGGTCCAGCAGGAGTCTGCCCATCCATAATGGGCCAAGGAGTAATGTGGTTCCTCCTCAGCACCGCTTTCAGTCCCCAGCTGACGCCAGTAGTCACCAGCAACCTCAGCGCCCGGCGCGTCATCCTAGCCGGCGGTCAGCTCAGGACTTTTGGGTCCCCGATCACCTGCCCTCCAGGCAGCCTCAGATCTGGGGCTCAAATCGCCGTCCCCCGATGCCTCTCGCGGCCAGGCCCTGAGGCCTGGGGGCCAGTTGTTTTTCCCATAAGCAGCTCAGCTATTGGGCTGCTTCAACACCGGACGTTTGGGTGGTTTCCACCCTAGCCCAGGGATACAGACTACAGTTCAGACACCGGCCCCCAGCCCTTGGTGGGGTCAAGACAACCATCATAAGCGAGACGGCAAAAGCCCTTGCTCTCCACCAGGAGCTGTCTGCCCTCTTGGTCAAGAGTGCCATCGAGCCAGTAGACCCCGTGGCTCAGCCCAGGGGTTACTAATCAACGTACTTTCTTGCGACAAAGAAGGACGGCGGACTTCGCCCCATTTTAGATCTGCGGGGTCTCAACAGGTTCCTGAAGGTCTTGCCCTTCCATATGCTCAGCATGCCAAAGGTTCTGCACGCTGGAGGCAGGGGAGAATGGTTTAAGTCCATCGACCTAAATGATGCTTACTTCCACATCCCCATTTCTCCCCAACACAGACAATTCTTCCATTTTGCCTTTCAAGGCCGTCATTTTCAGGTCAGGGTTCTTCCATTTGGCCTCTCCCTCTCCCCCCGAAAGTTCACCAGGTGTGAGGCCGCAGCGCTGTCTCCCCTTCAGTCCCAGGGCATGAAGGTCCTTCGCTATCTGGACGACTGGCTGGTGTGTGCACCGTCGCAGTCACAGGTAGGCAGGGACACCGCAGCACTCGTTTCCCACGTGACCCGGTTGGGCCTCAGGGTAAACCCTGTGAAGAGCTGCCTTACCCCTTCAGTTCATCACCTTTCTGGGTGTGGATCTGGACTCTGTGTGTATGAGGGCTTTTCCGTCACGTTGGCGGGTGGACAGCATCCTAGGCCTCCTCGGCATTAATAAAGTCAAGTAGGATGACTGCATACGTATCTTTACACTCTTTATACGTCAGATTTTTAATTTGACCTTTTCTTTTGGAAGTAACATTTTGTCTTGCTAGTGTTGAATCCCTGATGACAAGGCAAAGCAGAAATGAAAAGAGTCACGCGGCCTTTCCCCAAAATGGCATTTACTCCAGTGCCAGCCACTGAGTTGGTCGGAAAAAAATTGTTGCCAATCCAAACTTTGTTGCTAACCCCTGTCAAGTGGTCCTGGAAAGCCTACCCCACACCCCCTAATGCAGAACTGCAATGAGACCCAGCCCACCGTGCCAGTCGTTAGACCGACCCCACCCCAGACTAGCCACCTGGGATTGGAAAGATATTCAAAGTTCATGAGACAAGACAGTATAAGTATGATACTGGGTACACAATAACGATTATAGAACGATATTTTTGGAAACAAAAAAAAGACCAAAAATGCTGTTTGAAAAATATTGCTTTTATTTGACTAACTTTGATCATACTTACATTAAATCTGGGAGCAGGGAGCAGGTGGAGGAAAATCTAGAGAGGAGGAGGTATTCCATTGAAAGGAAATGATTGAAGGTTAGCTACAACAAGATAAAATATATTTGTGTGAACGAGAAAATCCAAGTGGAATGGTGAGTTTACAGGGAGTGAAGATACAGAAGGTGCAGGATTTTAAGTGTTTAGGGTCAAAAGTCCAAATCAATGGAGAAAATGGAAGATAGGTGAAGAAACCTGTGCAAGCAGGCTGGAAGTGGAACGTGTGGAGAAAAGTTTCATGTGCGAGAAAAGAGTGTCAGCAAGAATGAAAGGAAACGTGCAAGATGGTAGTGTGACCAGCCATGTTGAATGGTTTAGAGACAGTGGCACTGAGGCAAAGACAGGAGGCAGAACTGGAGGTAGCAGAGAAGAAAATGTTTTATTTGGGAGTGATGAGGATAGATAGGATCAGGAATGAGTATATACGAGGGTTGGCACTTTTTTTTCTCAATATTTTGGATATATAAAGTCATTGAGGCCAGACTGCATTGGTTTGGACATGTAAAGAGGTGGAATAGTGAATGTATTGCTAGAATGATGCTGAGATTCCAACTTTCAGGCAAGAGGCCAAGAGGAAGATCAAAGAGGAGATTTACAGATGTAGTGAGAGAGGACATGAAGTCAGTTTGTGTGACAGAAGAGAATACAGAGGATAGGGTTAGATTGAGGCAGGATTCACTGTGGCAATACCTGAAGGGAACAGCCAAAAAAAAGGTTTTAGGTGTGCATCTAATTTTTATAAGTTTATATTACAACTATAAACAGAATCAGAATCAGAAAACAGAATCAGAAATGTTTTAATGGCCAAGTACAGTTTTTAGGACAGTACAAGGAATTTGACTTGGTAGTCGGTGCGCGAAACAAAAAACAAAGAAAACAAAGAAACAAGCCAGCAACAATAATAATAATAATAATAATAATAATAATAATAATGATAAATATAAAGGATGAGGGACAAATAAAGGATAGATAAAGAATAAAGGATAAACAGGATATATATATATATATATACACAGTGCAACAGATATTGTCTTCATGGAGGTGTTGATCGGGTTGGGGGGGGGGTGTAGCTGCAGCGTACCAGATGGTGATGGGGGAGCAGAGGATGGACTGGATGATGGAGTTGTAGAAGTTCACCATCATCTTTGTTGGCAAACTGAACTTCTTCAGCTGCCGCAGGAAGTACATCCTCTGCTGAGCTTTTTTGATGAGGGAGCTGATGTTCAGCTCCCACTTGAGGTGATGATGGTCCCCAGGAAGCAGAAGTACTCCACAGAGCTCACTGTAGAGTCTCCCAGGGGGGTGAGGAGGGCTAACTAACAGCTTGACAATATGTGCCTTTTGTTGCTCTGAAAATTATGTTTGACATGTGGTATATCTAACTTTTTTTTTCTTCTTTTATAACACCCCAGATTTCTTGTAATTAAAAGGACTGTTCTCACTGCCATACTGGGCTGGCTGTTCATGCATGATTACTCTTTGTGATTTTCCCAGGTCTCTCCAGTTGCACATTTCTGCAGATTTTGCAAAACTGTCTCCACTTTGCAGGGAAATACTTCATATCAATTATTGAGTTAATTACTTTGATTTATTTGGGTCTGTGCACAGTGAACTTTCAAACACATTATTTATTTCGGGGGCAGTCAGCTAAATCTTTTGATAACTGGAGCATGCATGTGCAGCAGCAGTTTTCCAAGTGCTATGGATCAACAGTGATAACAAAACAGAGGCATTGTGAATAATTAATCAGTGCAGTTTTTGTGAAAAACACCAAGTGACTGCTGGCTTTTAGGTTAACAGATTCTTCGTTACAATCCCAGTAAAGTTTTTTTTTGTTTTTTGATTGAATAAAGGCAGCAAATAAAATATTCAGGGAGTGCCAAAATGAGTACAGTTCCTTTTAAAGGAGCATGAGTCAATATTATTCTCAGACCTGATGTAAACCTCATGGTTGTAGACAGAATGAAAAAAAAAATATTGACTTTGTTCTAATAACTAATGTGGATGTCAAGTCAAGTTAAAAATATATACTGTATATGAATAACTACAATATGTTGAATCGGTTGAAGCCACTGTCCCTGTTTAGGGGTCACTGCCCAGCGTTCTTCTACTACCATGGGTACCACATGGGCTTTGACCTTCCACATCTGCTCGAGTTGTTCTTTGAGCCCTGTCACGTCCCGTGGCAAGGAACATGACAAAAAGGTGGAGACCACTCGTGGCGTTATTGTTTAACATGAATGTATTTAACAACTCTGGAAAAATAGTGTCATGGATGTGTGTATGCAAGTTTGTGACTGAATGAATGTGTATATGTGTGTGTGAGAGAACCCATTATCAGACCAACACAATACGCAATCAACGCAATCTCCAAACGATGTGCTTGAGATCCAACCAGGATCTCTATGGCAAATGTGCTCAGTACTTGTCCTTGAGCTGAAATTACAGTATTAGTGCTTGTTACGGCCCTGGCCGCATTATATTCTTGTGTGTGTCTTTTCTGTCTTTAGTTGTTGTTTTTGCTCTGTCCACAGAGTGAGACAACGGAAGGGTGGAGCAGCTTTGGGTGTTGCTCTCCTGATTAGTTGCAGGCGAGAGGATTGGTGACCATCTTTGAAAAGGCAGCGCGCACTGTCAGCATCAACGTATAAAACTCTGTCTCCAAAACAAAATTCTTTGTGTGTTTCCAAGTAGTAGTCAGGGTTATTTCTGTTAGATAGATCATTTGTACAGGATATACAATATTGTGCACTCTGTTACTTATATTATTACTTAGTGTTTATTTCCCTTTGGCATGTGCTGTTGGTTTTTGATTCATAGTTATTCATTGTGATTTCATCCCTACTGGGCAGGTCTCTTTTTGTTAAACAATAACTCTGTGTTCTCTTTGGATGCTTTTACACATACAGTATAGTCTGTTGGACTTGGTGCTATTCAAGTGGTGAATCTGTAACATTGTTGCATTTAAATTTGGTCCGGTCCGCTTTCAGACATGCTCCTTGCCAAGCACACCAAACTTTCTGAAAAACGTCATGCAGTCAGTCGTCTATTGGACAGAATACTTAAGCCTCCATAGACGAAAACAACACTTCTGTCAGAAAAATGCATTTTCTAAAGGAAATCTTCAAACAACCCCCCAGAAACACAACAAATAATGACTCAAGAAAACCCATAAACACAATGAGTGTGGAAATATTTGTTAAGTATATGTCTGTGTGTTGCTGCAGAACGTAGGAGCACTGGGTGTGTTTATGCATGGGTGTGCTTGTTGCCGTGACGACGTGTGATGGCTGTGCCGCTGCAGTCACTGACAGTTGCGCCTTCATGTACTATATTTGGTCCTTTTTCCTATGTTATCCAAAGGAAATCCTAAAACAAACCCCCCAAAAACATAATTAATAATAATTTTAAATAACCCATAATCACACGATCCCACAACCTGCGCTAATGTGCTAATGTGTTTTTGCACAATTGGAATTATTTACACTTTTATGACTCAAAGCAGATTCCGGAAGAGCAGAGAACAGTACACTTCTTCAATCCTACCATCATCTTGCAGCAGCTGCAGGCATCCTTCCCCCCTTTTACAGGATGACCATGCATATTCCACAGTGGGGACAAAGGAGTAATATGAGCATTCTAGACTCAAAGAGTTCATCTTCAAAACAACAGAGAAACAAAGGAAAAAACATTAAAACCAAACACCATCAAACGTGATTTGTAATCATCCAAAGACATGCGGTTTCAACCTTAACAATGTTTTATTTACAGGAAAGGTGCCACCTTTATGTGTCTTGTCTTTATGTGATAAATGTTTCAATTACTAACTTGAAACTTTTACAAGGTAAATGTTTACAACTATTCATATTTCGTGATTACTGATCAAAGCGTTGCGACATTTCTTTTTGGGTAAAATGTATGAAGTTTTAAATATTAATTTAAAGTAACTATTAATGGTATAATTATTTGAAAGTCATTTCCAAGAATTAATGCAATCTGAATCATATACTGATGTCTTGAAATGTTTACAGAGGAAAAAACTTTAAGAGACTTAAAGGGGGGCATCATGTTTTTTTCAGGCACATAGTTCCATTCCATAGCATACTCGAATAACTATACCATCCAAATGTTTATGGAAAATGCAGCAAATATTAAAAAAACTTAAAAGAAATTTCCCTCTGTAGCACACGGTTCTTGACGCCTCGATTTTGCCTCTGTCTCTTTCAGAAACTCCAAGCTTGTCTGATGCACCCATGAACACTCCCCTTTCAGTACTCATACAAACACACATGGATTTTGTTTGCTTATGTTTTTCTGTGCACTGTATTTGGCTACTTTCTACATTTTTACATCGCTACAATACATTAGAATGATTATCAAAGTGAGGAATGCTAACGTACGGACGGAGATCTCTGTCACCGACATGTACGCACACACGCATATGGGGGGTGGATCGCTTCTAAATTGAGCCATCCACCCTCCATACATGCACGCACACACACACACACACACACACACACACACACACACACACACACACACACACACACACACACACGCTTACCCGTGCTGCTGCTGGTGCTATAGGCCAGAATAGGGATCGTAGTGTCTGTGTATTTATTAATCCACTTTCAAATGAGCTCTTGTTTTAAAGCAGTCATCTGAAAAGGCAGGCAGTTACTACGATGAGCAGAGTAAACCAATCGACACACAGTTATCTCTAGTGTTGTGGTAGTCGAGACCGGTCTTGGTCTCGAGACCAATTTTTAAAGGTCTCGGTCTCGTCTCGGACTCTGAAGCATTTTGACTCGGTCTTGTCTCGGACTCGGACTCCCCGGACTTGGGATTTTCCGTCAAGACTGTTCAAGACCAGCACTAATTCCTTTTTTACACGGAGAAGAACGGGATAAAACAATCTTTTATTCATTCTTTAATCCACCCCGTATAATGACCGCAACCTTCCTTAATGTGACTGAGTGACGTGTGTGACACACTCGTGTGTGTGTGTCTGGCTATGGTTTCAGTTTGGACCGCGGAGAGCAAGGGAGATATGAACTAAATACCAATAAAAAGCCCAGTAAAACTCCAGAAAACAATCACCAGTAATAAATATTGTCTCCCTGGTAAATATAGTAGCTCTAACAACAGGTAAAATAATAAACTGGTGATAAAACAGCCTGTAATGCAGTACAGGGGACGCACTTACTCCGCCTCTGGGTCCTAGTGCCAGCCGGTCGGTGAAGCCTGCTCTGCTTACTGAGGTCCGTGTGTGTTTAATAAGTTTGTGTGTGTCTGTGTGAAAGTCCGCATGTTTATGATTCTGTCCATCCACTCTTTTCATTATATCCATGTCTTTAAAGGCTTTTATTACATAGTATCGGCTGTAGTCCGGGCCGCCGCCATCTTGGATTATGTCATCACCAGCGCCTGGACTCAAATAACAGTAAAGAGGTCTTATATTAGTCTATTTTCTTTTTAAAGTGGTGTTTCTTTTGTAGCTTTAGACTCCAATTACATGTATGTATATAATATGTTCCCCACAATATAAACAGGTTCACAATATAATTATTTTTTTTATAGTTTCTGTTTCCACTGTATCCAGAATAATAATAATTCTCAACAAGAACTATTGATTAATTTGTTACATGACTGTTCCAGGGTTTGAGTTTGTTTTATTTAGTTTCACATCTACCTGTAGCTCTATGTTTTTTAGACTGCTGACAACTTGTTTGTAGTTTTATTACAGAAAGTTTCACTTTTACAGTTACAGCTGGAAACCTTTGTTAATTGAATATCCTAGTTATATTACAGCAACCAAATTAAAATATATCAACTAAGTGAATTAATAAAATGGCCTGTTTAAAGGCTTTTTCAAACTAAAAAAATATATTGTGAACTCTGTGACCTGTTGACCTGCACAACTCAAAGAATCAGAATCAAGAATCATTATTTCTTGGCAGAAATGCTTTTAAACACTTGCTGTACATTCAGCTGACATAAAAATCTTGTTTTCAAACATGTACAATAATTGTGAATTTATCAGTAGCAGTAGTAGTTTTAATATTTTAGTACATTTTTTGAAGGCACCTTTTTGGTCCGTCAAATGTATTTAAAATAAACTAAAACTAAAGAGAGAATGTTATTTAACTGTCGAACCTTGTCATAATTTTATTTATTTATATATTTTTTTAAATTGAAAAAAAAAAAATGTTTATGGTCTTGTCTTGGTCTCGGTGCATTCTGGTCTCGGGCAAGTCTTGGTCTCGGATAGTGTGGTCTTGAACACAACACTAGTTATCTCTCAGCTGTTTGCTTTGACTGCAACTGATTTGATGGAGCTGGAAGCAGGGGAGGGGTATGAGTTTTATTTACATTTTTATTTTATTTAAAAAAATTTATTTTAATGCATACATTAATGAGTACAGACAACATAAGCCATGTGTTTCCTACAAAAGTATTTTAAAAAGTAAATTAAAAGCTAAATCTGTAGGGCTGAACTAAGGAAGAGAACATAGGAGGGGGGGCTCTGCTGTGGAGCAGTGGGTGGTAAATGAGCTGGTGACGAAAGGTCCGAGGCGTTTCTAGAAGGTGGGGGCGTTCCTAGGAGGACTCAGGTGTATTTAGGCATGTTTTTAATGAGGGAATGACATAGTAACATGATATAAATCTTGAAAAAGTTGATTTTAAATAATACCCCCCTTTAAGAAACGAATTCTGTCTGAAACCAAACCTAACCTCCACATGGAAGCCATGCTCCCTTTGTTCTGGAGCAAATGGAATTTAACCACACCCACAATCCTCCATCAAGTCTTGTTAGATTAGAGTCAAAACCCCTGCCTTACTTGTTTAGCCAATCAGGCCTTACCCCACCTACACTGTAAACATGTTTTTAACCAATCAGAGAACCTTTTGACATGACTTCAAATTGAATCGCTCCTTCCTCTTCCCTCTCTTCTTTTCCTGTGCTAGCTCTTGCTCCTATAACCTGGCAAGAGCCAGATTGATGTGTAGCCCTCCCTCTAACTCGAGTTCTCCACATCAATCTGGGACCTTTTCGGAACCAGGGAGTGACATGAATAGATTGCTTGAAGAGACACAGAGACGCTGCTACAACAACAACAAGGCTTTTCTGGTGAAAACTTTCTTTTGGGATAGTAATGCTGCGGTCATTATGTTGTTTTCCGTTTTTGCAACACACGTATGCGAGTTAAGGGCACGTTGACAATCCTCCTGCATCAACATCTTTCTATTGTTATTCGTCACACCCGGATATCCCGCCTTAAACCACAACACTACCTCATGATTGGTTCTTACCTTTTCGGTTCGGATTCGAAAGGCAAAGGCGGGAATAGTACAAGATGGATTCTGGTGTTTGTGAACACCAGGATAATCCATCTTGCAGGAAAGGTTATTGCTCCTGCTCTTTGTATCAGATCAGTTCAGTCAGAGAAAGTTTTTTAGAAAATTCAGAAAAATGATAAAGTCTACTCTCTTTGCCGTGAAGTGGCTTAAGGCCATTTCAGGCCATGAGTAGCTTTTTTTTTTTTTATTCTTGTTCTTGAAATAGCCAAACAACCTTTTGCCTTTTGCCATTTTCCTTTTTTGTAACAGAACAATAAGTTATTGGACTACAAACTCGCCATTGATGAGAGATTTTGATTGGTGAGACAATCTTTGCAGACCAGGATATCAGTGTCCAAGCCAGTGTTGGGCGGTAGCGCGTTACTTGTAACGCGTTACGGCCCCAACGTCACTTTTGACAGTAACTAGTACTGTAAAGCAATATATTTCGAAAGAAATAACGCCGTTACCGTTACAATATGGTGCGTTTGTCCGTTACTTTGCTAGCTGCAGTGTACTTCCTGTTTACAGGTGCGCTACATATTTTTGCGGGACACTGTGCCAAACATGGTAAAACAGTAGAAGAAGAAGCATTGTCAGCGTGTTTCTGTTTACATCACGTGCGTCAATCATGGCGAGTCAATGCGAGAGCAGGACGAGCTTCTTAGAGTGGAAATACACGTATTATTTTTGTCTCCAAAAGATGCATCAGTGAAGCTAAGCTAACGCTGCGACTGGATTTCAACGAACTATGACCGTTATCCAGGGACAGATCAGCCAAACTATTGCACGGTATGTTGTTGTAAATATGCAGCCTGTCGCTACTGCTGAGTCGCTGCTAACAGCAGCTCATTAACGAGATACGTTTAGCATTGTGTAGCTGAGAAAAATGCTGTCAATTAGTTAGTCCACATTTATTTTTATCAGCATTTTCAACAGCAGAATGTGCACCTGGAATATGCACAGCTTACTTTACATTACTGTGCTAAGGCTGAAAAATTACTGTTTTAATTTTGGAGCAGCTGTGTTGTGCTTTATATGCACATAATTTATGGTTGTTTTATAGCAGTTGATTATTATATTATTACAGCACTAATATGAAGCTGTATGGACACAAATGACCCAAAATAAATAATACACTCTTTAATTTTAAGTAACTCAAAAGTTACTTTTTTCTGTAACGCATTACTTTTTGATGTAACTAATCAAAATAGTAACTGAGTTGCTTTGTTAATGAAGTAACTAGTAACAGTAACTAGTTACTTTTTTTCAGTAACTAGCACAACATTGGTCCAAGCGGACCTGCACAGTGAAGGAGCTGAAAACATCCTCTGAAAAGCTCAAGGAAAGGCTTCCCCCCCTACTGGTTTCGCACATGGAGCTGTCATGACGAGCCTGACGAAGTAAAGCTGCATGCACACGTCTCTGGCTTTAAGTTGGTTCAAACTGAACAAAATCTCTTAATCAAAATCTACGTTTATAGTCCATAATTTATTTCTGTTAGAGTTTTGTCAATTTTATTATGTTAACTCCTATCCTTCTCTCTCCCTCCTCCTTAGAGTGTCAGAAAACCCCTTTTGAAACCATTATACAAAACATCTGAAACACTTAGAATGTGTACATACCAAAAATCAATGTATAGATATATATAATGTGTAATACCAGTGTTCCAAGAAAAACCTGTGTATCATTGTGAAAGCTGCTTCCTATTTATCATCATCATGCTTGTATTTTATGTTAATAGCCTGTAAAATAAAAATGGACATATTATTAATGCTGTGTTTTTGTTGAAATTCAAACTTTTATTAAACCTCTAATCTACACCAAGAACCCACCACAACAAGGGAACTGTAACAATCAAATGAAAACAAGTGATCTGAAACACTTTAACTTGATTTCAGATGGCATCCCAGGCATATAAACATTATTAATTCATATTTGGGAATATTAATTACCATTTGTTCCCCTATATTGTGAACAGTTTGGGGAGAGAGATAAGTTAAATAAATAAATGATGTGGGAGTAATACTGAAGGGAGTGAGGAAATGTTTGTGACATGTTTGTGTGCTGACTCAGTGGGTATGAAAATGGATGGATGAATACTTGTGTGTGTGCTGCCTGCTGGAGCACTGGGTTGTGAGTGTGTGCAGTGTGTGGGCCTGTTGCATAGTATGTGTGATTGCTGTGTGCCACCGCTAAATTCATCTACGCACATTTTCTTTGACCTTCCGGATCAGAGTGTATTTGAGTGCACATGTGCCCCTCCCTCTATTAAAATGAAACTGGCACCAGGATTCCCCTCAGCGTAATTACAAAACTGTATTCCTCATCATCAGTAACAGAGGAATGAGATTTTAAAAATATTAGGCCGCCAGCAACATGCATGTTTCAGTGCACAGTGAGGGTACTTTAATCAATATAGACCTACAAATTTGCTTATTGGTTGTCTGTATTTTTGTGTTAAGATGTGGGAAGTGGATTAATAAAAATAAGTAAA
The DNA here is from genome assembly GCF_900634775.1 of Gouania willdenowi. Lineage (NCBI taxonomy): Eukaryota > Metazoa > Chordata > Actinopteri > Blenniiformes > Gobiesocidae > Gouania > Gouania willdenowi. The sequence goes on from NC_041047.1 coordinate 32,446,775, forward strand.
AACACTATTACTACTATACTACAATACTACTACTAATAATAATGATGATAATGAGAAGAAAAATAACAAAATATGTCTTTGAGTAACAATAACTGGTACTAGGACAGAGCAATATAACAGGCAGTTCTCTATCATATCGAGACTATCTCTCCACCCAGTTACATATTCCATATGTACGGGGACTGATCCCACTGGGACAGTTGACGTGGATATTTCTTTAAGACACACCACTACGTGGCCCATGCACAGGCTTAAAAGCCCCAGGTGTGCATGCAATCACTGATTCATTGATTTCCACTCTGGCAGTAGGAGACGTGAGAGACAGACGTGTGAGGGAGATTAGCGCTTACCGTGTGTGGGAGTAGGAGTCGAGAGTCTCCGGGCCCCTCTCGGGATCGCTAGTCTGCCCATTATTCTCAGTAGTGAATTGGCGAAGGGGTACCGTAGGGCGTATTGCACGATCCGCTCTGCTAACGCGCCCAGGTACAGTCCACCCCCGAAGCCGACCTGGTCGGCGGGCGTGGTGCGGCGTCCCCTCTCCGCCTGGCGCTGGAGCGACTCGAGGTGTATTGCTGGCTGTCTGGCTTCCGCATCTGCGTGTCCTCCAGTGTGTGTGTGTGTGTGGGCTCGCTGCTGTGTCTTCTGACAACTTCCTGGTTTGCCTGCTACGTCAGTATAGCAAGCCGAGAGGGACCTCCCTGCAGGGGCTGCGATACGAGAATGCCTGCAGAGGACGGCCACGATTACTGTGTGATGTGCCTGGGCAGTGATCATGCATTTATGGCAAGGGATGACCCATCCTCCTGTATGAGCTGTTTTTGCTTATCGGTGAGACTGAGGGAGGCCTGATGCCATGTGTTTAGGGCACAGCCGCCCACACCTGCATGGACTGCAGTCGGCCAAGCACCCTAGGACTGTGGCTCCAGCAGCACAGAGTTCAGCCGGCTTGCATCCCCCTTTGCCCCCTAGTGGTGGGCTTTTGTCGGGGCACATGCGATCACAGGGCTGGTTTGACAAGTCTCCCACTCCTAGGCCCCCAGCTATGTTATCGGTGGGGGCTGAGAGGGGCCGACCATCTGACTCAGAGTCGGATGGTGAGGTCGATGTGTTGAGCCTGGAGCCCTCAGACAGTTAAGCCTTCCCATTGGGGAAGGAAACGGTCGTGGAGGAACGGGCGAAGCCACCCCCTCTCCTCCAGGGGATTGTGAGCAGGGCGGCAGCGGCATTAGGCATAGAGCTGCCATCTGACAAGGGGCCTCCCCCCTCCCGGTTCGATGACGCGGAGGGGAGTCGTTCCACGCGTTTCCTCGTCCCTCTCCTCTCGGACTTTGAGGAGGTGCTCCAGAAGCAATTCCAGTCACCGTCAGGTCGCTGGTCTGGGGCAGTTCACAACCACGAGAGGATTGGCTGCGGGCCTTTACCTCCGGTGGACCAGGCTTTAGCGGCTTTGGTGTCGCCATCACAATCGGTGCTCGGGAGAAGTAGCTGCCCCAGTAAAAACTGCAGGACAATGGACGCACTACTCACCAAAATGCATGGTGCCATGGTGGTCCAGACTCAGCTTGGCAATACGGGGGCCATATTGTCCCTGTATCAACGCCATCTGATTCAGCGGTTGAAGGAGGGGTGCAGTGACGACCTGCTGTTGGAGCTGCAGCAGGTCTCTTCACTTCTCTCTAAACTGATGAGGGAGCAGGCCGAGGCGGCAGGAAAAGCCATGTCGGGCCTCTGGACGGTCAGACGCCACCTGTGGTTGTCGCAGTCCATGCTGCAGCCAGACGATAGGGCCTGCCTCCTCAAACTGCCCGTTGAGCCGTCGGCAATGTTCGGGCCGAGGGCAGCGGCCATGCTCCAGCAGGCGCAGGAAGCCCGCCGCTGCGCCCGAGAAGTAGCAGGCTCCCTGAAACGGAGCCAGGACTGGCGGCGCCCCCAGCCACCGCAGCCAAAACCTCCTCAGCCTGACTGGAGTCAGGGGGATCTGAGGGGCCGGCTAGAGGCGGGCAGGCGAGGTAAGTTTAAGAGGGGGAGACGAGACAGCAGCGGCCAGAGGCCGCCCCAGCCTCCGCCTCAGTCCTGACGCTATGCCCTCCCATACCGGACCCTGTCCTCAGGGGGTCCGTGCAGCGTGGGAAGATCTGAGGGCAGACCCCTGGGTCGTTTCTACAATGACCCGGGGCTACCGGTTACAGTTCTTGCGCACCCCTCCTGTGACTCGGTTGGCTGTATTTTCTGTAATCACAGACCTGCAGCACAGAGGGGCTATGCGTTCAGAGGTCTCCTCTCTCCTCGAGAAGAAGGCCATCCAGGAGGTGGGGAGGGAGAACCGTCAGGCGGGGTTTTATTCCCGTTGTTTCCTCATCCCGAAATGGGATGGTACCCTCCGGCCAATATTAGACCTCAGAGGGCTGAACAAGTTCCTCCGGCCTCTGAAATGCAAGATGCTGACCATACCGGGAGTGAAGCAGGCTGTCCTGGTAGGCGACTGGTTTGCAACCGTCGACCTGGAGGATGCCTATTTTCAAATACCAATCTGGGAAGGGCACAGGCGGTTCCTCAGGTTCGCCTTCGAAGGCAGAACCTTTGAGTTCTGCGTCCTCCCCTTCGGAATCTCTTTGGCCTCCCGCACCTTCACCAGATGTATGGATGCGGTTTTGGGGCCTCTGCATTGCTGGGGTCTCCGGGTGATGAACTACCTGGACGACTGGCTAATATGTGCACAGACGGAGGAGCGGTGTCGCCGCCATCTCACAGTCTTACTGGCACACATCACGAGTCTGGGATTGCGGATCAACAAAAAAGAAGTGCAGTCTACAGCCAGCACAGGCCACCCAGTTCCTGGGCATGTGGTTGGATGCCAGGACTGGGTTAGTGACACTGACTTGGGAAAGGCAGGAATTCCTCAGGATCTGCCTCTCCCGGTTTTCGCTGGGAGCCAGGGTTACCTGGAGGCTTTGTCTTCGCCTCCTGGGCCTTATGGTGGCATCGGTGCAGGTGGTGCCGCTGGCATTCCTGCACATGGTCCCAGTACAGAGGTGCCTCTTTTTCTGGGGGCTCTGTCCACAGAGGCACCTGCGTGCCAAAGTGGGGGTCACCAGGAGACTGCGTTCAGCCCTAACATGGTGGGAAACACCGGCCAACGTCGCCAAAGGGAGTTTGCTGGGTCCCGTGCTCCACCGCCAGGTGATCTCTGCGGATGCATCCCTGACGAGATGGGGCGCTGTCCACGAAGGCGAAGGTGCCAGCGGAAGCTGGACTGGTGCCTGGCTGGCCCGGCATATCAATGTCTTGGAGCTGAGGGCCATCTTTTTGGCTCTTCGGCACTTCGAACTCAGCTTGCATGGCCGTCACGTACTCGTGAGAACGGACAGCACAGCAGCGGCGGCTTACGTCAGCAGGCAAGGGGGCCTGGGTTCCCCGGGCCTTTGCAGGGTGGCACACAGTCTGTGGACATGGGCAGGCACGAGGTTCCTGTCACTCAGAGCCATGCATGTGTCCGGGCTGGTGAACCTGGGGGCGGACCTGCTCTCCGGGGGGGCCCGGCCCCGGGAGAGTGGCGACTGCACCCGGAAGTAGCCGAGGAGATTTGGGGTCGGTTCAGCAGGGCTGTCGCCGACCTGTTTGCATCCCGGAACAACACGCACTGCCCGTTGTTATTTTCCGTGGGGAGGGACGACCCCCCGCTGGGCGTCGATGCCATGGCACACCAATGGCCCCCGGGGCTGCTGTACGCTTTCCCCCCTTTCAGTCTCCTTCCCACCCTGCTGCTGAGGGCCCAGGTGGAGGAGGTGAGGCTAATCTTGGTGGCTCCGAACTGGCCACACATGATGTGGTTCTCGGGATTGGCTCCTCTCCTGGACGGGAGTCCATTGGAACTTCCAGCTCGCCGGGACCTCCTGAGTCAGGTGCAGGGGACCCTGTTCCATCCCTTTCCCCAGGGGCTCAGGCTCTGGGCCTGGCCCCTGAGAGGGCAAGCCTGTTGAGCATGGGGTTAGCTCGGTCGGTGGTCCAGACCATCCAGGGCGCTCGAGCACCATTGACTAGAGCAGCCTTTTCATACCGCTGGGACCTCTTCTCATCATGGTGTAGGCTGAATCGGGCTGATGCGCTGACCTGCTCGGCCCCCGAGATACTCCGGTATCTACTGGAGCTGCTCCAGGCAGGGAGATCACCTTCCACCCTTAGGGGGATGGTGGCTACAATCAAGGCCGCTCGTGTTGGTGATAACAAGTTGGCCGAGGTTGACTGCGTCCTCGTCTCACGGTTCCTGAAAGGCGCTGCTAGGCTCGCCCCCTGTAGAAGGTTGGCTGTCCCGACGTGGGACCTGAAGCTGGTTCTGGCTGCCTTGCGACTGGGACCCTTCGAGCCCCTGGAAGCGGTGGACATGAAGTGGCTGTCACTGAAGACTGCGTTTCTCATAGCGGTGGCATCAGCGCGGAGGGTCGGGGAACTACAGGCTCTGTCGATGCATGAGAGCTGCTGTAGATTCTTGCCCGGCGGTGCGGGTGTGCTCTTACGCCCAAATCCTGTGTTCTTGCCGAAGGTTCTCTCGGACTTTCACCTAAACCAGCCAGTAGAGTTAATTTCCCTCCGCCCCTCCCGGGACAGGGATGAGGGGGCGCAGGAAGGGTCGAGGCTATGCCCGATCAGGGCGCTTAAGGTATACATTGAGCGGACTGGTGCTGTCAGGGAGACCAACCAGCTTTTTGTTTGTTTTCAGCCCCGGCGCCTAGGTCAGCCGGTGTCTAAATCCAGGCTGTCTCACTGGATCGTGGAAACGATCCAACGGGCTTACACAGACTCCGGTGCTCCGGCTCCGGGAGGGGTACGGACGCACTCCACGAGAAGCGTTGCCGCTTCCTGGGCCCTGTGGCGGGGAGCCACCCTCTCCGAAGTGTGTGCGGGCGCTACGTGGGCGAGTCCGTCCACCTTTGCAAGGTTATACAGCCTTAATATGGCTACCGGCACCTCCTTTGGGGAACTTGTGCTGGGTACTAGTCCAAAGTGACCAGGGTCTCTCCTTTACGCCCCTGCGATGGTGAGCTAGAGATGGCCTGGTTTTTCTTATCCATGGGCCTAGCGGGAAGGCAGGCCGTTCGGCTAACCCTCCATACACATACGCCCGATCCTTGCGTCTGGCAGGGTCGGCCATACCGGGAGCTGCGTCTGGCGCCTCGGCTGGGGGTAGCCACATGCGTCTGGCGGGGGCCCACGTATGTGTATGTGTATTATGTACATAGCATGGTTTTGGGTGTCATTGTTCACGTGCGTTGTTGGAACACTCTGGTGGCGGTGACGTCTCATTCGATTACCAGGGTCGGGGACCCCGGGGGGGGGTACTAGAGGGGTGCGTTGCTCTGTCTCCTCAGTCTCTTCGCGGTGTGTCTTACAGGGTCCCCGTACATATGGAATATGTAACTGGGTGGAGAGATAGTCTCGATACGATAGAGAACGTTCGGTTACGTTGAAACCTTGGTTCTCTGAGTGGAGAGACTATCTCTCCACCACGAGGCCGCTCGGAAACCATTCCAATCAATGTGAATCAGTGATTGCATGCACACCTGGGGCTTTTAAGCCTGTGCATGGGCCACGTAGTGGTGTGTCTTCAAGAAATATCCACGTGAACTGTCCCAGTGGGATCAGTCCCCGTACATATGGAATATGTAACTGTGTGGAGAGATAGTCTCTCCACTCAGAGAACCAAGGTTACAACGTAACCGAACGATTCTGTCGGTATTTTAAAAAAGACAATGCAGTAACTCACAATTTAGCAATATGTAATTTATGAGAGTTGTGAATTTTTTGATGAATAGTTTTTTGGAACTAAACTAATATTAAATCCAAATGAATATAGTGTGAAGCAGCTGAATGCGACATTAAACACTGCATGCGGTGTGCGTAGAACTTACTTCCTGAAAAAGCGATAGTGTTAATTGATCAATCTCTGGATCCTCAATAAATGGACCTGCCATGCGGTAAACAGGAGGCAAAACGTATGTTTCCTTATACAGGCATATTGCAGATGGTTTAAAGTCTTTTTGACTCCTTTTACCTTTTGTAGATCTTTGTTGAGTGTTTCAAAGTGATTTTTTTCATGCTACTGCCCTTTTAACTAATAGTGGGTTGATGTGGTGGGAGCTGGAGAAACTAGAAAAAGCCCATACAAGCATTTTGAGAACATGGAAAATCCACATAGAAATGTTATGGGTGTTCTCAGGATTTGAACCATATGTACCAAAATTCTGTTCAACAGCTCAACTACATTGTTTTTTAACATCACTTTGCTCCTCCAGAATAAATCAAAACTATTTTTGTAAACTCTCAATATACAAATGGTTCTTTGTATTTTTTTTCTTTTAAACCACACGTCACATACATTTTAATGATCAGAATGTTCCAGCTCAGCTAAAGGGGGATAAGGGATATTTTTTGTTTTCCAACCGATATACTTTCAATGTTTAGCTCACTTCTTTCACATTGAAGACATAAATTCATGCAAAACAACATCTTTAAACAATGTGTTTATATGTATTTTAAAAAAATGCACAATTAGATTTAAATGGTAAATGTTAAATTTTGATATTAGATATAAATCTGAATGCTAACATTTCAATGCTAATTTTAAATCTATGTCCTAAATGTGTCGCTCATTGTAAAAGGAAGCCATTTTCATTCCAGGGGCTTCAAATCGCAAGGAAATATAGCTCAGCAAACAGTATATTTATAGTATAGTATATTTTTTATTTAGCATTTAGATTAACATTTAAATTTTACATTTAATTTTGATATTTAACTGTCTTTCTTTTTTACATACAATCCTTGTTGCCATTACATTTAACATGTTGTTTTACATTAACTTCTGTTTTAATGGAAGAAAATTTGCTAAATATGAAGAAAGTGACGTAAATATTGCAAGAAATGGCAAATTTTTACATTCAGCACCCCAGAAGGATAATAATTTTGAACTCATTCCTGTCAAAAAGGCAAGATGTTTTTTAATCAAGCAGACCAGCATCACTTTCATGAATTCTCAAGAGAAATATTTTCGATGAGATTTCTCATTAAACAGTAATCAGACTCTGCATGCTTAGTACACAGCCTCTCATTAACTGGTGTCACACTTTATATTCTTCAATAAAAGTATCCTGCGCTGCAGCTTCAACACTCAGTAGAACTCAAAAGACATTGCTGACTTTATTAAAGTTAATGTCAAGCTGTTAATCAGATTCCTCCTTCCTAAGCCTGGGGGTCTTTAGTAACACCGACTGGTCGCCTCTGTTGTGATGATTTCAACAATAATTTCCAAACAAGCTTCTCAGGTTTCCCAGAGCAATTTAGGGACAGAGCTGCAGTGAGTGTTAATGTCGTGGCGTGGGTATCATAAGCACAAACAAGGTTGCAGTCAGTTTTAAACCTGGAATGTCTGTATAGTAAATACATTTTTAAATTATTATATAAATTGATGGATGAATGGATGGATGAATGGCGAGACAGAGAATAGTATAATAATCAGTCACTACATTACCCCAATAGGAGCATGTGTGGCTGATACTATAATAAGTTTAGGGCGAGCCCCTTGAGAGGAATTTGTGTCAGCTCAACAAATTAAAGATAATTATGTTTTAATATGTGACGTTTGTGTTGCATAATACTGTACCTAGGCTGCCTTTACATAATAAAAAATATTAGGGGCAGAGGTGGCCTAGTGGTTAAGGAAGCAGGCTTGCAATCAGAGGATCACTAGGTCAAATCTCACATGTGCCATCACTGTGGGATGCTGAGCAAGTCCCCCAACCCCAAATCACCGCCGCGGGAAGAATGGGTAAAATGCAGAGAAAGAATTTCACTATGTTGATTAGTAAAGGATAATAATAGGGAACTTGAGCTGGGTTTAAAAAGTCGTGAGACAGGCTAGTTTTACCCTACTGATGATGTGTTGTTGCAATAGTAATCCTTATTAAGGCACAGTTACAAAATAAATTGAGGATAGTCATTTTGAGTGGACAACCAAAGGGTAAATAAAGTCCAATAAAGCAATAATCAGTACTAAATATTTGCTTTATGGTTAAGATAATAGCTCTAACAACTGATACAATGATAAACTTGGTGATATTACAGCCTGTACATGCAGTACGGGGACGCATTCACTGTCTCCGCTATGTCTCCGAAATGTTTCTGGGCTTTAGTGTGAAAGACCTTTGTTAAAAGCGTTATACACATTGAATATAATTAATGAAAAAATAAAACACAAACCTGTTGCCAAGAATCTGAGGGTTAACACCTGTCTCTCATTTGCGGTAATGGCTTGTCTCAGTTTGGTATGCATGTTCGTTATCAGTGGTGCCACTTTACTCAAAATGAACTCAAATTCCTCCGCATTCATTTGCAACAAGCCCTTATAACCTGATCCGTCCTGTATATGTCAACAGAATGGATTGGGACATCCATAGTTGTAATATAACATTGATAACTAATATTTTTTGATTGCTAGCAATGGTGTGAGCATCTGGCACACAGCTCGGCTCTCCAAGACATCTGTAATACTAGTCGCAATTTTTTCTCACCTCCAGCTCACGCTGTAATGCATACAGCACACATTCCCACCATCTCCAAGATTTCTTCCACAATTGTTTTCCTTTTCTGTGTGTTTTCCCAGAAACACAGCTGGTTGTCCGCCTTGTTTGTTTACACCAAAGTCACGTTTTACTAAGCAAGAATTGGAATCTTGAGCGTGGTGAACCAGATACTCGGCGGAAGAATTGGTTAGTGTGTGGTGTTCTCGATAGTGTACACCACACACTATAAGATTAGAAGTGGGAGAACCTGTACGATCTGTCTTTTGTTACCGTCACGTGTAGGGTCTCTAAACCGGAGAAGATTTATAAAAGCCTGTGATGTGTGCCAGCCTTAATTTAGCTTCACTCACCTCTCTTTATTTCTATCTCTTTCTGCGTCTGTCTGTTGCTCTTTACCATTAAGGTGTAGTTACCTAATGCTAAATAAATTATTATAACAATATAGTAAGTAATTATAAACTGTTTACAACTAAACTAAATATATATATATATATATATATATATATATATATATATATATTTTGGCTAGGTAAAGCATTCCTTTTGGTGTGACTTCGTCCCTGTGTCTCACATTCTTCCCATTGAATTGAATAGTTAGCTTGCTGCTTTTTTGTGAATTACCCCTACCTGTTGGAATAGAAACAACATGCAGTAGAGTCAGGCTAGGAATAATCTGTAACTCTACATTTTTTTTAATGTTATAATAAAATGGTCTTAAAATTGTTGCATTGTAATTGCACTAATTGCTCTTTGAATTTCTGAATATAATTATCACTTGATAATATTTTTTTTCCTGTTTGATGCTGCTGTTCAACTGTTATTGATCACAGGCTGAAATAAGATGGCGTGATAATGGTCCAGGTGCCAAATCTTCATACACTCGTACTACTTGTATGAAGGTACACTTTAAAGAAAATGTTTACTATTGCAGTAATTACCCCGTAAGACAGCAAGAGTTACCCCTTAAGACAGCGGGCGTTACCCCATAAGACAACGGGAGTTACCCCATAAGACAGTGGGCGCTACCCCGTAAAACACCGAGAGTTTCCCCGTAAGACAGCGAGAGTTGCCCCGTAAGACAGCAGGAGTAACCCCGTAAGACAGCGAGAGTTAGCCGTAAGACAGCGAGAGTTACCCGTAAGACAGCGAGAGTTACCCGTAAGACAGCGAGAGTTACCTGTAAGACAGCGAGAGTTACCTGTAAGACAGCAAGAGTTACCCGTAAGACAGCAAGAGTTACCCGTAAGACAGCGAGAGTTACCCCGTAAGACAGCGAGAGTTAGCCGTAAGACAGCGAGAGTTACCCGTAAGACAGCAACGGTTACCCGTAAGACAGCGAGAGTTACCCGTAAGAGAGCGAGAGTTACCCGTAAGACAGCAGGAGTAACCCCGTAAGACAGCGAGAGTTAGCCGTAAGACAGCGAGAGTTACCCGTAAGACAGCAAGAGTTACCCGTAAGACAGCGAGAGTTACCCGTAAGACAGCAACGGTTACCCGTAAGACAGCGAGAGTTACCCGTAAGACAGCAACGGTTACCCGTAAGACAGCGAGAGTTACCCGTAAGAGAGCAGGAGTAACCCCGTAAGAGAGCAAGAGTTACCAGACAAGGGCTGTATTATAATGAGCTACCGAAACTTCAGCTCTTACTTGATGTATAACCTTGTGATCTTCAGTGGGTACTCTAAAGGGGCAAAGTACCTTCTTCTTTATGTCAAATATAGAACTACCTGAGCCCTTAACTATCTGGAGTTCAAAGGATCACTTTGTCCTGCTCCTAGATTTCAGATATCCATTGATAGTTTTCAGCTTCACTCAAAACATGAAAATCTTTAGGAAAAAAAAGATTTATCTATTATCAGGAAGCTAAACAGATCTATTAGTCATATTCGGAAAACTAGATATCTTTAAAATAACTACACATCAAACTTGTCACAAGCAGGATTTTTACTGCAGTTTAAAAGAAAGTACCTTAAAGATAACCATAACAATTCAATAGAATTGTATTTATCCCCAATGGGCAATTGAAGGGCAAAGGGCAGTATAGAGGAAAAACGGGACAGAACAGGGCATCAAACAATAAAACCTAAACAAGTGCTGCGATCAAAGTTTTGCTGCCATTGATCATTGTCTTTTGCCTCCCCTACATTGTGTATTTTATGATTAAGGCAAGATGCAATCAACGTAAGATTTCCTAGTCTACTGTAAAGATGATGACTCATTGCTGAGTTGCCTTACAAAGAGACTTTAATAAAAGTTGACAAATGTAATGCAATTGACTACATTGAGTCATTTGGTTATGAGCCAGCTTCTATGTCTTCCTTTTTTCTTTAAGGTCATGTGACAATACTATCAGGTGATAGCCTTCATTTCAGTCAGGATCACTTTAGTCAAATAGCTTTATTTAGCATGCATTTTAGATTTGGCGGTAAGGCTCTGTTCTGGGATCTCTTTGCCCTTTCCAGCAGCTGCGTGGTAAGCCCGAAGCGAAGGGAGCTCCCATTCGCTTTTCCATGAGCGACATGGAGAGGCATAAGCAGAGAGAGCGGTCAGCAGGACCCCCTGGAACAGAAGCACAGATGTTTAGATGGCAACAAAAGACGGTGTTTAATTAGACAGAAAAGAAGGAGTTGGGGTGGGGGTGGGTTACGAGGCATTTGCAGACAAAGCGTGTGGAAGTAGGCATGTTGCCGTGGTTTAAATGCAGCACTGAGACCAACTCTAACCAATGGGAAACAAAGAACATGATGATTAACTGATTAGGGGATAGATGCTGCTAGAAAAAACTGGAGAAACAATAGAACTGAGTAAGATTTTTTTCCCCAAACAAACACATTTTCCTTGTTTAATGCCTGCAGTATAGTTTCATGGTGGTTTTAATTCTTTGTCATGTTTTTCTCCCAACATAGCTTTTCATGAGGAGCTTTCCTGCATCCTGAGCTCTGTTCATTATAACAGCAAATTTTGATTTAGTTTTATTCATAGTCAGTCCAAATTTAGTCATCAGGACTTTTTCAGCTATAGTATAGTGTTAGTCAACAAAATGACTATAAGATAAGTATGCATTTTTTGAAAGGTTCAGTTAGCATTATCAACTTGATATGGGATGGTACTCATGTTTGTGAAGACACACGGACAAATTTCATGTGACCAAAGCGTAAGACCACATGATCACATGAGTTCTGATTGGATTTTGTCCCATGTGACAAAATCAGGGTTTCATTTTTATTGGTCAACAAAAATATGAATATATTTTGATATATTTTTCATTCACATGTATTTCTTTAAATAGTCATAGTCTAGTTATTGTCACTTAAAAAAAACGCTGTAGACAAAAACTATGACGGAAATTGTTAGTCAACAACATTAGCTCCAATTCTGAGTTTGCCTTTAATAAATTCACGCTCTTGAACCAACGTTGCTAAGCTCAACTTGCTCCAAACGACCAGCTTCATCACTGCTCTTCTGCAAACCCCCCGTGGAGCCACAAAATTCCTTTCCTGCAATAGTGCTCAGTGACTGTATATTATTCCCACAAATTGATTAGAGACTTCAACAGAATCAGCAGGTTTACTCCGGGTTCACCTGGAAATCACTGAGCTCTGCAACTATTGCTTATCTATGTGACAAACATAATATCTGTCTTGTAGATGTGTTGTGAAAAGTGGGAGGGAAAAGGGGTGTTTACTGTCAGAGAGATACATACTGTAATCATTGGCATTTTCTCACCTCTGTGTCTGTCCTCATCATTCTAAAGGGAACTATGGTACTTAGTTTAAGTCAGGACACAGTTATATATTTAGATGCTGTAAACAGTGTGTAATTTAACCCCTCCCATTAAAAAAAGCTTTGGGGATTTAGTTTATCCATTTACATGCAGTTGATAGAAAATGTGTGCAGGGTTTCAAATCCCACCGTACTGATCTCTCCCCTGAACACTAAGAGGTGCACTGATGAAAAGATCATTTGTGTCATAATGTAACTCTCGTCACCTGTTACTCGTTAGAGTTTTGTGGCTGACTGGTGTAGATGGTTATGGAATTAGTTTTGCTTGCATTAATTGCATAAATTGAGTCATCCATCGGCCATCACTTCTTTTTTGTTCCATCAAACGCCTACAAATCACTTCAGAAGTGCTGTCACTGTCTCTAGGCAACAGGCGGCATGTGATTATCAATACACACTACATCTAATCCCTGTTTCTGCATATTTTCACTTTTATATTACACTTTTTTTGCTTCTTCTTCAAGGTCAAATGGCCTAAGTGTATCTGTTTGAATCGTTGAGCTCTTTTTTATTGTAGCTGTTCATGGAACTAAATTGTAAGTTTTTGAAAGTTGACATTAAGCAATGTAAGTGATGTAAATGTAAGCAACCACCAGAATACTCTCCCCCCTGAAACTACACAGAATGAGGTGCAGGTCTGGACTTACTGGAGTATCATGCCCTCTTCTGGCTGGTTTCTTTCTGACTGAGGGAGGAACGCTGGAGATACATCTCCATACATGCTGCATTTGTGCGGAGATGTGGGGACAAACACCCTACAGCAATAGAATTTTTCAATTCTGTCCCAAGAATGAGTTAATCGAGAATTTCAAAATATTTTTATGTTGTAGGAATGTTCATGCATAGAAATATTGGTTGCTTCCACTAAGGACTAATATCATTGATTAACCCTTTAACACCTGTAATATTAACATCTCAGCCTAGGTTTGTTTTTTTGGTTATTTTGTATATAAAATGGTCAGTAAATGTCGTACGAGGAAGTGCTTTCAACCTTTTTTCCATAACACTTTAGACTTCCAATAGTTGGCGGTTTTTTTACATTTTCAGTTTAAAATGAAGAAAAACACAAAAATGAAATCGATTTTTTGAGATTTAGTGGGAAGAAAACAATGAAAGCTCACACAAGAAACAGATTTTTTTTAACAAATATATAACATTTAAAATGTATAAACTATTTACAATTTTTTTTTAAAAATGTTCACCATGTTTCGAAATGTGCAAAAACAGGCCATTTTATGACTATTACTAGCCAAAGCGATTTCTTTGCGCGCTTTTCTACAAAGGAGGTAACGTGACTACCGTAATGTTTGTAGTTTGTCAATAAAGTGCAACATGTTAGCTTTCAGAAAAAGTTGATGTTTTTATCAAATAGATCAATTTTTAACAGAGTTAGGATAATTTTAATGTGCGCATTTGGGATATGTCGCAGGCGACACGGTCGATGTTAAATGGTTAATTGACTCATAGTCAATACATCACTTAAGAATAAGCCTTTTCACACTGTGGAACTGTGCATGCGTGACTTGTGGGGGGGGACATAGGTCAAGAGGGATATAAACTCTGTTGATATTTCCAACCTAACAGTGTTTGTAATGTTATTCCACAGATCGTTAGTGTTTTAATAGTGTTCACATTTTTAAGAGTTTTCTGCTGATGCCGACTTCGGCCAGTCCGACCACTTTTAAAATCCGATGAGAATAGCAGTATTGAAGTATGGAAGCCCGTTTCCGCCACTAAAAAAAAATCACCAAGGAAAGTCATAATTATGGGAAACAAAGTCATAATTATGAGATAGAAAGTCAAAATTATGAGAAATAAAGTCATAATTATGAGATAGAAAGTCATAATTATGAGTTAGTAAAGTCATAATTATTAGATAGAAAGTCATAATTATGAGATAGAAAGTCATAATTATGAGATACTTAACCTCATTTACAGCAGCTTGTTCATGTGGTGAGTAGCTGACACTGAGCGATGGCTGATAAGACTATTAAAGACTACTTTAGACGGGGCTTTACAAATAATGAAATACTTTTGTTTGTTTGCAAATTCACATAGAAATATGCTGAGTAAACGCACCCTTGAAAAGATACTAAGCAAAAAGAGTCTCTAGCGTCGAAAGGATAAAACTGATGTGGCTGAAGTAGAGCATGGTTTATTCAACAACACATGGAGATTTCTGGTCAGTGCCATGGGTACAGATGGATGTACCAAAAATGTTTCTATCTCATAATTATGACTTTACTAACTCATAATTATGACTTTGTTTCTCATAATTATGACTTCCTATCTCATAATTATGACTTTCCTTGGTGATTTTTAATTCTTTTTAGTGGCGGAAACGGGCTTCCATATTGAAGCAAGGCAGTCCCCTCGCTTCCACCCATGGTGAATAAAAACACTGACTACCTGGGTCTCCTGTGGGCGGATTGGGACTCTACCCGGGAATGATATCCGAGCACTTTTGTAAAACGGATGAGAGAAGCAGTATCAAAGCGACAGTCCTCCTCTGCTTCCACACTCCTCTCCCATTGATGGGACTCTGAACAACAAGCCCCGACTACCATGGTCTCCAGCGGACTGTACCGGGAACGACGCACATATTCGGACTCAGGGAGACTATGGCTTTCCCCTGATCTGAGCACTTTTGTAAAACCGATGTGAGAAACAGTATCAAAGCGACAAGCTTTTAACTTTTCTATTGTTATGTATTTTCTGTATTTACTTTATTGCTTTTGTTTTTTGTTTTTTTTTAATTTGTGTAATTGTTTTTATTGCTTGTAAATAAAATGTATCATTATTATTGATGGGACAAGTGAGATTTCTGAGTGTGAAAAGGACAAATTTACGAGGTCCACCATCATTAACCAAGTCAATGATTATTTTTATTAAGCTATTAATTTATTTCAATTTACAAATTTGAAAGTACACAAGATGAACAGGTCGATAAGTGAACAGAGGGGTATTCCATAAAGTCTTAGTATGTTCAGGCTGAAATGAGGGAAACTCTGAGTATCTCATTCCTAAACACGAGGTATGTTCTTCTCTGAGTATGTTACCATGGCAACATTGTCCGTAAACTAAACCTGGTCACTGGCAGGTTTTATCAAAGAAACCCTGGGTTTCTATCTGGCTCCGCCCACCTGAACACCGTTTCTGAACACTTTAATAAATCTTAACACTTTTCTCTGAAACACATTAGTAACATCACACACCACAGACGTGTTCACATCATTACTAATGTTGTGTTGCTTTACTTTTTTTTTGTGTGCAAACGGTAATTTTCTTTCTAACATTGTGGATACAGAGCATTAAGTGAAAGTCACTGAGAGGTTGATCTGCATTAAAACATCTACTAATGTCTGTAGTAAAGTTCACTGAATACAAACCTGTGGATAATATAAAGGAGGAGATGATAATTTAAATTAATACATTTTTAAGGCTCGATTATTGTTTTATATTGTTATACAGTTAAATCTGTAGATCACGGCTCTTTGAAGGTATGATGGTGCAGTGCATTGTGACGCTGCTCTTGGAAACGATGGGTCGCGGGTTTGCGTCCCGTTTCAGTGTTTATTTATGACATTTTTTAGGACGTCGAGATGACTCTGGCGACAATATTACATTAAAAATCAATATATGTGATGCAATATCAAGCGGCATTTACTGTCTTTATATCCAGTGTAACAGGACGACTCTCTATGCAGCCATCCTATGCTGCTGCCACGTCTCCTCAGACACATTTTATTCATATTATTCACCGCTCGTCACGTCACTGAAGCAATAAAGTGATGAAGCGACCAAAAGTGTGACTAATTACGGGTGATTTAAACCACTATAATTACTGAAGACTGAACTCACCTTTAGAACAGGCTCATATTCCTCAAACACCGGCTGATTTCACCCGATACGATGAATAAATCACTATTTTCCGGGTGGTTGCCATGGCAGCTCGACTCATCTTCGATCCATTGATGATGGCTTTTTATCGCGCGCGTGCACGTCAGTAACCCAAGGTTTACATACTCAGGGTTGATTGACCCACTTCATACCAGCTGTAATGGAATCCGATACCCTGAGTTTCCCATCGCAGGGTATGTTGACCCAGAGTTAATGAATAGACTCAGAGTTTGCTAACCATCCTTTCTGGAATACCCCTCTGGAGTAACGGCATCAGAAAAAATTTAATTTTCAGCTCATGCACAGTATTAGCTTTAGCAGCTAACTCTGTCTTTCTGCCTTGGAGACTGATACCACGTTTACGCAAAAAATCTTTCAAAGAATCAATGCTCCAACGGGTAAAATAATCAAAATCTCTGTCAGACTCACTTCCTACACCGTCAGCCATGGTAAGTTTATCCCTCTTGACCTTTGACCTAATGCGGAAGAACTGAACCAGAGCGAGAGTGTGAAAAGGCTTATTAACAAGTCACCATGTGTAGCAGGGGTAATAGTTTGATTTGAAAGCACTGGGATGTTCAGTTAGATTCACCCTTGATCACACCTAGAAATTCCTGATCTAACATTATAGAAGATGTTATGAGTAATAATAATTTCCAAGTTTGAGAACAAATTTGAAATCAGTGGGGGAAAGATAAAAACTTGCAAGCTAATGTCAAAATGTATAGACTATGACTAACAGTGCACACAGTATACTGTAGCATACTGTGTGTTTATGGACTAAGGAAGGAATCTGCAGAATCTGGATACCAGGGAAGTCTTTCCCATAATGGATGGGGTGTTGTGACACGCATGGTAACTTTATCGTCCACATTCTCTTTTTTTCCTATTCCTGAAGAATGGTAATAATTTTTCTGAACACACACAAAATGTTATGGAAAAAATATGACCAATTTTACTTCAAAATTAAAGAAAAATCTAGATAAAGTCAGAGAGAGCAGGTAATTCAGTGCACATCACAGAAGAGGAGAGATTAAAAGGTTAGAATTGATCATGATCAGATGAAAATCAAAGTTTAAAGTTGAATTTCCATGAAACCAAAACAATCTCCTTGCTGTGGCTGGTCTTTTGTGCTTTTTTCCCCAAAATCCGCATCACAGTCATCCATCATGTAGGAATTGAGTTGTTCTCCATGGCAGGATGCCACAGTGTACAATCATCCATTCGTTTTTAACAGCCTAACAGATGAATGCTCCTGGAGCAAATTGCTGCAGAGTGAAATAGGCCTGTGATTGATTACCTCTGGAGAGGGCAGCTTATGTAACTGTGACACTGGAGGTGCTATTAGTTCAGGTCTTCAACCCTGTCGTCTTCTCAGTGCATGGCTGCAGACATGGGTCAGTGCTTCATTCTGTTTTTACATTCAGATTCAATGTAATCTGGTTGACATTACTCAATGATCCTTTGTTATATGACACAAGAATGGTCGGCTTTAAACATCTGCTGCTTATACGGCAGCTGTAAATTACATTATAATCACCACACAAATTCTATTAATGCACATTATAATAAACTAGCTTATTATTGTGGCTTACAAAAACAGCATTATTGCATAGACAAAAATGTTAACACCAAAAAATATGTTGACATTATTGTTAACTGGATTAGATTTAAAGAGTTGTTAATATAAACTTTGTTAATAAAATGTCATTGTATGCATCACTAAACATTTTTAACACCGTACTTGTCTTTTCTTTGCTTGATATTTATAGTTAATAGTTGCCCAACAGGGTACATTTGGCATTAAAATTGTTGTCTTGTGGGTGATGTTATAGGCTGAGCAGCCATAACATTATGACCATCTGTATAACATCTATAGTAAGTGTATGCTTTGTTATCAGTCACTATGACGACCACAGAGATCTACATCCAGTGATGTGGTTAAAATCAGGAGAATCAGCTTCATTTGTATAAGTGTTTTCCATTCTTGAGTAGCGTGTGATCCGTCTGTTCAGTCAGACAATCACACACATTTCAGACAACTTGGATTCAGGGTCTCACCCCCCATGGACAATGGACACTTTGTTGGGAATCAAACTAGTTAATTATTATTATTATTATTATTATTATTATTATTATTATTATTATTATTATTATTTGTCTGTACATTTACAAAGGTTAACACTGCAAGAAGTTTTCTAGACAGCAATGCATGTTTTGTTATTGCAATTAAATACATGAATTCATTTTATTGCACAATTGTGACCATCACCAGCCCTCCCTAAGCAAGGGTAAGAAGAACTTTATTATAGGGAGGATATAAAAAAATTGTTCTAATTATAATATAATTATAATTTATTTATTTTTCCATTTCCGATAGCCTACAGTACCTATAAGTTTGAAAGTGTCCGGATTTTGTGCGTTTCATAGCCCAAATTACTAAACAGCACTATTTCCTGGAACGGCTGCCGTCTCACTCCTCTGTAAAGCAGGAAGAGGTCACGCCCCCTCTCAAAGGCACGTTGCTGCTCTGCCTCTGTTCCCGTTAGCGTGTTTTTATGTTTGCGCATACGCAGTCAGGTCCCCAAGATGACAACCATTTACGTCCACAGGCAGCGTAGAGAGCTATACACGCAATGTTAAACGCTATACGTAAGTTCACAGTACATTAGTGAATTGATTCACTACGTTCTCTCTCGCTCTAGCAAGTAGGCAGGATAACACTACAGTCAGGATGACAGCGCTAGAGACGATAGAGGAACTTTTTTTTGAGGAAAAATCACAGTTTTTAAAAGATGGGAGACCAACACGTGAGTTACCAGACCTTCAGCAAAGGTAAGGTCAGAAAATGTTTCATACTTTTTACAGTGAATGGTACAAAAGGAAGGATTGGCTTTGTGGATGCTCCTCACAGAGGCTGTTCTGAGTTGTTGTTGTTGTTACTTTCTCTGTTGTTCTGTTGTTTCTGGTTCTGTGTTCTGTGATATATCTTTTTGGGAGAGTATGGAGGCTATATTAAATAATTGTTAATGTTTCTTTAATGGTGATTTACGATATTGATTTTGTTAGATGGCTAAATGTTTGTTCATGTGGATCTTGTTGGGTTTTTTCTTTCTTATTATGAATTTTATATTTTGATAAGCGCATTGAGATGACTTTGTTGAAAATTGCTTTATGCAAATAAAGTTTATTTGAATTGAATTAACACTTGCCAGCAGAAACATATGAAATTGTCATTTGAGGTCTCGATTTGCAACGTGCCTACCCAGCCCTGGTGGTCACAGCACGTCACTGCATGTACCCCCTTTTGAAAAACACTGCTCTTTAGAATGAAGAAATTCCTGCAGAAAAACTCAGATATCTGACAGAAAACTTTCAGCATCAACTGAAAACATTATCATCATCATATGAAACATTCATTTGTCCCAATACTTTTGTCCAAAACGCAAAATCACTGGCTTTCAAGAGACTTGACAATATTTGGATGGAATCTACTGTCCAAATCAGAAGGCATCTCAAAACTGCTTTACCCAAGTTTCTTCTTCTTCTTCTTCTTCTTCTTCTTCTTCTTCTTCTTCTTCTTCTTCTTCTTCTTGCCTAAAGTTCAAATTTTTAAAACTTCATAACAAATCAACCATATGCGCTACAGATGTGCAACTTTCAACCAAATGTAGCCCCAATTCGAAGGAAACGTTTGTACATTTAAGGAGAGATAGGCCTGTTTGTAGAGCAGTGCTTCTCAAAGTGTGTGGTGGAGAATGGAGACATGACAGGTGGACATTTTCAATTTCATGCCATTCTTCTTAAAACCCTTTCTTCATCGACAATAAAGAGCATTAGGCAAGGCTAATTTAGAAACATAAAATGTATCAGAAATTAAAAGAACATTCAATTAAAGACTGCATTAGATATGCGACCGGGAACAAAATTTAACATGGAACTAAAGTGCAAACATAATGATTTATGTCACCATAAACAGACTTTCAATAGCTGATTTAAAACTTGTATTTTCTTTTTTGTTTTCTTAAGCTTTTTGACACAGATTGCAAACAACGCTTTGTTGTTTCATGTATTTTTTGACTGCTGTACGTTTACATTTGTTTTTTTATGCAGGTAATTAGTTTAATTTAGTTTTTGAGTTTTAATTTATTCATGAAATATACTTGCATTATAAAACATGATGTTACTTGTTCCCTGTTAGTTCATTTCATACTGTATTCCTTGAAAACCGCAACCATTGTGGTTTCCCATGACCTGAAGGCATCACTGTTAAATGCAGCTTTCTCTGCCAATGTTCATCTTGTTTACATGTGTTTTGCGTGTTGATAGGCTTGGAGGCTGGAAAAAGGGCAGGCGTAAGTGGAGAATGGGAGAACATTCTCTTCCCACAGGTGTTGAGGAGATAAATGATGGAGTTAGATGCTTCTGGTGAGTATTGTGTGTATGAAAACAATGCCTATCAATAGGCACTTCTTCTAAAAGGAACTAAACAATCGCCTCTGGAACTTAACCTTGGAGATTGATTTCTACTTTCATTTTTCTTTGGAGTACTGTGACAGGGGCTTACCCATTAGGGTTTTAAACACCAGGATACAGTCTGCATATTTATTCAAATTTTCCCAACTCAGTAAGTCATGCTCCAATGCAGGACACATTTTGCATGTCATACAATACTGTGTGGCTAACCTATTCAGTTCTGATCATCATCCTAAAGGGAGTAATGATAGTTGTGAGGGGGAAGCCTGGGACCACACTCTGAATTGATCATCGTTTAAACCTCACTGCAAATGTAATCCTCCAAGAACTTTTGCTTTGACAAAGGCTTGCGTTAGAATAATGGAAGACAGTAATCTTTTGAAAATCATGACTAAAACAGAACAAGCAACAAACCAGGGCATTTTTGCTGTGATGAAGTGCAAACCACTATATCACTTTACTACCGGAAAGGACAACACGATTGGTCAAATGTATGTAAAGATTGCTAAGATACCCCTGCAAGCAATTACAAAACTGCTTCAATGCTTCCACTGGCTAGCCTTTTCTCACACATGTGAAGTAGTAGTGTGACACACATGCCTCCAGCCACCAAGGCTAAGTTAAAATGATTTATTATTCATTACACTTGCTCACCTTCTCCGTTTCCTGATCTATTTCAAAGGTTAATGTAACTGCAACAGTAGAGCTGAAGAGGGATCAGCATGGCTACTCTGAATACTCTGGTGCTACATGTAACAAAATGAGCTGAGATGTGAACTATCACACCTACTGGGTCTGAACCAGAATAAATTAGGATCAGTCATTCAGTAATTTCAGCTACAATAGTTTTTAGATGTAGGAGATCAGCCTTAGTTTTCACTATGTATCTACCTTTGTACCTTTTGAACAGGGACAAATCAAGAGGCTTCTAGACCTGATGTAATTGCTCTGCTAAAGTCATGTACCAACACTTCTTGCTTGAAGTATAGGGTAGTCATCAGCCCAGGGCAAAAATTGCACTGTGTCCTGCTTGTGTCTTCACTGCGACGGCACTCTAAAGTCCTCGAATTACTGTGCACATGTAACAGCAAAAACAAGAGTTGTTGTTATGGTCTGTGATTTTTATGTAGTCCTGTTTCAGCTTCTAAAGTTTTTCCGTGCTTGTTTTGCGATGAGATTGATCCCTTGACCCAACAGGCATTTTGCGATGTGCCCGTATGGTGACTGCAGAGGCCAGGTTCCAATGGACCTCATTGTCTGCCACATAGTCAAGCTTGGTAAAGAGAGCCTTTAGTTTCAAATAGTATAGCTATTAAAGACCCACTCTTGTCAGTACACAGACAGTTCTGCGGTAACAAATGTCATCAGAAGCTCCTAGTGTTGTGTTCAAGACCACACTGTCCGAGACCAAGACTTGCCCGAGACCAGAATGCACCGAGACCAAGACAAGACCAAGACTTCCGGGAGCCGAGACCGAGTCAAGACCAAGACCGAGACAAGCCGAGACCGAGACCAAGACCAAGACCATAAACATTTTTTTTTTTCAATTTAAAAAAATATATAAATAAATAAAATTAAGACAAGGTTCGACAGTTAAATCACATTCTCTCTTTATTTTTAGTTTATTTTAAAAACATTTGACGGACAAAAAAGGTGCCTGCAAAAAATTAACTAAAATATTAAAACTACTACTGCTACTGATAAATTCACAATTATTCTACATATTTGAAAACAAGATTTTTATGTCAGCTGAATGTACAGCAAGTATTTAAAAGTATTTCTACCAAGAAATAACGATTCCCGATTCTGATTCTTTGAGTTGTGCAGGTCAAGAGGTCACTTAGTTGATATAGTTTAATTTGGTTGCTGTAATGTAACTAGGATATTCAATTACAAAGGTCCCCAACTGTAACTGTAAATGTGAAACTTGCTGAAATAAAACTACAAACAAGTTGTCAGCAGTCTAAAAAACAAAGAGCTACACATGAGTGTGTCATACGCGTCACTCAGTCACATTAAGGAAGGTTGCGGTCATTATACGGGGTGGATTAAAGAATTAATAAAGGATTGTTTTATCCTGTTCTTCTCTGTGTTATCACATTATAAAAAAGTTTCAAAATAGCAAGAATTAGTGCTGGTCTCGAACGGTCTTGAGAGAAAATCCAGAGTCCGGGCAGCCCGAGTCTGAGACAAGACCGAGTCAAAATGCTTCAGAGTCCGAGACAAGACCGAGATCTTTAAAATTTGGTCTCGAGACCAAGACCGGTCTTGACTACTACAACACTAGAAGCTCCCTTCCCAAAGAACTGATTAGTGATCAGCCTCATAGTAGTATTTTAAGCAAATCCTGCTGCAGTCATAATAGATATTTAGATTATGCATAATAACAGTCTCTAGAATGAAGACATACATAGAATGTTCTGAATAGGTGAATAATGCTGCTGTGAGAAGTTAGGAATATTGATAGGTTGATTACAATCATTGACACAAGTTATCAATCTACCAGCGTCTCTGGGTCATTGTAGCATTGAGTTTTGGATGGCCTGAGAAGTATTGATGAGCAAAACTATATTTTTGCTCATCAACAAATGTTTCCCCTAATGGCCAACATTTCAGAAATCACAAAAATTCTTCAACGATCATGATAAAACATTAACTCAACCTAACTCAAGTTTATTTATACAACCCTTTAAGACAGGCAGCCAAAGCTGGAACAAAGTGCTGTACACAACAGATACAAACAACAACAACAAAACAATAAAATACACTAAGTAAAACAAGAATAAAAACTGATGTAATTATTAAGCACAACAGTGAATAATGACAAACCACAGGACACTAAAACAAGGCTAAAAAAGTCAAATGAAATCTCTCTCATAAAAACAAAAAGTAAAAAAGTGCTTTTAAGTTCTAGATGAAGACTATGTCTCATCTGCTTTATCACAGTAAAGTCCTTACAGTCTCTCACTGTCAGCACTTGCTCTTCTTTTCTGCTCTGCACTCGTCTCTAAGTGGGTTCTATGCATCTATCATGGCGTGGATTATTTCTAGGTACACGCTACTTTATTTTCACATCCAAGTAATTATTTTTCTAACACTGTTCAAGTACAGTCGTGATGAATTGCTGAGGATCTAAATAGATCTCAGTGAAACGTGTAATGATTGAATCTAAAGCCTTATTTATGCTTTTGACAGTTAGAATTTTTTGGAGGCGTGCGGTCGACTCAGTCTCAACCTCTGCCTAAAAGACACTTTATTGCTCATTTGTATTGAAATACGGCCACTTCACGGACAAGTTGGCCTGTATCCAGACAAGAATGTGCCTGCCACGGTCTCTGTTTGCGTCATTGATATTCTGTTTCAGCCGGGTTGCGTTAGTGAGAAAGGTGTTTCGACCGAAAACAAAAAAAAAAAATGTCAGTGACCAAATTTTCAGTACATCACAAATATACAAAATATATTTGAGCACTTGCTACTTATACACTTTCTTGTGTTTCTTTTTTCTAATGTTGCAGTCAGCTGCTATCCTCACAGGGGTATTCCAGAAAGGAGGTTCAACAAACTCTGAGTCTATCCATAAACTCTGGGTCAACTTACCCTGCGATGGGAAACTCTGGGTATCTGATTCCATTACAGCTGGTATGAAGTGGGTCAATAAACCCTGATTATGTAAACCGCAGGTTTAGTTCATGGAGAATGAACATACTTAAGAATTTGAACATAACCTGCTTTCTGGACTACCCCTCACATCTATGACCTTTGCTGGTGTTTGTCAACCACCACTATGTGTGCCTAGTTAGTCAGCTTTTTGTCATTCTGAAAGCTGAAGGCCCACAGGATCTTAGCCCTGTTATTCTCTAGCTCTTTTGGTGGTGTGTCGCATCGTAATTTAAGACCTTGTTGATTTGGGAGCTTTGGCTCATGTACTCAGTGCTTATTCCTGTGCTGCCATTAGGGATCCCCCGATCAGTTTTTTTTACCCCCGAGTCCAAGTCCTTTGATTTTGGGAATTGACCGATACCGAGTCCCGATCCGATACTTCTATAATACATTAGAAAAATAAGGAAGAGCAATTAAAACAGATCCAGGATGTCCCTTATCTATTTTATTCACCATATTTTAACATTCAACCCTAAACAGAGCATTTCTGTGACGTCGAGTGATCATACAAGTAATGAATAAAAAAAATTAAAAAATCACCTTAGACTTTAGTACAAGATTAAATATTAAATAAAAATGTCTAATATAAAAATGAATAGTGCCTCATCTATAAATACCCAAATGCCACAGTGCTGTAAATTAAGGCCAGTAATGTGCTTTTAGGAACTGCACTCTTAATGTTTACTCTCCTCATTTAGTTTCACAGATTGAAATGTTTTTTCTTGATGAAAGGTATGACAACTTGTGTGAGGTGTCACCAGTCCATTGCAGGGCAACATACCCACAGACATACAACCACTCACACCCCCATTCACTCCTACGGGCAATTTAGTGTGTACTCATACTGCCGACTCATGCCTGATATATGGTTCTGCGTAAAATTGATGCCGTAGACACACGTAGCGCTCTACGTAGATGTAGACCCCCTCCCCGTCCACCTGATGTGCTCCTCCCAAAAATCCTGACAAAAGGGCTGTGATTGGTCTGCTCCAAACCTCAGGCCCGGTCTCTGCCTTTTCCAGTTGTTTTATTGTTTGTGTCCAACAAAACACACATGGTTAGGTACAGTTGGTAAGTAACAATCCAGAAATAAATTACATTTTAAGATGTTTTAATGAAACATGGTTTTCTGTGATTGGAAGATAAACAAGGGATTTTTAAAGCTAATTTGTAACAATAACACACAGCCACAACCCCCTAGCAGCAGGACGGCCAATCGCATAACGATGCGTTCCTTCGACGCAGAACTACAGTAGGCCAACCTCTGCATCACATTGACGCCGTATGTTGTGGCATAGAAGCATATACCAGGCTTCAGACTGTTCCAAGCTCACAGCAGGGGTCCCCCTCCCCGTCCCTTTGCTGGCGCGGTGCGGGGATGCACTCACAGTTTCAATGGCATCACGTTCATTAACGACATACCCATTGCATGAAGCCATTACTACCATTAAGCGACTCTCTCTCTCTCTCTCTCTCTCTATATATATATATATTTATTTTATTTCATATCTTCTGTTGCGTATGGTGATGGACCACATATCCAGATTTACCCGAACGTGTCCTTTTATCATATTTACCTGTTTGCTGTTGCAACGCACGGCCTTGTTTCCGTGCACAGTTCCACATTCACTTTGACTGACAGTCTCAAAAACACGTAGCCAAAGCCTATTGGCTGGGCGCATTCGGCGATCATTTCCATTTGTATAGGGGTCTATAGGAAGGAGGGACTTAAATACCTTAATGTATATGAATGACCACCAGCAGTAGACCATAGTAAAAGACTAATTAGGTATTTTTTCGCATTTCAAAAGAATCATTCATAAACATAAATTTCTCAGAAACTCCGGATATCACCTTTAAGGATTAATTTAGGATGCCGCTTTGTTTTGACAAAATCGTCACACACAAGGAAAAGAGAAAGAGGAGCAAAGTCCAAGAGAGAGCGAGAGAATAAAAGTGACCAAATAGTGGTGGATTTAGTTGAAAAGGAAGACTCTCCTGGATAATAAAGCCTAAATGGAGGTTTAGAGAGGGATTTGAAAACAAAGGAGGAAACTTAGCCTATAGGAAGTAAGATAAGATCATTTTAATTCCTTGATCAATAAATGTTGTTCTGCTTTGGTGTAGCTAGTCATCTTTATGTACATTAATGTAAGAGTAAATGGATGCTCTTAATGTGTAAGATGTTTTTAGAACAGCGTGTGTGCATGTGACCATCTGAATATTTTTCACTTTCACTTTGAGTTTTCCTTTTGATGACCATCCAATGTAATGACAATATCTAACTTCTTTTATTTCTTCTTCTTCTAAGTACATGCAGAGTGGACACGCTCTTCCCTGGACATGAAAACCATGAGCTGAACAGTCACAGTTTCATTTTTTGGTCTACACCTCCTCACCTCCTGTCTCCACAGACAACAGACAGAAAAAAAACTCAGAGTCAGCATGGGACCATGTGATGCAAACTTTCACAGTTATTTATTGAAGTTTATATTTAATGATTATTATAATGCATAATAAAGGTGATTGTCTTTAGTCATCACTGATTTCAGTTTTTAAGTCTTGGTATAAAGAGACTGCAGGAGGACAATGATATGCAGGGCTGCACTAATGTTGTCCCCATACAAGAACCACTGCACACCCTACCAGAGAAGTTTTGAGCAGGGCTCTACACTAACTTTTCCAGTGGTGGCACTGGTGTGACTAACTTTCTCAGTTGGTCGCACCAGCACAGAATTTGGTCGCACATTTTTTTTCCTTTTTTTTTGAGCGGGGGAGGGGGAGTATACAGCATAGCCACACAAGCTAATGAATAGTTGACTTAACTGGCGTACTGTAGTTTTGTATGAAGTAAAGATTGACAATAACTCAAGATATATTTACCAAATGTTTTAATGTTTTAGTGTCAATATTACGTTTTTCTGCAACAAGCAGTGGCTGAAATAAAAGGTAATTTATTTTGTATAATTTTGAAAGAAGACGTAATGTTTTTAAAAAAAATAACAGCAAAGCATAACAACAGGTTACATGTATTCTGTTTTTTTATTTTGCAGAAAGGCTGTACTTGAATTAAGTTAACAGTAGCATAACCAACTTAGCATCTGCATTGCTTCACCCCATGGAATTAAATTCAGAGGGTCCAGCTCTTATAGTGGGGTCTCATAACTCACTTCCCCTGGTCAGGGGTCTGCAACCTTTACTCTACAAGAAACCATTTTGCCTCATCTCACCTGGATTAAAGTCCTCCTGGAGCCGAAAAAAATACTTTCTCAATAAAGACAGTGAATTAAATTCTATACAGTTAAAATTATATAGAATAATGTTTGATTTAATGTGATTTGATTTATATTGATCATGTAAATGGAAACTTCAAAATAGTTTAAAATAAAATAAATTGACATCAAGAATAAAACAGTCTTTTGCATCTACAAATTCTTACACATCTCAGTTTACATGAACACAATGTTATATAAAGAAGATTTTTTTTCGTTGAAAATGCTACAAAAAGGCTACAAAAAGTAACTTGAATTTGATAACACATGATCATGTGGTCAACACATGCTAATTGCTCTTTTCTAGCCACATTAAACATGCATATTTATTGGTGGTTAAATTAATCTGTTCCCACACATTTAAAATCTCTATTTTCTTCCAGTATAGTGTTTTATTGGTTTAGTTATCTTACCAGGGATTTAAAACTCAGTCATTGCGCAACGTGATTTATTTGAGGTTATCAAATTGTTAAATCTTGATTTTATTTGTCATTAATCTTTAATAGCCTCTGTAAAAAAAAACTTTATTTCAATAAAAAAATTTTTTTAAAGCTATAGAGAGCCATTGCAAAGGAGTCAAAGGGCCACATTAAGCCCCAAAGCCGCAGGTTGCAGACCCCTGCCCTGGGCGAACCACAGCTGAACATCTGGCCTGGCATCATAGTCCATCAGTTCTGGTCCGTCTATGCTGATTCTGATGAGCGTGTACGCTCTATCGCTGCGCTCAGCACGTTTTTCCTTTTTACTGCTGCCCTCACGGTGAGTGCGCTCTCAGTGAAGTGCCTGGCTCCGTTTGCAGACCGAGCGCACTCCAAAGGAGCTCATTGGTGTTTACACTCGGCACATTCACCGTTGCATTACCCACATCAAAGTTGCAGTGCCTATTTATAGACGGTTTTACGGTAATCCCGCAGCGCGGAGAGAGAGAGAAAGAGAAGTGCACTCTGTGGGACGTGACAGAGCTCTCAGCTCTCTCCATATAAAATAACAATAAAATTTTCACTCGCACACACTGAAAAAATACTCGTGTAACGTCCGAGTTATAGGGGCTCTAACTTGCTGTGGTAGACAAGAACACACGACTTATGCTCTTGGAGCACCAGGACACACGCCTCCGTTTATTTTTCATTACACAACACTGCCGGTAACCACCGGACGCATACTGATGACGTCACTCACATACAAGGCGCATCATAACACCACAGCACCAATTGCAGCGCTCACATGCGTCCCCCCTCAGGAAAAGAAATGTCCCCATTTCAAATAACATTAGTGGGTACACAACCAAAACACAAACATCCTAAGGCAAGGCAGAAAACAAGGCACCATGAACATGACACAAAACTGGCCTGAAAAAAACACATGAAAATAAAATAAAACATACAAAACTATTCCAAGACATAGTCCCGGAAACGAGCAGGAACCCTCGACTGCCTCCCAGCCCGGGAGACTGTAACCAGGACCAGGCCAGGCACAAGTGAACCAGGTGAAGTATTAACTGGTCCCATGCTATCCCCCCCAGCCGAGCTAGGCAAAGGAAAAGCACCCGTGCTGCTGTGGGGGGTAGCCAACTCTTGCTGCGCAGGAGACATGGAAGGGGCACGACCAGCCACAGGCAAGGCAGCCGGCAGGCCATAGCGGCACAGTCTATTATAATGAACTGTGGGGGGTCCTCAGCAAAAGGACTATTTATCTGATACGTGACCCCCACCATGTCATCTGTGTCCAAACGAGCCTGTATCAAGTAGGGACCCTTCCAATGAGGAGCCAGTTTGCGACTGCTCTCCGTGGGGTCGTTGAGGCATACCAGACCCCCCACCTCATAGGGCTCGTGCCTCATCCTGATGTCATACAAAGCTTTCTGTTTTAAGCTTGCTCCAAAGTTATTGTCCCGTGTTAGACCAAACACTGTCTCCAAGCGCCCAAGGAGGGACTCCACAAAACCCTCCAGAGACACAGGCCCCGCATAGAGCTGCCCAGAAGGGCCCAGCAACACATCCACTGGAGTACGGGCCTCCCTGCCATGTGTGAGAAAATAAGGTGTGAACCAGTACTCGAGTGCACACTGGTGTTATAGGCAAAAGCCACCTCCGACAGGAAACAGTCCCACTCCCCTTGACATGACAGGAGAGTCTTAGCAAGCTGATCAATAAGGGTCCTATTAAACCTCTCCACCATCCCATAAGACTTCGGATGGTAAGGTGTGGTGTGTGTCTTCTTCACGCCCAACTTGCAACATAAATGTTTCACGACCTTTGACACGAATTGTCTGCCCATGTCAGTGTGTAGTGTTTCCATAACCCCATGCTCCAGGACATAATCTTTAAGAGACACTCAGCGACAGTGGTGGCTTTCTGATCAGGAATAGCGTAAAGATTGACAAATTTAGTGAAATAGTCCTCGACAACCAAAACATAGCGGTTCCCACTGGACATCACACGCAATTCCAGGATATCAGCAGCAACACGCTGGAATGGTCTCTCTGACTGCGAAGTCCTCATGGGGGCTTGATGATGGGGCACCGGGGACTTCCTCCTCTGACAGGCATAACACTGTTCACACCACGTAAGTATGTCCGTGTGCATGTAGGGCCAATAACACACAGCTCTTGCACGTGCTAAAACACAGTCATGGGCAAGGTGAGCTGTGAGAGGGGTGCCATGAAGATGTTGCAGGGTCTGGGACCAAGATGGAAGGAACCACCACCTGGGTGGCCAGGCCAGCCTCTGAAAGACAAACAGCTCTGCACAGAAGACCATCAACCAACTTCAACCGAGGAAACTCGTGCCACAGCTTCTTCAAGCCCCGGCTAGCACTTCTCAGCCTCCACTGAGGAGGTCTTCGATCCTCTTCCAGCCAGGCCAAAACTTGGCCAATATCAGCATCTTGTTGTTGGAGTTCTCTCACACTGGAGCCATCATGTGACAGGGTATAGATCAAAACCTGATCTTGATCAGCAGCACCGCTGCCAGAAGAAAGTGTTGAATTCGATGCTGAGGCAGAAGCTGGTTGGGAGGGCTCAACCGAACACTCAATGATTGAATCACTGTCCATGGCTGTTTGTGTGCCGGTGCTTATGAGAGTGGTGGAGGCACCATCGTCCAGCGCCCCCTCACTGACACCAGGTCTGCGTGACAGAGCATTAGCATTGGTATGTTGGGCCCCTTTTTTGTGCACAATCACCCAATCATAAGGGTCCAGCTCCAGGGCCCAGCGACTTCTACGCCCCGTCCTGTCATTGTCAATGATGAGTTTCCGAAGACCCAACAATGGCTGATGATCCGTAACAATAGTGAACTGATGAAGTCCCAAATAATGCCTAAAACTTCGGACAGCCCACACAATCGCCCCTAGTTCTCTATCAAATGTGGACCACCGGCGTTCAATCGCTGTGAGAGATTGACTAGCGTAGGCCACCACCTTCTCCTGACTGTCAGAGTCTTGTGCCAACACAGCACCAACTGCTACCTGAGATGCATCGGTGTACAATTTGAAAGGCTTAGCAAAGTCAGGATGACAGACAACCGGTTCTGCACAGAGAGCGTCTCTAAGAAACTCAAATGCCATCTGGCAGTCTCCTGTCCACTGGAATGGGACATTCTTCCCCGTCAGGTGACTGAGAGGAGCGGCACGTTGAGCAAAACCCTTGACAAATCTTCGATAATAGGAGCAGAGACCCAGAAACGCACGCACCTCTGTTGCCGACTGGGGTAACGGCCAGGTCTTCACCTTGAGTGTGTTTCGAGGGTCCGGACGGAGACCCTCAGCCGAAATGACATGACCCAGGAAGACAACACTGTTGCAAGCGAGATGGCATTTCCTGGCATTCAGTCTCAGTCCAGCTTTCCCATTCCGGCCGAAAACCTGCCCCAGGGCCTCAAGATGATCTTCAAATGTTTTGCTGTACACCAGTATGCTGTCGAGATAAACCATGCAGATGTGCCATGGCAGCCCCTTCAATACCAGCTCCATGGCCCACTGGAATGTCGCTGGTGCGTTGGTGAGACCCATGGGCATGGACCTGAATTGGTAAAGGCCCTGGCCAGTGGTAAACGCAGTCTTGATGCGATCCTGCTCTGCCACTTCCACCTTCCAGTAACCGTCAGAGAAGTCTAGTGTGCTGAACCAGGCGGCCCCTGCCAGGGCGTCCAACGTGTCGTCCACCCTCGGCAGCGGATGAGAATCTTTAATTGTCACTGCATTCAGGCCCCTGTAGTCCACACAGAACCGCCATGTGTTGTTTTTTTTTTTCACTAGCACCACAGGAGAAGACCAAGGACTACAGATCTCCTCAATGACACCATCCTCCAGAAGACACTGGACCTGCCTCTCAATCTCCTTCCTCTTTTCTGGAGAAGTCCGATAAGCTCGTCGTTTAACTGGCCGGTTGTCACCTGTGTTGATGTGATGCTTGATCATATCAGTCTTTACTGTGTGATTTCTACCAGGAAGGAACACACCCCGATGCATCTCCAGCAAAGCCTGCAGTTGCTGCCTCTGCACATCCATTGCAGCACATTCAGATAAATCTGGCAGAGGATCCACTAACCGTTGAGAACCAACAAGCTCGGTGGAGCTAAATACTGTTTGTCACACCCGTTAACATAGTGTAAAACCCCCAAATGTGAGCCAGGGTGTAGAGCCAGTTCATGGTCAGTAGGATTTAATAGCCACGCGGCAGTGTGCCCATTAGTAACCGGCGCCACAGTACGTGCAACCACCAGACCCATGCTGTCCGGAAACTCAGGCTCCACATAGCCCAAGTAAGAGGCAATGGGGGGCCCAACATGGACAGGTACAATCATCTCACTGAAAGGTGGAATGGTAACATCAGTAGACACAGAAATGTTACAACACATAGGAATGAAGTCCACAGACAACATAAGAGAAACATCAGTGTCACTGAGGCGGAGAAAGCCCCGACCCACATCTAAAATAGCTTGAGTTTGTAGCAAAAAGTCAAAGCCTAACAGGACAGTCTTCGTGGATCCCCGCACAACATGAACAACCTGCTCATAACATTTTCCCCCTAACTGTATAGGGAGAGTCACAGTGCCCAAGGTGTCCAATAAATTTCCATTTACGGCCCGACCAAATGTGTACTGAGTCTGTAACACACGTTTACGTAAGGATGGGACAGACATCTTAAATTCCTAAGAAATCAATCAAACAGTAGAACCAGAGTCGATCAGCATAGTAACATCCATACCTTCCACCAACCCTTTAACGTATGCTGTAAACTTGGACTCACTCACCAAACACGAGTCCATCACTGGGTCAGGAGCCGAAGCAGTTGAACCCTCACGTCGACCCTGTGGTGATGAAGCTGGTATCCGGGTCTCAATGCTAGCTACTGGAAGTTTCCCCTCTCCCGCCGGCGTGGGGAAAGAGATGGAGTGCGGCGAGAAGGAGACAAGAACCTCACCTCCCGTCTTGGCTGTCGTGTCTCGGAAGGAAGGGGTACCCCAGAGATTTGATCCTCCATCCGTCGTGGCGAGAATCCCGCAGTGGCGTCCCGGAGGCGACTAATTGCTGGCCCTGTATCCACTCCGATATCCGCGTTGTGGAGAACGGCCCCTCAGCTCATCATCCCTCTGGAAATCTCCATCGACAGACCTGCAACCAACTCTGCCACAGTCACAGCGACAGACAGGCCGCAAATCCCTGCGTGCCCGTGGGTCGCCCAAGGAGGATGGATCACGACCACCACGCTCATCCTCACATTGCTGTGCCATCAGGCTTCTCACCTCCGTCTGTAAGCTGTCCATCCTGGATGTGAGTCGTTCCACAGCATGGAAGAGCTTCTCTGCAGCATCAGAGTTGGCGCCCACAACACCATCGAGAGAGGACACCACAGCAACATGAGATGGAGAAAAAGGTGCAGCAGTTACGGTCGCTTTCAGGAACAGCCTGGCCCGCTCACAACGACTTGCTATTATCAGTGCCTCCTCCATGTCAGTCTCTCCCTGCTCATGGCATTCAGCTTGGAGAGCAGGATCAAGTCCAGCAAGAAAACGTCTGAATTTCTCACCATCCAGTGTAGCTTTGTCATAGTTTGGAAATGCCTCTGCCACAAGCCTGGAGATGTCAGCAGCATAAACCTCCAAACTTTCATCTACGTGGCGAGGTCTTGCAGATACACATGTCTGAAAGTATAACAGGAACTGCTTCTGTCCAAAAGCCTCCTTTAATTTCTCTTTCATCCGTTCAAAGTCACACTGTACATCCGGGGGAAAGCTATCCCACAAAAGAAAAGCTGCTCCATCCAGTCTAGTCGGCAGAAGATTCACCGAATTAGCATGAAAAACTTTGCGGCCTGTACGTCCCGTCTGGGCGCGCACTGTGGCTTCAAACTGCTTAATCCACGTGCTAAATGGCTTCTAGCCGTCCCCACAAAATGGCGGCGGGAGCTCCACTTTAACACCACTCACGGAAGCAGCCCATGAAGCAGCAGGTTTGGAATAATCCTCATCCATGTCACAGTCCACAGTTTTGGGCTTCCGCGTCGAAAACATGCTGTTACACGAGCAAACACAAGCACTGCTAGCCAGAGAAAAAAAAAAAAATCCGACTAGAAAGTCCAGTAATTGTCCACTAAATAAACAGTCAAAACCAGCACTCTCCAGTTACCGCTGCCACCAATGTAACGTCCGAGTTATTGGGGCTCTAACTTGCTGTGGTAGACAAGAACACACGACTTATGCTCTTGGAGCACCAGGACACACGCCTCCGTTTATTTTTCATTACACAACACTGCCGGTAACCACCGGACGCATACTGATGACGTCACTCACATACAAGGCGCATCATAACACCACAGCACCAATTGCAGCGCTCATCCGGACATCTGGCTCTGTACTTTAAACACATGTCCACAAAGTCTGTGTAAACATGCACATTTCTCCGCGAACACGGCATTATAAACGTTGATATTTTCACCACGTGTTTATAACCTAATGTGCACCTTGGATGTACATGCCACACGCATACAGAGCTGTTTTGAGAGAGTTGTGACAACAAAAGTTCGAAATAGACTCAAATAGTTCCCGGAAGTTATTGCCGGGCAATGCCAGCTGCTGTACTCAAAGCGAACAGCGAAACATGCACATTTTTCCGCGAACAAGGGATTATAAATGCTGATATTTTCATCACGTGTTTATAACCTAATTTGCACCTTGGATGTACATGCCCGCACACACACAAAGCCGTTTAGAGAGAGTTGCAACAACGGAATTTTGATATAGAGTCAAATAGTTCCCGAAAGTTATTGGTGGGCAATGGCAATGGTTGTGCTCAAAGCAAACAGCGAAACACCATTATAAATGCTGATATTTTCCCCATGTGTTTATAACCTAATGCGCACCTTGAATGTACATGACATGTTTGTGTGTAATTAATTTTCCCGGTGGGTTTTTTGGGTTTTGCCTTGCCGAAGGAGGGTCTAAGGACAGTGGATGACATTTATTATCAATTTGCTTAAGTCCAGCAAACATTGGTGCAAACTTTATTTATCAATTCATTATGCGCATGTCCGATAGAATTAAACCAGGGAAACCGCGCATGCTATTTTACTTTGCACCCGCACATATACCCCTTTATAACACTACAGAGTACAGAGTATGTACTCTGTGCATACAATGTTCAAACACATACTTATTTGCCCATAATTGACAACTCTACTTAAAGGTGAAATCCGCAACTCTCAGATCCCTCTCTCCCCCTCCCTCCCCGCTGCTCTGTTGTCCTGCCTCCAAACTTTCTAAAGTCCCTCCCTCAGAGGAGCTAACAAGCTAACGTTAGTCCGACAGCAACATCACAGTAATATAACATGCTCTGTTAAAAGCATATTACTGCAGCACTTCTCTCTCTCTATGTCTCACAGTGTCACTTACAGCAGCCACACGGAGGCTGCTGCGCGCACATGAACACATGCACCACAGATTTCTAGTGCAACAGTTACAAATCAAACATAATGTAAATCAAGCAGCAGTGATTACCTCTCAAAACAGAAAAATCACCAACTCCATGTTCTACTCCTCCAGACCGTACACTGTAAAAAAAGAATGGCGCTCTAGCTCCGGGAAAGGGGTGGGGCTTGTGAGCAAGAGCTGTCAGACAGCCCATCAAACACAATCCTGGCTCTGATTGGTTCTTTTTGCTCGGTTGCGGTGCATTCTGGCAATCTGCCAAAGGCTGCAGGAGCAGCAGGGGGGCTCAATGAGTCACACAATCCACTAGTTTCATGTAAAGCTGTCCTTACATAGTGACAGCTTTAGCAAATATGACAAAAGGTCACTTTTATAAGAGTTGCAGACTGCACCTTTAAGCTCCCACTATATTAATACATACTTCAGAAGGGCACTGTACTAGTTGGATATAAATTCAGAATGATACACCTGTCAGCAGTGACGTGCCGTCAGGGTAGGCAAGGTCGGCAGTGCCTACCCAAGGGTGAACTGATATTTTGATTATTTAATTATATATATATATATTTTTTTTTTTTTAACTTATAAATTATTTATTTATCCATTTCCAATAGCCTACAGTACCTATAAGTTTGAAAGTGTCCGCATTTTGTGCGTTTCATAGCCCAAATGACTAAACAGCGCTATCTTCCTGGAACAGCTGCACAGTCTTTTTTTTTTTTTTTCGCTCAGCTGTAAGGCAGAGGGAGGCCACGCCCCCTTCCAAAGGCACGTCGCTCTTCTGCCTCCATTCTCATTGCGTGATTTTACGTGTTTGCGCATGCGCAGTCAGGTCCCCAATATGACATCCATTGAGCGTAAAGGCAGCGTAGAGATCTGCCTTTGCACGTAACTGCGCTATGCTAAATGCTATAGTAAGTTTCGCAGCACATTAGTGAATTGATATCACGTGACCGCTGCTGCTACGTTCTCTAGCTAGTGGGCGGGATAACACTACAGTAAGGATGACAGCGATAGAGACGATAGAGAAACTTTGTTTTGAGGAAAAACGACAGCTTTTAAAAGATGGAGACCAACAGCTGAGTTACCAGAGCTTCAGCAAAGGTAAGGTCAGAAAATGTTTCATACTTTTCACAGTGAATGGTAAAAAAGGAAGGATTGACTTTGTGGATGCTCCTCACTGAGGCTGTTCTAAGTTGTCATTTTCTCTGTGTTTCTGTGTTTCCAACACAAATAACAGATGTACTGCCGTGTCATGAGATATATCTTGTTGGGAGAGTATGGAGGCTATATTAAATAATTGTTTATGTTTCTTTAATGGTGTTTATGATGTTGATTTTGTTAGATGGCTAAATGCTTGTTCATGTGGATCTTATTGGGTTTTTTCTTTCTTATTATGAATTTTATATTTGATAAGCGCATTGAGATGACTTTGTTGGAAATTGCTTTATAAAAATAAAATTGATTTGAATTGAATTAACACTTGACAGCAGAAACATGAAATTGTCATTGGTGGTCTCGATTTGCAACGTGCCTACCCAGCCCTAGTGGTCACGGCACGTCACTGCCTGTCAGTCATTATGAAAAAAAAGAGATAAAGCCTTGATTATGCTTTGAATAACAAGTTAAAACTGGACTACCCAGAGAAAACCCACTCAAGCAAGGAGAGAACATGCAAACTCCACACATACCCCTTTTCCAAGAAAACTGTGCTTTTGTTCACATAGTATGATCCTATCCTACATTAAGATTTAGAGCTAAACAACGCTACTCGTCTTCATTGTAGTTACAGGAACCTGCAACAATGTTTGGGAAGACAGGTATTTATCAAAGATGTTTTGATTCTTAACAATGACCGTGTTAGTGTTAACCTTTGCTAAGCTACTCAGCTCCGATGATGCTTGTATGGAGTACAGCAGACAAAGGCAAGAGTAATATGTTTGTTTATCATTATAGATGCTCTTAAGGCTAACTTTCTGTGTACGTCTGTGATTGCGCTGCTGGTGGGACTTAATACGACCAGACAAGTTTGTGTCAAACTTACGTGTGTCCTGATGTCATTCCATTCCATCTGTATTTAGACTGAGGACCTACTGTGTGTGACTGAAGGGATGCTGTTGTATTAAAATAAACATATGTTTGTGTGTCCTCTTCATCATACTGTCCAACTTGTGTTGACACTGTTATTAATGCTCAAGGACACAGGACACCTTACTGACTCCCAAATTTCTTTTATACCCACTGCTGCTGTTTGATTGGTTTCAATAAATTGTTTGAGTTGAGGAAATAACAATTGCATTCTTTTATTTAATTGTCCTACTCTTTAGGTAAGTATTGCATGAACTTTACATTCCCATAAATGTATCAAAATGAAAAATACAAACTTAATAGTATGTGCTGTAGCAGGGCAGTTTATCTATCTAGTTTTGAGCAGAAAAATAACACAAACACATCACATGCTGATGTTTAAAACTCAGAATGTGTGGATGAAAAGAGCAACTAAATAATCTGTAAAAATGTTTGCACTTACAAGTATGAAATCAACAATGAACAAAGTCCTAGTAGAACATAGACATGCATCTCACACCACGGGCGACCATGGCTCAGTGATAGAGTGGGTCGTCCAATAATAACTGAAGGGGGGGTTCAAATCCTGCTCTAGCCAAGTCATTGGGC
This sequence comes from Gouania willdenowi, assembly GCF_900634775.1. Lineage (NCBI taxonomy): Eukaryota > Metazoa > Chordata > Actinopteri > Blenniiformes > Gobiesocidae > Gouania > Gouania willdenowi. Next base: position 32,485,040 of record NC_041047.1, read on the forward strand.
AAGGCACTTTACCCACATTGCCTAGTATGAATGTCGTGAGTGTGTGAGTGTTGGTCAGAGGCACCGATGGCACACTATGGCAGCCTTGCTTCTAAAAGTCTACCCCAGGGTAGCCTGTGGCTACAATAGTAGCTTACCACTACTATGTGTGGAGTGAAAGAATAATGCACATCAAAGTAAAGCACTTTGAGTGTCTATGAAAAGTGCTGTATAAAATCCAACGCATTATTAATATAAATAACGTTATTCACACAGAGTAGAAAAAGATTTACAAACCAACTCAATACAAATCGGTAAATAAAAAAAGGGATTTTGGGTTTTCTAATATAAAGGGCAAAAGCCTGCCTCTTTGCCTGCTTAATGATGAAACACTGCCTCCAAATCCAGAGTCGGCAACTCTGAAATGAGCAAGAAACGTTGTTACCATATAGTTCAGTAATATTATTACATAGGCCATTGTGTAACCACAAAGGAAGTTCTGAATACAGGTCTTGCAATGAAGCTCCGAGTTATCTCCAGCTACAGGTCCGTGGAAAAGGGGCAACAGAAAGGACCCAAGTGTGCACTCGAGAAACACAGGACTTTTATCCCGTGAGGCAAATGTGCTAACCACTACTTTACCATGCAAAGTCTCTGTATCCTAAGAAGAAACTTTGTTTTTATTTTGTTTTTTAAATATTTTGACATTGTTTTAACTCAAAAACCAGTCTATTCCACAATCTTACCCTGCAGGAAAAAATACAAAAACATTTTTAATTGTTCAGATTCGGTTTACTTTAAATGTGTTTTTCCCTCTGAACTGATAACAGTGGTAGCAATGATTTAAGATCCAGACCAGTTTTGTTTATGTTTGGCTTTGATGTATTTGATGTTTGGGATGTATTTGATAGTTAGGTTCCAACTCGGGGTTCATTTTCTTGAACCCTTTCTATCTGAAGTTCTGAACCCCATATATCTGTTTTTGTATTTGTTAAACCATATTTTGAATTTCCTAATTTCTTTGGGGTCTTTTACTAGTGTAGTTTTTTTTAAATCAAAAGCCCTGTACATTTATTAAATTAGCAAGAAATACTCACACAGCTCCCTCCCTGCCATGATCGTACGTACCAGGGTAAATTATTCACCTGTGCATTTACTCACATCTAATCTCGGGTTTTTTTTTATCATCATTACTGTTAGGAATAATAATTTCATTATATTTATTTTATAAATATTTGTTTATTTATATGTACAATAGTATCTTATCACTTCTGTGTGTGGAGTGAATGAATAATGCACTGTAAAGTGCATTATTTCAATATTAGTAAAAACAAAAACAAACATTATGACAGTGAAAAAACAAAGAGCAAAACATATACCACTCACTGTGACAGTTGCAGAGAGGAGAACAATTGACATCACTAGATTATTATCATTGAATGTTAGACTGAGTATGCTTAGGGACCGATTGCATCCAAGAGCACTTCAGACAATGGTCACCTGTGCTTCAAACAAAGAAAAATAATCTGCATTTTTCTTTTTTCTTCTTCTTTTCTTTTATAAATGGGAACGCTGGTCAAACAAAACTACAGTTATTTCAGAGTATTTTCCCCAAAATATTAGCAAAACGTTTTTTACAAAAAAAGAAGAAAGAAAATAAATCTCTTTGGGGGTGGGACAATACGTATATCACCAGTGTACCTGTCAGGGTCAATTATAATTGTAATTGTGTAATTGAAAATTCATTAAAAATATGGTAATTGTCATAGTCGTGATTACATTGTACTCGTGTTTAGATAATTGACTTTGTAATTGTAATTCCCAAATTCTATAAAAATTATCAATTATAATCTAATGCAAAATTGGGGAACCATGTTACAGTTCTATGTACAGTTCTACACATATGTAATTAATAATTATTAAAATATGTTTCACATCAACCTTTCCCACATTTTACATTTAAAAAAAATTGAAATTGAGGGTTATACTGACACAAATAAAGGCTCAGATGTTCACACCAAAAACATTAAAACCTATATTTTCATTGATTAGGAAGCCTCGCCAATAGATAGGAAAGAGATTAGATAGATATTTGTTTTGGGTGTATTTTACAGCTGATTTAGGACCAGTTATCATAAGAAATGCTTACAGAAAGTTAACACAAGAGGAAGGTTGACTTTAATTAGGTTATTTATTTCAGGTTAAGTAATGGTCATTAATTGTAAATTAAATTAATAGTTGAGTGCAAAATTTTAATTGACTTTCTGAGGATAAAAAACATCTGTGATTTCATTGTAAAAAATGCTGGTCACTGTAATCGTAATTGAAGATGGGTAATTGAAAACGTAATTGTAGCTGAAAAAATGTAATTGGTACCTGTGCACAAACTAGTGCTGGATACGTTTGAATGATGTAGCTTGGCAAGTATGCAACACAACTGTTATCATATGTTCTGGGGACTATAATATGTTTAATAGTGTGGCAACAACTACCATATACTACACAGACAGATGACACTTCTATGTGCAATATAATTTAAACTTAGGTTATATTAATTTATTTATCTTTTGGTTGAGTAATCTTATGTCCTTTCCTTGTTTTTGCACCTTTACTTATCCTGTCTTGGCTGAATTGTTGTTGTTTGTATTTGTTAATTTAATCTGAATCTGGGACATGCACAGGATTTCTGTTTTTGGCATGTGCATATGACAATAAACTTTATTCGATTCGATTAAACTTTTAGATGATTAAGTGTTTTAAGATCTTAACAGTGGATGCAATGAGTGTATTAAAATTTGAGAATGTTTCTCGTGGGCCACAGTCTACTCACCGATACCGCGTGGCACTTTAAAAAGAAAGAAGGAAAAAAAAAAAACTCGGGATGGACCGGGGAGGGGCGGGGCCTGCGGCTCAGATTTCCAATGAGGGGCTGCCTGTGTACGCGTCACCTGCGTAAATTCAACGACATATATAGCACTAGGATAAACCAAAAGTATGAGTTATAGCATATCCATGTGTTTTGTAAGTTTACTAACATAGCGGTGGGACGCCCAAGTCACTACCTCAGCATCCTTCCTAAAGAGAAGACGCTCAACAAGCCAAAGTTTCCTCAGCGGCCCGAAAAGAAAGGAGCAGCAGACATGGATGAAGATTGGCACCGTGTGTGAGTGAGCCAAATCAAGAGGCGGCGACCTTCTTAACCCGCTTAAAGAATGATAACATAGCGGGGGTTTGCTGGCGGCGTGTTTGAGTGAGAAGAGCTGAAACTGTGAGAAAGTTTGAGGCGACATAGAGAAGGGGCCGAGGCTGGAGGAGCCATGACGAGGGAGAGTCGAGACACCGAGATAACCAAGGCGGCTGGAGCCGGGGCCACAGCCGCCGTTAGAGGCAGGAAGAAGAGGAAGAACAAGGAGAACAAAACCAGGACCGTCCGCGCCAACACGCTGCTCAACGACCATCCTAATCCACACTATGCAAACAACAAGATAAAGACCACCAAATATACCCTGCTGTCATTCCTGCCCAAGAACCTTTTTGAACAGTTCCACCGCTTTGCTAATGTTTACTTTGTCTTCATCGCGCTGCTCAACTTCGTTCCGGTGGTCAACGCTTTCCAGCCCGAGCTGGCTCTGGCTCCGGTGGTTTTCATCCTTTCCGTTACCGCCATCAAAGACCTGTGGGAGGACTACAGGAGGCACAGGTCCGATACAGAGATCAATCACATGGACTGCCTGGTTTACAGCAGGTAAGACAGGCCTCACGGTCGATTCCTGGAAATCTGTCCCAACTTTTCCTAAATGTCCCTCTCCTAATGTGCCTCACACCATCTGGTTAAAAACACAAAACACACACATCTGTTTCAGTCTTGGCTCAGATCAGGCAGCCTAGGCATGGCCGAGGATCGTGGATTGTAAAAAAAACAAAACAAAAAAAAAAAACAGGATCTCATGCCTCTGGAGTTATGTACAACAACTCAAACCTTCAGGAAAAAAAACTCAAAAACATTCCTTCCCACGTGTCTGTCATAGAGATGTGAAACAGTGTTTACTTTCTTATTCTCATTGCTACACCTTTCACCACTCTCCATTATCAATCACCTGCTCACCCTTTCTGACCCTTTTTCCACTGTGTGCTCACACTGTAGTTTCTAATGAAAAGTAGCACTGTGGAACCCTTCCACAAAGCATAATTCACACCAATCAAAAGGCTCAGTGTTTTCTGCCAGCACAGATTGAAAGGGTACCTGCACTAGTCATCTATGAAACTTATAAAGTTTTAATAATAAACTTAATATATGTACATTTATTAAAACAAAACAAAAACATTAAGGGTTGTGCATCAGGGTTGGTCTCAATTATAATTGTAATTGACCATTAATTACAATTATGGCTTATAATTGGCAGTGGCTATCTGTACGGTTGCCGTATCAATATACCGACATTCTATTCTATGCAGCACCCCTCATTGGCCAGTTTAGGTCTCTTGATAGGTCAGTCATTGACCAGTCTAGGACACAAGACTAAGACTAAATCTAACCCTAAAAATGGTTGCCATATAGGGTTATAACCTAACCATAACCCTAAGACGCTACGTACGTGTACTTCGGTAAACGTACCAATAGGACCGGGGGTTGTCCATACGGCAACCGTACAAATAGACACTTTCATTATAATTGTACTTTAAAGAATCAGTTTCTGTCGTAATCGTAATTAAATTGTAAAAGAGTTTCGATAATTTACTTTGTAATTGGCATTGCCATGAAATTTTGATAAAAATTGTCAATAGAGGGTTTTCATCAAATATTGGAGGTACACAAAGCGCACACACTCAAGCAGATCTTGAACGTCGAATGAAAGCAAATGGTGAATTATTGCCGTGTTTTTGGCTGTACCAATTGGTCAGACCGTGAAAAACATTTGGAGTTTTGTAGACTGCCAAAAGTTATAACGAATCAGGGAGAACATTGTTATAGTTAAAAGTTATCAGAGGAAAAGAGGCGCTTGTGGTTAGCGAAGCCAAACCAGGATTTTACGAGGCAAAATTCTGAAAAACATCCAAATTAGTTCGGCCCATTTCTTGTCAGAAAAGTGAATTGTTGATAGCATCAGCTCTTAACTAATTTTCTAGTCTGATAATAAGAATATAATTCATATCAAGCTACTGCATGTGGTATTATTGACTTAATATAATCACATTTAATTGCCTGCTACAGTAGCAACACAGTTCTTAAAATGTAGAGGTAAAATGTGCTGTATTTCTCATTGTTTTCCAGGTAAAAGGTTTGATGTTTATGAAAAGGATGACCCAGATTGGGTAAGGGTTAAAACCAGGTAGTTGATGATATCAGGATACATAATAGACAGAAGACTCACCGGGTCGTCATTGATCCAAGACGAGGGAGCCAACTCGTATGGATCTGCACCACCAATAAACCCTAACTTTTCCAAATATTGTGCCTTTTCCTGCGAACTAAGTCCTTCCCTATATGCTTTTGCATTTATACCGCATTTTGAGGAGCTTTTCTGTGGTTTTGGACATTTATCTATCACAGTGTTGACCTTCGAGTGCCTCCAATATAGCCGTGCATCCGGGTTACTGCCCAGAATGTGAAAACTCTCTTATAATTTAACGCAAAACTGGGGAACCATGTTACAGTTCTATGTATAGTTCTACACATATATTAAACAATTATTAAAATATGTTTCATGTCAAGATTTCCCACATTTCACCAATTAAAAAAAATAATCAAAGGGTATACTGAGACAAAAAAAATCACATGCCCACATCAAAATTATTAAAATCTACATTTTCATCGATTAGGGAGCCTAACAAAGAAACCAATAGATATTAAATAAATTATGATAGTTTTTTTTTTTTTTTTGGTTTTTACTCTATTTTACAGCTCATTTACAGTAGGACTCGTTATCATAAGAGATGCTAACAGAAAGCTAACACAAGAGGAAGGTTAACTTGTTTTAGGTTATTTATTTCAGGCTTGGTAATTGTGATTAATTAATTTGTAATTGAACTTTATTAATTGATAACATAATTGTAATTGACTTTCTGTGAATAAAGAATAACTGGAATTTAATTGTAATTGGAAAAAATGCTGGTAACTGTAATCGTAATTGAAAATGGGTAATTGAAACCATAATTGTAACTGTAAAATGTAATTGCCCTAAACCCTGCTCTACACAAACTTTTTCACGTACGTTCACGTATTTCATGGTACGTTCACACCAAACGCGTTTCGGACGCTTGTGCTCATTGAATACAGAAGCTTGTCACCAGTGAATGTAAACCTGTCGCTTTCGCTGCTTTTCGATGCATTTGGTGTGAGCAAAAAAAGTTGCCTAACTAAACCACAAACACTCTTCTGATATAGCTTGCATATGGGATTCCCCTCAGAAGTTATTCTCAATTTGTCATAGTTCTGGTTAGGGATGCCCCAATTTTCACTTTTGATGCTATACCGATATTGCACCCTTGAGTATTGGTCGATATCGATCCAATATGATATCAGCATGCGTCATACATACTTTTATCACTTATTCTGTTGTGTGGAATGTTAGAAAAGGCTTGATCAAGTGATGTTAATCAAACAGAGAACAATAGTCAATAGGGATAGGCGATATTGACAAAAAAAATTATCCCGATAATTTCTAGTATTTATCACCATAATGATAAAAATCACGATAAATAAAAACTATAAATAAAAAAAAATCACAACTTAGTGTAAACAGGTTCCATACAAACACAAATAAATCAGAATACATCAACACTAGACACATTTAAAAAGGCTACAATAACTGCTGACTCAAACAGCTCATGAGCTGATATTTTATGAAATATTTGTGCATGTGGATTACTATTAGTGTTATTGTATGTAATTCATTTATTTCCTCACTTGAAATAAAATTATTAAAAAAAAAAAAAAGCACAAATAACTTCAATAGTGTTTTTACTGCTGATGAAATATAATTAAAAAATATTGCGTTTCACAAATTAGGATGAATGAATAGTGACATTATTATTTATTCTTCCATACAAGTGTTAAATCTGACCATAAACACATTGGTGGCTCTCTGTGGTTTTATGACAGTAAGACTCGTTCTTTTTACTTGGTCTATTCCTTATATGGAGTGGTTAGCATTAGCACTTTTCTCAGTCTGTGTGTCGGTGTGTTAGCTTAGCATCGTTAGCTTTAGTTGAGTTTGTAGTTCATAATCGATGCTACAGGTTCATCTCTGTTGAGACTTTGGGTGGCTCTGACGGAGGAACTTGGATTGGTTCACTTTGTTGGATGGTTATCTGGTTTTAACCAAGTAGCAGCCTGTGTTGTATCGCAGCATAGTAGCTTCAGGTAGACGAACACACACACAGACGGTGGTGTGTGCGGGGGGTGGTGGTGTTGCACACCGTGCAGAGCTTCCGTAAACAATGTTCCGCTCCAAAGAATAATAAGTTGTTGACAACAAACGGGCAGTTTTGGCACGTAGAACGCATATTTTTTTTGGACATTCTTGGCAAAATTGAGGGACAAATGGCCCGTGGCCCTCGCTAATTTCCGACATGGGATTTTATTGTTTATATCGAGGGATGACAAATTCTTACTGGTGAGAATGTTTTTGATGATAAATCGTAAACGATAAAATATCGCTCATTCCTAATAGTCAACAATTCAGGTTTACTTCAGTTATTTTATGCTGTCAGTATATGGTGGGAACAACTGAGGGCGGGGACAAAAATGGCAAAAACTTATCGGAGCGCTTATATCGGAGATTTTAGATGCAGTCTGATGAAATTTGATATTCGCTTTCTGGCTGATATCGGTCCGATATCCAATACCAATATCGGATAGGGACATCTCTAGTTCTGGTCACCACAAGAAAATCTTGAAAAAAAACTAAATACTCGGCCTGGTTTAGTCAGCTGCTTGAAAGAAGATGTTTAGCACATTGTTGCTGCAGCAGAAGAAAACTTGATTTTTCACAGCATAGGGGGATCGCGTGGCGTGTGAGCGAGCGCAACCGGCACAGATCATTTTAAAATTTGTAATTCTCTGAGGGCCAAATGTAGTAAAGTAAAGCTGAAGTTTTTTTCATTATCTTTGTTCCAGCCTTACTTTAAAGCTAAAAGTTATTTGTTGAATTGGTGATGCTGAATGTAGTAAGAGAGTCAGTCATCCTTGGTGTAGGTCCTCCACTAATAAATATTCACACACACCGTAGAGACAATAAATAACATTTCATTCAAAAGACTGTGGGATCTGCAGTAATATTGGAACAAACGCGCACTCGCACACGCATGGATGATACGCACACAGTAGAGCTTTAATCGGGCTGAAAAAAGAAGACTTGGTCCTAGAGAACAGAATGAAGCCGATGTTTCTTTAAACCCGAACACGTTTCAGCTCGATGGGATTCACGTCCGTGCACTCGCATGTAGAATGATTCGTTGAGAGTTATAAACATGACGAGCAGCTTCATGTGCACTACGTCTGGTCGAAGCTACACTGTTCATATTGGATGGTACAGCATCGGGGGCAGCTAAGTGGCTTGAGTTTAAACAACCCATGCACGCCTGGAAGTCCATTTTGTGTGCAACAACTATTACGACGGTAACCGTAATTATCGTCCAATATAAACAGTGTGCTTCAACCAGACGTAGTGTGTAGCGCATATGAAGCTGTTCGTCATGTTTTTTACTCACAACAAATCACTCGCACAGACCAGAATACAGTCTGATTGAAACGTGTCAGGGCTTAAAGAGACATTGGCTTCATTCTGGTCGAACAGGTTTAGTGTGTGTGTGTGCGCGTGTGTGTGCGTGTGCGCGTGTGTGTTGCCAACGCTTTTAATTGTCGATTTTTATTGATTTTTTTTAATTTGTTGTTGCAGCCTTAAATACGATGCCATCGACCCCTCTTAACAGTTTACAGATAACCACTGGTGGTTATTTCTCTCAAATATATATATATGCACTGAAATCAAAAATCGAAAATGAGAAAACCTAATGCAAATTATTAGTACCATTGCATTTATGGGTATAAATGTGATAACCTCTCTAAATTTAAAGCATTGCAATTATATAAATTAATATTAATGTTTCAAAGAATAAATCAAAATATAAATTTTTCACTGACGTTCCAAAAATGCACAATACAAAATAAAATAAATAAAATATGTAACTTGACCCCACTCATACTTTAAATAACATTGTACAGGCATATAACTAATGATGGTGAAATGAAGCCTCATGAGCCAATAAGCTCAATGGAGCAATGGTTATTTTTTTGATGCTTCATATGCACACAAAACCACCTAATGGCCCGATGTATTAGGGCTGGGCGATATATCGAATATACTCGATGTATCGCAGCTTGTAGTCTGTGCGGTGTTGAAAATGACCATACCGTTAAACTCGCGGACTTTTTTTTTTTTTTTTTTTTTTTTAAATATCTTAGTGGCATTATGCACAAAAGGTGCACTTAAATTTAGTGTTGTTTTGAAATGTCATCTTAATGACAACATGCACAAAAGGGCACTATTTGTTTTAAAATATTGTAGTGGCATTATGTACAAAAAGTGCACTTTAATTTTGTGTTTTGAAATGCCATGTGAGTTGCATCCTGCACTAATGTCTTGTTTTGAAATGTCTCTGTGACAATTTTGCACAGAACGTGCACTTTCTGTTGACAATTTTATGTTTGAGCCACTCACTGTTTAATAAATACAGTTATGTCAACTTTGACTTAGTTGTGATATCCCCTTTTTTGCATGAAAGTTTAAAATTGGCATATATTAATGCAGTATGATCAAGAATGTTTTAATGTAGACATATAGAATCATCATACTGGTGTGATTTTGTGCATCAAAGTGTTAATTCAAGGGTAATGCAAAATATCGAGATATATATCGTGTATCGTGACATGGCCTAAAAATATCGCGGTATTTATAAAAGGCCATATCGCCCAGCCCTACGATGTATAATTACAAACAGCTGTATCACACAGTGTGTGATTCATTAAAAAACATTTTATATCTCTTGGGACTTTCAATTACTAAAAATGTATGAATTATGTATTTCTCTATATAAATAATCACATGTAAATAGAATTAATTTTGAATTTTTCTTAGTCTATACATTTTCCCAAAGGTGGCTGCTATTGAATTTGAACCCTGTCCTTCCAGTACTCAACTGTGTAATGTTATTTTACGTTATGTTGTGATGCTGTCAAACCACCAGACAAACTCTGAACTCCTTCCCAAAGCAGTCCCGTGGTCCAGCCATGCAGCAAGGCTTCGTTTGTCATCATTTTGTCTCCTCCCCCAAATGAAGCAAGCCTCGATGTGCGCTTTGCGGATACGCCCCCTCCATTACTCGACACATGCTTTGTAGCCTCGGCACATTTCATAACATCATTATCTATAACTGATTGGGCTGCTGAAAGAAAGTTGAACTAAATATCTTCTCCAATTAAAACTTAAAGTTCTTGATGAAGAGCAGCTTCTCTGCTTTATTACAGTGACTCTGTGAGTTCTGATCTCCTTTCCTGCTCCATGTCCGTCTCCAAACATGTTCATGGAGACGCACACAGAGCTCTGTTAGCTTTGATTATGGTGTGGATAATTTCTTGTGTGCGCTGGTTGAATTCCATTCAAGTAGTGGTCTTTATAACACAGATCAAGTACAGTCTGTGAAAAGTGCGCTGACTCTGAAACCAGATTCATGCTTCTGATGTGGAGCCATGTATCAGGCTGCTGTATGGTCCGTGTTGACGGAGGCCCACAATGGACTCGCTGCAGGCACGCTCGTGGGGTATGCGCCGGCGTTCTTTGGCATGCATGGGCACAGCCCCTGCAAGGCTCCGTCCCAGTTTTCCATCCGTTGCTCTGAACCAAAACCCCACTCTCTATTGTCCCATCGGACCAATCAGGCCTCACCCCTGCTACCACAGAGGGGGAAATGGGTGAAATGCTGAGGAAATAATTTTGATCAATAAAAAATTAAAAAGAGTTTTTTTGAAAATGCTGCTCCTTTAACCAAAACAGGAAAGTGTTTTTTTTGTATAATGGTAAATTTGTAAATGGACTTGATTTATATAGCGCTTTATAACCACACTGAAGCAGTCCCAAAGCGCTTTACATATCAGCTCATTCACCCAATCACTTTCACATTCACACATCAATGGGACAGGACTGCCATGCAAGGCGCTAGTCGGCCACTGGGAGCAACTTAGGGTTCAGTGTCTTGCCCAAGGACACTTCGACACATAGTCAGGTACCGGGATCGAACCCCCAACCTCAGAAGACGACCCTCTACCACCTGATCCACGGTCGTTGTAAATGATATTCGTCATTCAAATGTGTGCAAAACACAAGTTGCAGAGGACTTGGTAACTTGTCCTGAACATTTATCATTTAATCACATTTCATGAACTGTATAATGTTTACACATTTTTTAAAACTCAAAACAACTTAATTGCTGATAGGGCTGAGCGCTGTAATATTTAATCAGTTCTTCTCTTCACTCCTTTCTTTCCTATTTCACACTGTGTGTGTGGTAGGAATTGGTCTCGCTCTGAGATTCAAACCACGTGTCAAATATCTAAATCCCTAATAACCTCAGAAAATGTTGCTTTCTCGAGACTCATTGGAGAGCTGATACAGAGTTTACTCAGGTACAAACAGTCTGAAAATCTTTCCAACTTAACACTGATTCTTACCAAATGTAATGTAAAACACCAGTCCTGTTTGCATCCATTTTCAATGTGAATTTTTCAAAAGTTGGCCAGTGTTTCAGTCCTGTGTTAGAAGTTTCTAATCTGTTTTTCTTGTGTTGGATTTCACAAACAAAATACAAACAAAATGTTTTTTAGGTTCTTTGAAAGTGCAAACAATTGTTTAACTTATTGGCAAATTACATTTTCATTTAGAGTTTAATTACAAAAATGGGTTCTTGTAAACAAACAAATACATTATATGTCTTTTTTTGGATCATGGTAAACTTAGGTTTTTATTCATTGTAGTGTTTGCATCTAAAATGCTGAAACTGTTTAATCAAATGCACAGACAAGTGAAAGCCTATTCCTACTAAGATATCTCTTTTATCAGCTTGTGGAAAACATGGGGCTATTCTCCACAGCTGCTGTTTTGGTAATTATCTATCCTTCTGAACAAAAACAACACTAACAGTCTGTAAACCAACTGTGGAAGAGAAAACATATAATGGTCAAATTTGCCTGCAGTTATTTGAAAGACCAAGTTTAGATGTTCTGCAGAGGTGAAGCTACATGGGAGATTGAGGGGGCATTGGCCACCTCTCAAACCTGATTCCACACATCACTGTCCAACCCAGGTGATTGAAAGGTCACTGCATGTTGCATCAAAATATACCTGATTAGTAGGGATGTCCCGATACAACTTTTTCACATTCGATACGATACCGATATTGCAGTCTTGTGTGTTGTCTGATACCAATATCGATTCGATATGATATCAGCATAAATTATGCATACTTTTATTACTTATTTTGTAGTGTGGAATGTTAGAAAAGGCTTGATCAAGTGACTTACTCAAACAGAGAACAATAGTTAGCAACAGTTGGTATGAAAAAAACTGACCATTTATTATTAACCAATTGGTTACTTAAATTTAACCTTCAACATAATATCTACAGTATTCTACAATAGAGTAAATACAGTATAATATAATTAATATATATCAGAGGTTTTAGATGCAGTCCGATAAAATTCAATATTTGTTTTCTGGCAAATATCGGACCAATATCCGATATCAATATTGGATTGGTACACCCCTACTGATTAGATTCAATTGGGAACACAGAAAAGGCCTGCTAAGCATCTGACAGATGTGGGTCAAGGAGACCTACTTCTTTCAATTAAGCGTTCTTGAGTAATTGTGTTTTTGTTTTAAATGATGGCAATTTGGATGTGCATCTAGGAAATATTTGGTCTTGAATGTAAACTACGCAGGAAGGCTACTGTCATGACATATAAATCAACTCCAGGAAATTCCTGCTGGAGTTGGTGAAATGTTCATGTTAATACTAAAGGTTCACTAATAAAGCCTTGTCCACCCTCAAGCCATCTATTGTTTAAGTCTGGACCCTTCACTGATAGTTAGGAAGAAATGGCTCTGGCTCACCACGACTCCAACCTGGTTAATACATTTTTGTTATGATCCTTTGGAGGAAAGTTAGTGTTGCTCCTTTACATAAAAATTATCTTTAAGCTTAAAGCTGCAGTATGTAAGTGTTTTTTTGTTGCATCATTTGGTCAAAAATCCATAATCATCTTTGAGCATATTGTATACGAAAGTGTTCTGAGTAGACAGTGAATCTCTTCTCCTTCTCATGGCCCTGTAAAATACATTTAGCAATACAGGAGCATGATGCTGGACTTCAGCTAAACAGATTTTTCTACAAACAGAGTGCTCCATGAGCTGTTTTGGGCGTTACTATTGGCTGATTGACTGAAGTCTGGCACGTTCACGTACCAGGTGCAATCGCGAATGCTCTTGCAGAAGTCCCCATCGTGGCATTAGACACAACAGTTAGCAAATCAAGTGGAAAAAGGCAGACCGAGGGAGAGAAGCAACAGAATAAAGTCACAAACATACTCGGGAGGAACTGACCGCTTTGCCCCACACACTTGTTTCAGAGGGAGAATGAGAAAAGACGGGATAAATTGCGTTCACCTAAGTGAAGCTTATTTAAGGTGGAAAGAATAGACACATTTGTCACTAGTCTCTATTGAGAAAAAAGTCACTAAGAGCATTCACAAAGACACCGGTAAGGGAGGCTAAGTTTTGGTGTCAGTTTCAAAGCGTAGCAGAGAGACGATTCTACAAACTGCAGCTTTAATTAGCCATCGTACTAAATAATTTTGAAACACTAGAACAAATAATCCGACACTGAGCTGCTTTAAACATTTGATTTAAATAAATATGTTTTCATGATCAAGTCAGAAGTTTGCTTTGGTGTAAACATCTCACTTATTGTAGATAACAAATGTAGATCACACAATTGGTTAATTCCTTTTGTCATGACATAGAACACTGTTGATGTGAGAGATTATGCTTTATTTTATGTTTATATTACACATTGGTCACTTGAGCTGCAATGTCTTTCTCACGAACTGAACTCTTCTTTTTTTTTGTTGTTTAAACCATTTCTTGACAAAAACTGGGTTTTTAGAAGTTCATAATAAAAAAAAAACATGCACATCCCTTTTTGAGGCAGTGTGCTGGATCAAAAAAGTTCAAAGATGCAATGAAAAAAAGGTCCGCACAACATCACATGACTCATGTGTGATGAAAGGCGTTCAGCCCTTAATGTCACGTTTTTTGGTGTAAATTGAAATTGGGAGCCAACCATGCAGTTGTGCGGACCTTTTTTTCATTGCATTTTTAGAAGTTCATCCAACTGAATTTGTAAGTCTCATGCCCTAGCGTCAACAAATATTTTGGCAAATTTGTAATCCAATGCAGTTTTCCAAATCTATCCATAGCAGTTTCTGTTTATACCATTACTACTTGTGAAAAGAGTTTTTCACCTGCTCTCATTCATCTCACAGCATGGAGAGACGTTATGTGGAGAAGTACTGGAAAGAGGTGCAAGTGGGAGACTTCATTAGACTGAGATGTAATGAGATCCTCCCAGCCGATGTCCTGCTGCTGAGTTCCAGCGACCCCGACCGCCTGTGCCACATCGAAACGGCCACGCTGGATGGAGAGACTAACCTCAAGCAGAGGCAGGTGGTCCGCAGCTTCTTGGATCTGGTGAGACAAATGGCCACTTCCCACTTTTGTCAGGGCACTTTTTAACTTGTAGTTCCAGGTACGTTTAGTTTTAAGATAAGATAAGAAGTCCTTCATTTGTCCCACAAAGGGGAAATGTGCAGTGTTTCAGCAGTAGACGTTTGATATTGGTACTTCACAAGGAACTTGAGGTATACTGTCACTGTTTTTTGTCATTACCACCATGTGTATGAATGTATTTTGGGATTCACGCCATTGTTGTCCAAAAGTTTGTTGGTTGTGAGATCAGAGTGCAAAGTATAACACAAGCACGCCAAAGGATTGACCATCGGAAGACTAATATGATCACCATTTACAAATTTACCAGTTCTGGACGGGATAAAATATGTAACATTTCACCAAACTCTGTTGGATCTCAGACTTCTGTCGACACTGGTCAGACTGATGTCCAACTATTTTCATACTATGCACAACATAAAGCGATAGTTTAATCACCTTATAAGTCTAAATATCAACTGAAACAAGCTGTCATCTATGCAGAGTAGGGATGTAACGATTAATCGTAAGGCAGTTAAAAATCGATTCATAGGTATCACGGTTGATATCGATTTTCTGAAAATTGAATCGCAGTACTTTTTTTTTAACTCTGACTTTCTTGTAGTTGAAGCTATCCTCAGCTTCAGGGTTAACTCCCTTGCTTCACAGCAGTCATTGAGTATGACATGGGACTCCAGTTTAATTCAACAGCTGCAACGTTTATTTTGCCAATCAATAAAAATGACATGCAGCTTATAATCGATCTGCTCTGTTCACAGATGCTCCCTCACTCCGCACACTGGTCAAGCGACTCTGGCATATAAAGTAGTCTCTCGCTGTAACGCGGTTCACCTTTCGCGGCCTCTGTGTTTCGCAGATTTTTTTTACAGTGCAATTTTGCATGCATTTTTTTTTACAGTGTATGAATGTGCATTGTGTTCTGCATCCTGATTGGCTGCTGCGTTCACACTGGATGCATCACAAAATGTCCGTTTGTCCAGATTACTTACAAAGTCAATGGATAGACGCGGCCCAGATGCGGAATCTTTCCTGTGCGGCGGTGCGTTCTCATCCGCGTGTCATTTGTTGACGATGATGTCAGGCCGTCAACACGGACACCGGTCTGTTCACCCATTCAACCATGGAGTAGAAGCTGTGTGTGACCACCTGGAGCTGTATGACATGGCCTTCATAAACCGGGACCGGACGAGGAAGGATTTGGCGTGGAGGAGAATCAGCGAGGAGGTGGTAGTGGCAGGTAAAAGTTCTCTCTGTTGAACTGAGCTAGCATAGCATTAGCCACTAATCACATCAGCTTTTTTCACTGGTGGTTTATATTTATGAGAGGAGAAAAAGGAGCGCAGCTCCTCGCTTCAGCAGGCAGTGAAACTCACCGAGTTGGATGTGTTGCTGGTGGGCGGGGCTTTGCTTCAAACGCGCATATGAAGCAAAAAGGGACATTATTTGATCCTGCGGACTCTGAAGTGCTGTATTTTTGCAATTTTTCTCCCCGACAAAACTCACAATGTCGACGTCTGTCTGAGAAAATTGTATAAATTGTGTGGGGAGGGGTTTCACAGCCTTAAAACATGTATGATAATTGTAAAAAATAAAGCTGACTAAGGATTTTGCCTATTGCAGGTTATTTTTAGGACGTAACCCCTGCGATAAACGAGGGACTACCGTATTCGCAGTTAAAGGGCCACGTACACACACACACACTCTGACACCAAATGTTATGTTCAAGTCCTGAATGGAAATCCTTCAACTCTTCCACTCCCTCACTGTCATAAAGCTGCTTTTAGGTCCAGAAACATGGTACCATTTGATTTTCCGTTAATCTGTATCAGGTTGTACCAAAGAAATTTGGTCGGTACCTAAAAAAAACCAACCTGAATTCACATGATCGGATAGTGATCGTTTTTTTTAAACTCACTGATTGGTGATCTGCCCAAAAATCCTGATCGTGTAAAGCCTACTTTTCACACAAACAAACATTAATCTGCCGTTAGTATGAGAGGGAAAATAGATGGATTTAAACTGTGGCTTAGACAAAAAATGCGGCCCATCTGCACACTACAATAATCTTATCAAATCAACCTGTTACATTGTTCTTCAATGAAGGCCTTTCAAATTAAAAGTGCGCTTTATCATTTTCACGGATTTTAATGATATTTACAAGCATTGGGAGAACTCCATGCTCTGATTTCCAATAAGCCCCCAAAATAATTACATCATGGCCCAGTCTGCCTCCTTGGCTTCAGACCGCCCTCATTGTCTTGTGGGCGTGTCAGGAACCTTGATGGGAGAATACGCGCAGGAGATGTGTGCTTTACTGCTTTACTTTAAGTGCAGACCAGAGAATAGGGCCCGATTTGCACAAATATGAGTGAAATGCTTGTACTATAGAGCCCTTTAACATAGAGCAAACATGTCAGTGGTGTGGAATGTCTTTGGAGTAAACAAGATGGATTAAACAAGGGAGCATCTCCAAAAGTTTGAATACGACAATGTCTTTGTTCAGATCAGCGAATTAAGACATTACAGCCGATCACACTAATTGAATGAAATGCAAAATAACGACCAATCTGATAAAGCCGACCAAATCTATGGAAACCCTAATGGCGACATGCAATGGCAATGAGCAAAATATTTATTCTTTGTTTAGTATTAACCACTAAAACACATAATTTTCTTTTGAATTGTAATGTGCTCTCAGGTTGCCAAACATACATGTTTTAGGGTGTGTTAACACCAGCAAATTCTGAAGCTTTTTAATTGCTTTAAGATTCATTTGTCTAGAATGTTAGCTTCATTTAGGTCAATGTGAACACATAAACAAAGTCTAGAGCACATCAGGCAAGCAAACTCTTAGAGTGTTTAGCCTCGGAGTCAAATCAAATTCACACCTTTGACAGAGAGCTGTCTGTTAGCTGCAGAGCTGCAGCACAGGTAAAGTAAAAACTACACAAAACACACCACTAAACATTAAAAACAGCTCATATGCAGATGAAAGCAATGAATAGGGACAGGTGTGTGTGGATGTTTTAGGCACCCTCTGATTTATAGAGCATTAAAAACAAGTTGGGTTTTCCTTGTGATTTTAGAGTCCACTCTGAACGCAAACTAAGCCAGCGCTAGGATCTTGAACTATACCGGTGTGAAAGCTGGCTTGAATGCCAAAAAGATAACTCATTCCCAGGATTTATGCAGAGCTGAAGGCTTCATTTTAATATTATTCCTTTCACACAATGAAATTTTATATCTGCAGCTATGTATCCAGAAGCTTCGCTTCATTGCATTTTAGTGAGTGCAGGGGCCCAGCAGGGACCTGACCCCGGGCCAGAAGGACCCGGAACGGAAGCAGCACCGAGAGCAGCGCCCCCAGGGACGACGACCACGGCCATAGCCGCCTAGGGTACCAAGGGGATGCTGCAAGTCGCCCCGCCGGCCCCCAGGCGCAGCTACCGAGCACCCCAGAGTGTGCCATATCGCCTTTCCTTGATGCCGCCCGCGCGATGAGCCTTAACAGAAGACCCACCGCCCCGCCCCGCCACGTCCGGCTGCACCCTCCTGATGTATTTGTACTCTACACGGCAGCCCAGCCATCAACAGAGGGGCCGGGCCCCCACCCGACAAGCCCAAATGTGTGAAGCTGTTTGAAGTGCTTTTAAAAAAAGGTGGATGGAGGGGAGCAGTGCTCCCCATCCATCCTATGTGTACAGTATATACTGTATGTGTATGTGGTGCAATAGCTCCGGAGGGTGGAAGTGGTGGTCCCACCCTCCGGGGGGGGGTGTGTTGAGGTGTAATTAAAATTGGAGGGATTAGTAGGGCAGCCAGAGGTGGGAATGCCGCCCCCGCGCCACTACTTAGTAGCACAGGCGGCGGCCCCCTCCACCCCTAGCCCCACCGTCCAGCCCCCCAAGGGTTGGGTATGTGAGTGTGGTGCAACAATTGGGTGAGCCAGACCAGCTGGGAGTGAGCGACGTGAAGTGTCCATGTAGGAGGCCTGTCTGGTATGAGCCCCCCCCCCCCCCCCCCCCCCCCCCCCCCACCCCTCTCCCCGGCACACAGCCAGGCACCAGCCACCAACCCCACACCAACGCCGCCAGCAGAGCGGGGTGTCTCTTGCCTTAACTGAATAATCTTTAATAATGTATAATTTCAACCATTTATTTAGCCCTTCTTGCTACAATATAAGAATAACTTTGTGTGCATGCAGCACTTCCTGTTTTTATTTATGTTTATTTTGGTAGCAGTGTCATAAAATCCGATACACATCTGGGATTTCTAATTTAGTGGGGTCTTTTTTGCAGTTTTAGGGAATGCTTTGAAAGTCCAAATCATTTTGAGTCATTAGCCTTTGATTTTGTGTTTGCAGGACTGTGAGTTTGACCCCTTCAAGTACCACAGCGTAATTGAATGTGAGAAGCCCAACAACGATTTGAACAGATTCCGAGGCTACATGTGAGTAAGCTTTCCCACACGTGACATCTACCTTATCATGAGGTTACATTACCACAACCTCCTCTGTGTTGCCTCTCACTCGATAACCCTCTTAATTTGCAGCGGGTGTTTCCCCAAGATGTATAAAGATGTGTGTCAGGTCTAGTGAAAGACTTAAGAATAGCAGGAAGGAAAGAGAGCGACTGAATTCAAAACAATGACTCATCCCCTTCGTTACCAACATTGGAGCTAATGGCGGTTTAGGTCAGTGTTTCTCAAATGGGGGTACGTGATGGCACTAAAGGGGGTGCTAGACAGAAAGAGAGAAGAAATTGAACAAATTAAAGCATTAAAAATGTGTTTATAATGGTTATCTTTAGTTAAAAATTCTAAATATTATCAGCAATTCACAAAATGACAACAGAAACACAAAATAGGATGATATTAAATAATGAGTAATAAAAAGAACAGACAAACAACAGAATACACAAAATTACCCAAAAACACATACACACTGAGAGAGAATACTTTAATTAATATCAACAACACACAAAAATGACAACAAAGACGCATAAGTGAGAGAAAAATACACAAGATTACTACAAAATACACAAAAATAACAGAACGACATTAGAAACAATCAAACAACACCAAAAACACACACACTGAGAGAGAATAATTTAATTGATATCAATAACTCACCAAAACATCAACAAAAAACACAAAATATGAGAAAAATATACTAAATAATAAAACAGACAAAAACCGCGTTCGGTGTGAAAGCACCTTTAGTCCCACACCAGGCGGGAGATGACCATAAATGATAAAAACTATAGAAATAAATATATTTAATAATACATTCCACTTGTTTACAAAATCAGATTCTTTAAAATGTGTGTTATCATTGATTCCATCATTATGCTCTATAGGTGTTTTTTCACAGGATTCTGAGCAAAATGTGGTACTTCGACATAAGGGCGTACTTGCATTCAAAAGTAAGAAAAAGGGGGTACTTGAGCCAAAAAGGTTTGAGAACCACTGGTTTTGGTTGTTGACTAATCACTGAGGAATGGTTTGTCCATCCATCATTTGCCAATCCTGCTCACGGTTCAGCGGGCTGCCAACTTTGGTCGTTTAGTCGACTAATCGGTTGATGCCGTCGTGGTCGACCAAGATTTTCATTGGTCAACCAGCAATGGTATCAGTTTCAATACCGTTTAAAAAAAAATGCTGGGGTCTCTCCGGGTGGTGCCAGCCTGGCGGGGCGTGGGGGTGCCTCTTCCCTTCGGGTGTGGCTTGGTGCTTGTCTCGTCTCCTGGTTGCCTTGGGGGCGCTCCCCGCGGTGTGCGGGTCCAGGGTGCTATAATAAATAAAGTTAGAATTTATATGGTTGAAATTGAAAAAATAATCATTCAGTTTCCTTTGCACATCAATATATGTTTAACTAATATACTGTAAATAATCAACAAATCCACTGTCTTTTTTAAACTATTTGACAGTAATGCTTCTTTGTCCAACATAATAAACCATAGAGGATAAAATAAAATAAAACAAACAGGAACTGATTCATTGAGGAAACTATATTTGTATGCATTTTCTGGGTGATGTCACTGGTGTTTTATGAGATTGGATGTGATCCCTCCTTTGTATGTATATAATTTGTAAATATTGTTTGCACATTGTAAATAAAAAAAAAAGATCAGTGCGGGAAAAAAACAAAAAAAAGTGTTCCCTCCTTTGGCTCCTATAGGTTGGTGGCAGTGACTGCACAGTGGATCTCCTATTGCTGTACCGTCTCTGCCTCATTTAAAGCCAAAATAGCTCCAAATGGGACTTTTGGAGTTTGGTTTTTTGAGCAAAATTTGTGATGCCACTGACAACGACGCCACCGTGGCAGACTTGCCGCTTGTGCCCGGTGCTTCTGCCATGTGTTGTTTCGTATTTGTGACTGTAAGCCGTGCAGGTGTCCTGGCGAGACAGAACTATAGCTTGTTGTTTGTTTTGAAGCAAGTTTCTGTCGAAGCGGAGCTGTCTTCAGTTCCTTCATGCTGGCAGAAACACACGAACAGCTAATCAGCTAACAGAAGGGCTGACACAGCGTGCGGAAACAGCCTATCATATCACCAGTAACAGGCAAACAGCCAATCATTCAGCAGCCGTGGAGTTCGGGTGCCATCTTGGTATGTTTTGAAGTGAGTAGCGTGCAGTGAGCTTAGACTGTGCAGTGAGAAGCCGGGAGGAAAGTAGAGACAACCGCTATGTAGCGGAAACTGGTACCAGTAGTATCGTATTCCACGTACCGTCGTGTAGAATTTCTAGTATATTAGGAACCGTTACAATTTGGCACCGCGGGGTACCCTGGGTATAGTGAGTATTGTGCAACTATACCTTAGACTGGATTCCCTATGTAGAATACAGTTTAACACTAGGAAAAAACCACTTCAGTGACAAAAATCAAACAAAAACACAGTCACGAAACATAGCATGTGGGGGAGGGTAGTGGATCTTGGGCAGGGATGTAGGAGACGGGGGCTAGTGGAGAGGGGATATTTAGCCACTGGGGGACGCGAGCATGCAGCCTCTGGACGCTCTTCCAGACACCTTCCCTGAGTGGAGGGGAGGGGGGACGGGTGGAAGATCAGTGAAGGCGTAGACAAAATAAACTTTGCTTTCCCTCTGATAATGTCGGATGTTATGATTCAGAAGACGAGAGTCCAGATGGCATTAGAGAGAGGAGGGGGGAAGCAGGAGGACGGAGTGTCAGATCTGTAAACATCCATGGTGAGATAGGGACACAACCTTGAGCTGGCATGGAGGGGGAGGCCAATTGGTGATAACGGTTTGTTTTCATTACAGGCTAGCATTCTTTCAGTAGCCTTGGTGTCTCTGACCACAGTAAATCCAATATGTGGTTTCAAACAGCAGTTGGCCAAGCATACATCCTCTTCATCCTTTCCAAGATCGATTCGATTCCACGCAAACGCTCCAAAGTAGCCTCTTGCTCACTTTTGAGTTTGTTCATCGTGATAGTCTGAGAGTTCATTGCTCTGCCCCGTTATTCAGAGATGACTGGCAGCCTTCCCAAAACAGCTGCCAACTTAGTACAGACTTTACAATAGATCAGATAGCTGCCAGCTCCAATTAACAGCATCCCTGCTACTATGATTTCAATCATGTAAATGTCCTCAACGGAATGTAAAGACAGACACGCGACCTTCCACGAGTCCATCGTGTATCCGGCTCCAAACGTTCCATCCGGACACGCAGGCTCACCTTGGCCTGGTTTTCTCATAGAGAAAATTTAATCAATAGCATTAAGTGACCAGCTAACCATTTCCGTAGTTTTGGGTTTTGGATAAATGCAGAGAGTCTTCTATTAGCTTCACAAGACCGCAGACAAAACAAGCAGTGAGGACAGATAGGGAAGAGAGCAGGAGGAAGAAAAAATGTGACCGCCTTCACCAAGAAGCAGAAGAGAAAAAGGCTGAAATGTTATCTTATGTTGAAAGCATCACCCCATCAAGAGTTAGCAAAATAATTCAACAGGGCTGATATCAGATATTTAGGGCAGATACCGATGCTGATATTGGTATTTTTAAATGACTGATATCCAATATTAAAATTACAATTTCAAATAAAATTGCAATGTACAACATGAGCAGTTAATTGGGACAGCAAAAAAAGGATTTTACATGTTCAGACATAAGATATAGAAGTCTGTTGACACTGGAAAAGTATTTGGAGCACTTTCTTCTTATTATTATTATTACTTTTCTGTCTTTCCTTTTTTTATTAGACAATTGACATGTACAGGTATTGCTGGTTGGTGATTGATTTATTTTATTTATTTTTTAGAGAATCAAATACTTTATTTAATTTGGTTCATATTTGCGCTTCTTTGTCTTTACACTTCATTTCATGAAAAGAAATGTTTTCTTTTTTTATATTTGATGTCATAAAATAAATTTTGGAACAAAGTCATATTTTTTGTTAAAACTATTTTGATAATGGACTTTCAAAATAGTCTACTTAAAATGGTCCTAATTAATAATTGCGATTGCACAGACGGATTAGACAGTCATGTATGGTATACTTGATATCTGCACTAGTGTGCTACAGCTCAGTGTTTGGTAAATCATTAGATTAGGGCAGATTTTTCAATCTTGGGATCGGGACCCCATGTGGGGTCGCCTGGAATTAAAATGGGGTCACCTGTAAGGTCTAGTATAGGGGAAAATATATATGTATATATATTAAAATACTATTATTATTTTTTTTTTGAGTTATTATTTTTCAAATACACATCACACACAATAAATATCAAATAACTTTATCCTATACTTAAACTTTCTCAAATATAAATCGAGTTAAAAATAAAATGCTGTATAGAAATATCCTGACCACTCTGTATATCTAGCACACTTTAATAAACATGATCAAAAACTAATTCTAGAAAAAATTTGGCGGGGGTCCCCGGACATTTGTGATATTAAAATGGGGTTGGGAACCTCTGTATTATGCTGCGTACACACCAGATGCCTCACGAAATGTTCGTACGACCAGATTACACACAAAATCAACGGATAGACGCGGCCCAGACACGAAATCTTTCCTGTGTGGCGGTGCGGTCCGATCGGCGCGTGAAGTGCGTGGGCCACGCGAGCGCGTTCCCGATTTTTTGCCATATTTGCACATTTGTAAGAGTTGAAAATATTGAACTCCTGCGACTGTTTCGCATGATGAAAGCCAATCAGAGTCTTTGTTGACGACGACGTTCAACCATTTCTGTTCAGCCATTTATCCATGGAGTAGAGTAGCAGACCTCCTGGAGCTGTTTGACACAGCCTTTATAACCGGTGTCATGTATAGTGCACATCGTACTGAGATTGTATATGCGCATGCGCACTACTGGAAAATTAATTTTTGATTATTAAAAAACAATAATTCATTTTTGTTTTTTGTTTTTGTTTTCAAAGTGAACGGACACATGCTTTATTTGTTTATTGGATTAGGTTAGGGTAAGGGTAAGAGTTAGGGTTATAATCTCAGTACGGAGGTAAACTCAGTACGTGACACCGGGACTGGACTAGGAAGGATTTGGTATGGAGGAGAATCAGCGAGGCGGTGGTAGTAGCAGATAAATGTTCTCTCTGTAGTTTTAATCTTTGAAAGTTAGCACTGAGCTAGGATAGCATTAGCCGCTGATCACACCGGCTTTTTTCACTGGTGGTTTATGTTAATGAGAGGAGAAAAAGGAGAGCAGCTCCTTGCTTCAGCAGGCAGTGAAACTCACCGAGTTGGATGCGTCCGGTGCCGCAGAAGACGCATTTGGTGTGAACGCAGCATTAGGGTATGCTTATACAAAACCCATAGCTGTGGTTTTCATGCTAACATATGCCACATGGCTGCTGTTATTGGGTCTTTGTTGACCATGTAGTTTGTCAGACAGTGTTTTGCCTAAAAAAGTTTTCCTTTTCACTTAACTTTGTTTCGTAGCAGCACTGGGATGTGGAGTAAAGCAAGGACTTTGTTTTCTAGTTCTATTTTCTTCCTGTCCAGACACCTAAGGGTGTTGGTTCGATAAGTGCATGTGTATTTGTTTGTGTGTGTGTGTGAGACAGACCAAAAGGCAGTCTTCTGACTCTTATGACATGTGTTCTTTGCACAGAAGGAGAGCAGATGCTGCAGGTATTCAGTTGCCAAGCTACAGTGGGGCATAGGGCACAGCACCTACCTTCAGTCAGTGCTTTATTGCATTAAGACAACTGAATTCAAGTCTGATCTTGCTTGCTTTTGTTGATAGAGAAAGCAGTCTGCCTTTTAGAGGGTTTTTTTAAAATTTGCCCAGAAAATACAGGGCGGGTCGTGTGTGTGAAGACAGAAATAATTTATCAGTCCAGCAGGCTGACAAAGGCAAAATTGTGGAAATTTTTGTGTGTAAACATGATGAAGGAAATGTAATTTTTATTATGAAAAATCACTTAATATTGGTTTTGCTACAGTGATATACATTCCTTTAGTCTCATTCAGAGGGCCAAAGTTTAAAAAGTTCTGTTTCCTCCCTTCCTTGTTATTCCACATTTTGTAAAAAGTCAGCTCCAAATGGGCAAGTTGGATTTTCCCCCAATATTACATCATAAGGTGGAAACTCCTCCTCCTGACAATCCTGGCTCCTCCTACCCTCTAATAATGTGAGCTCCTTCCTCTGAAACTACTTCACAGGTAAAACAAACACTTCGGTTTAATATAGAATATACGTTATACTTTTTTGTCATATATGTAAAGCTACATACAACACAAAATGTGTTCTCTACATTTAACCCCTCCCTGAGGAGTTGTGAGCAGCCACGGTGTAGCACCCAGGGAGCTGTTAGGGTTCATATACGGGACTGATCAACATTACACAGTGATGGACCAGGGAGATTAGAACCAGTGACCTTCCGATTTTAAGCCTGCTCCCTTAAACACTAGTCTCTTTATCTACAGACAATATATTTACATTCACTATATAGATTATCCAGTATATAGATACTCCGTAGTGCAGTGTGATCGCTCACAATCAGTTTCATTTTAGTAGATGTTATTTTGCCTCACATCGCCTTTGACATGATCTGGTTAGAAGTGGTGCGGAGGAGAAGAAAGTGACTTAGCAGCTTAACACTCCAGTGAGTGTTTGAAACAGCTGTCTCAGATTAAAGTTTACTCTGCTGCTGCTGCCGTACACACACACACACACACACACACACCCTGAAGTAGCGTTTGTCGAACTCACTATCACAATAGCTGCTTAAAGAGCCATTTTACTGTACAGCTCCAATAACGTCTTATGGTTACCTTTTGTAAAGCTTTACCATCACTTTAAGAACTATATGTCCGGTGTCATTAGTACAGCCATCTGAACTGCCTTGACGATGCATTGAAGGCAGTTAATTTTTCAGTTTTGAGATTTCTTTAGTTCTCATTTGACTATCTGGGAGTCATTAACCATATGGCAGAAAGAGCCAATCCACCCGTTGGTATCTCAAAAAACTCAATTTGGTATTGCGAACCCTCAACTAGTCATTGTAGACTCAAAGAAGCTTATTGGATATAATTTGTAATAGATTTTAAGAAAACTATGCCTAGATCCTTCACTCCCATAGCTTTTCATGAAAAACTATACCAAATCAAATTTTAAAACTTGGATTGCTGGTTTATGTATTTATTTTGCGTAATATAATGCTTAAGATAAGCTTGAGAGCTGAGGGGTCTAGAGTAAGGCCTGACTGTCAGCGATGAGGCAGTAAATTGCCAGCTTGAATTGTAAGCCCTCAGGAGGTTTTCACAGAGAAGTAGCATGGTCAGAGGAAATTTGTGCTGAGATAAGGGCTCCCTCTGAGATAGAACACCACAACACTTACGAGAGTAATTGATCGTGGTCCTGAGCAGATTTACTGGTGGTGGTGTGGAAATACTTTTTCTGTTTGTAATTATTGTGTCAACATTCAGTAGTCGCTTTAACTCTCCATCTTTTCTGACAGAGTCCACCGAAGTGGCAGAAGAGATGTACTTTGCAAAGAAAACCTGCTGCTACGGGGATGCACAATCCGTAACACAGAGGAGGCTGTGGGAATAGTAATTTACGCAGGTCAGCAAAAGATAATAAACACTGCTTCACAACTATTCCACTTCATGCTGAACCCTGACCAATGGGCTGCATGTTTGCAGGTCATGAGACCAAGGCCATGCTCAACAACAACGGCCCGCGTTACAAACGCAGCAAACTGGAGAGACAGATGAATGTGGATGTGTTCTGGTGTGTCATCATCTTACTGGTCATTTGCTCGTTTGCTGCTGTCGGTATGTATTGTTGGGTTTTGTGATATCTTTTTTGGCAAGGTTTTAGTTGACATTTCAGTTCTTTCTCTCACTAAACTGCAAATGTGATTTGACCTGGTGGTTTGTTTTTCCAGGTCATGGGCTGTGGATGTTTCAGTATGGCGATAAGAGACCGGTCTTTGATGTTCTCAGTCCACAGGGGACCAACTTATCACCCATCATGTCAGCCATTTATCTCTTCCTCACTCTGATCATCGTCTTTCAGGTGTTTAATCAGAGAAGCTTGTGGAACAAAAGCACAAGCTGAAAAAATGAAACTGAATCACTTGAGGATGAAACAAAGAGGATATGAGCACAGCTGTAAATCAAAGCCCGTACAGAGGTGGAAAACCAAACACAGTCAAAATAAATACAGACCAGATTGGCCCTTAAATAACTTGGAAATGCACATTTGTCATCAGTCTCCTCTGTTTCCTTCGCAATTACTTTTTGTTTTTAAATTAAGATGTACCTGAATCTTATTTTGTAAATCACTGTAATTTTGAAGGCTTCAACTATTGCTTTGAAGAATACAGTAACCTACCCATAAAAAGTGGGTAGAAGAGCTGAATGTAAACAGGTTATTATTGTTATTCATTTTTTCTCGCTAACTCCTGATACTCTGTCCGATTTTGACAAACAAGCTATCAAAACATTCAGAAAGTTCCTGAAATGTATGTTGTACTTTTATAATTTGTATCTTTTAAACCTTTTGACCCTTCATCCCTAACCTTGCCTGCAAGATCTTGTACTGCTCCAGCCCTTACCTTCCGTGAGCAAACTGAACTGGTTCGAACCAATCACGAGGCAGTGTTGTGGTTTAGGGTGGGATATCCGGGTGTGATGAAGGCAGAAGGGTCGAAGCAAAACTGGCGAAAGCGCAGTTGCGGGGAGAGGAACTAACTGGGCTACCACTATTAGCATAGCTCCAAATCAAAATAGAAAGATGTTGAGGCAGGAGAATGAACGTGTGGAAGCTGCTATAAACTCAATTTTAGAAGAATCCAGCATTTCCTTTTGAAAGACCAACAGCGAGAGGCATTTTTGGATGGTAAAGACGTATGTTTTCACCAACGGAGCCTTGTTGTTGTTGTAGCCATAACAGCGTCTCTGCCGTGTGATTGGCTAAAACAAATCATGGTGGACAGGCGCTTCGCCCAATCAGCTTCAAGCATTCTATTCATGTCCCTCCCTGGTTCCAAAAGGATTTGCCTGACATGGACCCAGATCAATGTGGAGAACTTGAGTTAGAGGGAGGGCTACACATCAATCTGGCTCTTGCCAGGTTACTTCATCCCCAGCCAGTGTTCAATCGATTTTCAAGATCCAACCTTTAACATGTTCAGCTTGTCCCTTCAACCCATTTCTAACATTTTTAAAACCTATTTCAACCTTTTTCAACCTTAATGCTAATTCAGCTGTTGCTAGGTTAATGCTTAGCTAATGTTAGGTTAGTGCTAATGCTAGGTCAATGCCAATGCTAGGCTATTGCTAAGTTAATGCTAATGCTAGGTTTGTGTTAATAATAGGTTAATGCACTGCTAGTGAGGCCGAGCTCTGCGGTGTGGCTGGGCCCTTTGGGGGGGGATGCTGGTGGGGGGTCTTGGGGTTGGGGTTTGGGGTCGGTGGTGGGATGCGCTGGGTGCTCGGCTCCTTGGAGCTGTCTCGGATGTGTGTGTGGGGGCGGTGGCTGCTTCTCAGCCTGGGATCTCGGGGGCGTCTGGGGGGCTGCTTGGCTGTGGGGGGGTGGCCTGGAGGTCCTTGGTTCCCACTCTTTCTGCTGGCCTGGCTGCATCTGCGGGCCCGGGGCGGTTCCTGGGTTTGCAGTATTGGTTTTTTGCACTTACACTGGTCTACGATGCACTGGCACGCTTTGGGATGAGGGATAAAACTCATACTGAGCTTAACTTTAGACACGTTGATCCCAAATACCTGTTTTAGGCATTACCACTTACTCCTTCCCTCTGTCCACAGCCACCACCATTTTAGCTAAGCTTCACACTTGTCACCAGACTGGGTTTATTACACAACATAATAAGCACAATATGTTCTAATGCAACTCCACATCTCACTCTCACTGTAAAACAATCTATTCTTCCCCATCCTTTCTATTTCCTGCCTTGAATCTCTCCTCCCTGCTCCCTTCCTCCTCCCCCTCCCCCTCCACCTAGGTTTAACACTGTTCTCCTTTTTTATATCCTCCCTATAATAAAATGTTTCTTACCCTTCCTTAGAAAGGGCTGGTGATGGTCACAATTAAGCAATAAAATAAATCAATTCATTTTATTGCAACAACAAAACATGCATTGCTGTCTCATAATGATTGCACTTCTTGTAGTGTTGACCTTTGACAGCATGTGCAGACAAGTTAAAAAAAAACCCCAATAACTTAATGCTAGCTAGCTCGAATGCTATGCTAACGCTATGTTAATGCTAATGCTGGTTTATGCTAAAGATAATGTTAGCTAATGCCAGCTAATACTAATGCTAATGCAGTGCGACACGGGCTTGCACCTGCATCCTCACTTGCATTTTCTTCAGGAAATGCCAATATTCTAGTTATAATTATTATGTGCTTTATCCAACCACATAAAGTCTTATTGAGATTAAAATGTGTTTTTTAGGAGAGACTGCCGAATGACTTGATTAATTTATGTTTATTGGTCTATTGAAGCTATCAATTCAACACTCTTCTCTCACACTCTCTCCATTCCTTAGGTGCTGATACCAATCTCCTTATTTGTATCGATCGAGATAGTTAAGATATGTCAGGTGTACTTAATCCATCAGGATATGGATCTGTATGATGAGGAGACAGACTCTCACCTGCAGTGCAGAGCACTGAATATCACTGAGGACTTGGGCCAGATGCAATACATCTTCTCCGATAAGACAGGCACTTTGACTGAGAATAAGATGGTGTTTCGACGCTGCACCGTAGCTGGAGTGGAATACTCCCATGATGCAAATGGTAAAGCACTCCAGCGAAAAACACAGCAAGGAGTCATCGTTTCTGACTCTGAAACACATGTTTTATATTTGTGTTAATCAGCTCGTAGACTTGCCATGTACCAGGAGATGGATTCTGAGGAGGAGGAGTGTATGTCTCATGGTGGTACACTTCCCAGACGTGAAAGTGTGACGAGCCACCAGAGCGCCCGTGTGGTGCTGCGCTCACAGAGCACCAAGTCACATCGCAGGACGGGAAGCAGAGCAGAGGCCAAGCGGGCCAGCATCCTGTCCAAACACACGGCCTTCAGCAGCCCCATGGTCAGTTCTCCTGTCTGAGCTGCACTCGTCCTCATATCTGCTTTCCTCTGATGAACCCCACCCCTCTCTGTCCCACAGGAGAAAGATATCACCCCTGACCCACAGCTTCTATATAAAGTCAATGAATGCAGCAGTCAGATGGACTTCATGCGCTTCCACAGCCAGCCCATGTCCCAGCTATCATCTGACCTCTCTGACATCATTGATTTCTTTATCGCTCTCACCATCTGCAACACAGTGGTGGTGTCTTCCCCCAACCAGCCCAGACACAAGGTAAAACCCTCCTGGAAGTCAGAGATAAAACAGGTCAGCGGAGTAACTCAGATTTTTTAGCATACCTTATGAGTGTGTTATCTTTATCTCCTGTTTTTTGCTATAACTCTGTTCTAAGCGTGTACCTGCCCTAGAAAGCTCTGTGCAGCAGAAAAACATCTATGTTTAACTGTGTTTAACTTGTAGATAAAACAGGCCTTTATGTTTAATTACAGTAAGGGTTGTGGTCAATTATAATTGTAATTACATAATTGATAAATAATTGTAATTATGGCGTAATTATGATTGCAATTGTAATTTTAAAAATGTTGCTGTTGTAATCATACTTAAATTGAAATTGAGTTCAGATAATGTATTTTTTAATTGTAATTGCCATGAAAATAAATTAACGCAAAACTGGGGAAGCATGTTACAGTTCTCGGTACAGTTCTACACATTCAGTATGGTAAATGGTAAATGGACTTGATTTTATATAGCGCTTTATCACCACACTGAAGCAGTCTCAAAGCGCTTTACATATCAGCTCATTCACCCAATCACGCTCACATTCACACACCAGTGGGACAGGACTGCCATGCAAGGCGCTAGTCGACCACTGGGAGCAACTTAGGGTTCAGTGTCTTGCCCAAGGACACTTCGACACATAGTCAGGTACCGGATCGAACCCCCAACCTCTCGATCAGAAGACGACCCACTACCACCTGAGCCACGGTCGCCCAGTATGTAACAATTATTAGCATTTGTTTCATATCAAGCTGTCCCACATTTTACCATTTAAAAAAGCATTAAAAACATACAATTTCATGGATTAGGAAGCAGATAGGAAAGAAATTAGATGATAGATATATATTTTTAGTGTATTTTACAGCTGATTTAGAACCTGTTATATAGAGATGCTAACACAAGAGGGCTCAGTAAATGGGATTAATTGTAATTGAATTTTAGTAATTGAGAACATAATTGGAATTGACTTTCTGAAAATAAAAAAGATTGTTATTTAATTGTAAATGCCTTTCACTGTAATTGGAATTGACTTTCTGAAAATAAAAAATATTGTAATTTAATTGTAAATGCCTTTCACTGTAATTGGAATTGAAATGTAACTGAGCATGGAAAACGTAATTATAACTGAAAAAAATATATTTATAATTATATAGCACTTTCTCATAGACACTCAGTCGCTTTACAGAATTAAGGGATTATTATTTCACTCCACACTTAGTGGTGGTAAACTACTGTTGTAGCCACAGCTGCTCTGGGGCAGACTGATGAAGGCGAGGCTGCCATAGTTAAACCCAATCAATCATTTATTAAAGTGAAATACTACTGATCTCTATAGTCTGTACAAAAACAGTCAAGTGGGTCTTTTAGAATTTCTACCCCCTCAGTGCCAGCCGTTTTTGGGCATTTTGACTGATTTTTAAAGATCTACAGAATATTTTGTACAATGATGATCTGAATTTTGTTTGTTTGTTAAACCAGATTCTGAAAGATTTAAGTCTCTAATTTCATCAGAAAAAATAATTTTGTTTCTAGCATGTTTCGTTCTACCTTAATCTGCAGTTGAATAGAGGCAAGTTTCACACAAATCGCCAGTTAGTGACAAAAAGCTAAGAAAAATGTCTTTTTCTGAAAAAATTTATTCGTGACTTTGAAGTATTTTTTATGCTTTAGGGACACCTCAACATTTGTTTCCTTCTATAAGACTACAACAACAACACTGAGACCAGGCTTTTGATGGCAACATTATTATTATTTTACTATCTAGGTCAGTTTAAAATGGATTCCTTACTGTATTTTGGCCGTCCTTCAAGTCTCTCCCCCGTCATTCTCCACACACGCAACTTCCTGCTCCTTCCGGACATGCCGAGTCTCAGCGCTTGCCCCGTTTTTTGATCGTTTTCTCTCACCATCGCCACACTCTCAATAGTCCACTTAGGTTCCACACATGCTCTGGTCGAGTGTGAGATGCTGGGAACTTCAGCATCAACTCTCGTAGTGCCATTTTTTGTCTCGTGAACTCCTTTCCTCTCCATCTGAGCTCTGCCCATCACGGTTGATCTTTCATCCAAAGGTGGGCTGCTACCTCCTACATGTCACCTATTGTTTTGCTATCTGGCTCACAGTTAAATGTTTTGCTTACTGTATTTTTATCCCGTTTGGCCCGGTTAGTTGATGATTTTATCTCATGATCGCAACATTATCAATAATCCATTCAGGTTCACACATGTTCTGTGTTAGTATGTGGTGCTGTGAGCTGCTGGATACCAGTTGGTCACTACATCACATTACAGCTTAGATATTGATGAGGGACCTCTGCCAAGGTGTCTTTTAGTAATCTCCTGAAAAAAATGTATTTAATGTAATATTACATCAGTGGCACTGAATGAGTTAATGATTGTTTATCTATTATATGGAAATTTTTGCTATGAAGGAATAATAGCTTAAAAAAACAAGGGAAATGGTAAAAGCTGAAGAAACTTTACCTTTATTCAGTGAAACAGTTTAGTTTCATTGTATTTCAAATCAAAACAGAACAATTTACTGATACTTATTTAAAAGCCTTGTGTTGTGCATTTCTTTGTTTAAATAAGTCTGATGTTTCTTTTTTTATTTCACCAACAATGGAGTAGTTTTCTCTTTTGAGGAAAAAGTTATTTAACAACACTTTTTTAAATATCCTTCCAACATTGCCTACTGTGCTGCCTGTACTTTTGATGTACCGTGTCTTGTCGCCGTTGCGTATGTGTGCGTATCCGTGTTTTGTTTCGCTCCTTTGGGAGTCTGGGTGTGGTTGTCCTGTCCAAAACTGATTTGTTTTCCCTTAGAACTATTTAGCTTTACCATTCAGAATCACCAAACTCCTTTTAAGTTTGCAATGTTTTTCTGGAGGTTATCTGGCACAGTTGTGCGGGAATGCAAATCTGCACGAATACACAGGCTTCTTTGATATGGCTTCATTTAGTTTTCCCCTTTATTGCCTTGCTTTGAGTGGCTACGTGCTCTTGAGATTCTTCACAATTTATGACAATGCCCTTTATATAAATAAAGCTGAACTGAACTGAATTACAGTGTCAAATACACCAAAGTCCTCTCATGGCACGCGTGAAAAATATTAAAGTTATGTTTTCAAAAAAACCAACATACACATAAGCAAGCATTAGTGACAATGGAGAGTAAAAAGTCCCTTTTAACAGGAAAAACCTTTCAGCAGAAGCAGACTTAGAGGCCCATCTGCAGGTCTTGTTGGGGTTAGAACACAGAAACGGGATTAAAAAGAAGGATAGAGTGAAAGAACATCAAAGTATCACAAGCTAGTGGAGCCGTGAACCGCAGATCAGAAACTGTCATCTCCAACACTAGGACACAGATAGATGAAGAGAAGAAAGAGGAGACACCACAGAGTGCAAGAGGGAGAAACATGGTTACAACATTTGTAAAAAGTGACGCAATGATAACATAAACTAGAATATTTGCGTTTCCCGAAGAAAATGCAAGTGAGGATGCAGCTGCTGCCCTGCATTGCACTGCATTAGCTTAGCATTAGCATTAACTAGTGCAGTGCCCGTAGGAAGCATGTATTGCTTTAGAAAAGGAGGTTAAGTAGTTTTTGCATGGATGGCCAAATGAGGTTGTGTTTTAAGGTGGGACTTCAGGGACATTTAGGTTTGTTGTGAATTGTGTTGAGTGATAACTATTGTGTTTTCATATATTTAAATTAATACATTGGGCAAAAGCAATGCACCAGCATGAAGTTATGCCTGGAGAAACACTTTGAGACACTCACGTTTACATGGAAGCTTTAATTACTCTTTCATTCAGAATAAAAGTTAAATCCTCTATAAACTGACCTTGTAAACACTTTTCTTCATGTAAATTAAATTCTGAATCACACACACACACACACACACACACACAAGTGCGGTTCGAGCGAGCATAAAGTGAAGCCACAGTGAAGTGTTGGCGCTCTGCCGGTCGGGACGCCATGAAGCACCGTTCCTCGAGTACCCCTATCTTAAGTATGCTCTCCTCTCCTCTGTCCGGCCCGCTGCGTGCGCTCGCTAGACACACACACTCACAACAGATCGCTGCTCCGCTCAAAACCAGGAGGTGGGGGTGGGCTCACCGATGATTGGCTTTGCCGCGCACGTGTCTACAGCGTGCAACATTTGGCTCTGGCGCACACGTGATTCTAGTGGTTCCACTCCAGTGGACAATTTTATTAAATAATTCATCAACGGTACTATTGCAGTCCAAACAAATCCAACGTTGCACACCTTTGAACCAAAAGGCAGCAACGTTGAAAGTCTGAGCTCTGTCTGTCCCTGAACCCTAGTTATTTGAGCCACATACTCACACACAGACAGACAGAGATTCCTTGCTTTATAGATAGATTAGCATTAGCTATCATCAGCATACATTTGAATTAGAATTAGTATTAGTTAGCATTAGCTTGCATTAGCATAGCATTAGTATTCACATTAGCATTACCGTTAACCTAGCAATAGCATTAATTTAGCATTGGCACTAACCTAACATTAACATTAGTAGTAAGTAAGTAATGTTTTTTCATATAGCACCTTTCACAGACGGAGGTCACAAAGTGCTTTACATATCCACTCATTCACACTCACATTCACACACCAATGGGACAGAGCTGCCATGCAAGGTGTTAGTCAACCACTGGGAGTAATTTGGGGTTTAGTGTCTTGACCAAGGCCACTTCGACACATAGACCGGTATAGACCGGGATCGAATCTTCAACCTCTCGGTCAGAGGACAACCCCTCTACCACCTATTAACCTAGCAATATAATTAATTTAGTATTGGCACTTACCTGGCATTAACATCAGCCTAGCATTAGCATTAACCTAGCAATAGCTGAACATTAGCAATAAGGTTCAATAAGGTTGAAAAAGTTGAAATGGACTGAAAAAGTTGGCACTAGCTGAACATGTTAAAGGTTGATTGGTGAATAATGGCTGGGGATGACGGGCTTAAAAGTTGAAAAAGCTGAAATTTTCAATTGTAATGAATGGGAAAGTTACAAATTAGGAAAGAGATGGCATAAATCTCAAGAACTTTCAGAATTTTTACTACTGGACCACGGAAGAGATGGATGGATGGAACCTTGATATTATTTTATTTCCCTCATTGCTTTAGCCTTCAGTTCATATTCCAGTGCTTTGTCATTAATTAAGCATTTTCAATTTAAGGAGTTAATTATTCCTGGCTGCTATTATCAAAGAAAGGGTTTTATCAGAGCAGTCTGCTTTATAGTCAGTCCTCTGACTTCTTGTGTGTGTGTGTTAAGCCAACTGCCAGCTTGCACCACTTTGAGTGAAGCATGAGTACTTTGGCAGTGATATTTGTGCAGAAACACAAACTTCGGATGATATTGCAGTCACTTAAAAACAACAACGATGTATCCTATTATCAGTGCTTGAATCTGACCATGATGCTCAAACAATGAAATCCACAATGCTACAATGGGGCTGATATTTGTGTTTTTCTTGTCTAAAGGGGAGGAAAGTTTTAGTTTTTTTTTCAGAAGTTTCCATGGTCAGTAACATCTATTTTCCCTGCTGTTGCTCTCCCTTCAGGTCCGGATGAGGTTTGAGTTAAAGTCCCCCGTTAAAACCATTGAAGACTTCATCAAACGTTTCACGCCGAGCCGACTGACCTCAGGCTCCAACAGCAGCAGCTCGTCCAGCCTCATCACGAACCGCTCCTCCAACAAGGGCTGCTCCAGCCTGCTCTCCTCTCCCTCGGCGGAGAGCACGCTCACCAAGCTGCACGAGGAGCAATCCTCCCACCTCGAGCCAACTTTCAGCCCAGTCCCTCCCTGCTATGACGGGAAGGCCTCCTGGAACCTGGAGGAAGGTGAGCTACGCTACGAGGCGGAGTCCCCAGATGAGGCAGCACTGGTCTATGCCGCCCGAGCTTACAAGTGCTCCCTGGTGGGACGCCTTCCTGACCAGGTGACCGTGGAGTTGCCACACCTAGGGAAGCTGAGTTTTGAGCTGCTGCACACACTGGGCTTTGACTCCACCAGGAAACGCATGTCTGTGGTGGTTAAACATCCGCTCACAGATCAGATCACAGTCTACACAAAAGGAGCAGACTCTGTTATCATGGATCTCCTCAAACCTCTGGACACTGGTAGGAAATGCTCATTTTTATCATTAATTTAATACATTACAAATGTCTCTGAAGGGTTCAAAGTTGTTTCCACTAATCATCAAACCATTCCACCTACTTTCTACTGAGGTGCATGTGGAATCACATGTTATGCAAGAACTATATTTTTAGTGCTGTTGGACTTTTTTTTACTTGTTCCATGTCCCTGTTGTGCTAATGGGATTGGGAAAGGTGTAGAGGCTCTTTAGTATTCCAGACACACAAGAGCAATACAGAGACAATTTCCTAAAGCTCTTTACACTCTCACATTTGTCTAGGGTGCTCAACACGATACGTGCTGTTTGTAAGGCTGCTTCTATGGTTTGCAAAGCATGATTTCCTATCAAGCTACATGTAAACCCATTGAGTGGTATTACATGCAGCTGGAGAAAACCCAATAAATGGCTTTGTCCAAAATTAGCTAGATTTTGATTTTGCGTAAACGGGTTAGCTCGGCTGAAATTCGGCTATCCACAGCTTGTTAAACACATCCAGATAGTTTCAGAAGCCCCTAATTTCATGTATAATTACTTAGCAAACCAAATGTTACACTTAACAGAATTGCTAAAACCAAAATAATACTTGCTAGAAATAGAACACCTAGACTGCATACATATTAAACTCTCTGATCTCCCTTTTATCACTACAGCCCTCAAATGTCACAAGTGTTTTAAAAACCCACTGATTGCCTCCACCCTGACTGCATGGTGGAAAGCTTTAGACTAGCATGTTGTCTCCAATCTGGCACAACCCTGACTTTAGAATTAAAAAAACACTGCTCTATCTGAAGACATGGGAAGAAAGTGGAATCACTCATCTCCAAGACCTCTTTGAAAATAACAAGCTCATGACATAAAACAATCTAACCCAAACATTCAATATGAATAAGTAATTTTTTACAGTACTTACAAGTAACAGAAACAATCAAGAAAAACACTTCTGTAGATCCAATTACCTTACAACCTCCAGAACTGGCTATATATATGAAGAAAATCATAACAAAATTAAAAAAAACTCTCAAAAATATATAGAGCACTCTTGAACACTAACTCTAATCACTTTCCAATCGCTAAATGGGAGGCTGAACTTTCAATCACCACGAACACCGATTTCTGGACAGAAATTTGTTGTAATACTTTTAAGATGACAAAAAACACAAACCTACAGCTAAATCAATACAAGGTCCTCCACAGATCTCACATTACCCAACAGAAAATGTATAAAATGGGCTTCTCCCAAACAGACATCTGCTCTCAGTGCACCCAGGGAACTATTGATTCTTATTTACATGCCTTATGGCTCTGTTCCCCAGTTCAACAGTTTTGGTCTCTAATTACTAAAAAACTGTCCTCAATTTTGGACTGCAGGATTCCTCTCTCTCCAGATCTATGTCTAATAGGAGACCTGACGAAGCTTGATCTTCCAGCAAACCAATCACAGTCCATCCTCGCGACACTCACCATAGCTCACTCCCAGCTGGTCTGGCTCACTCACTTGGTGCACCACACACCCATACCCAACCCTTGGGGGGCTGGATGGTGGGGCTGAGGGTGGAGGGTGCCGCCGCCTGTGCTACTGAGTAGTGGCGTGGGGGCGCCATTCCCACCTCAAATTTCCCTACCAATCCCTCCAATTTTAATCGCACCACAACACACCACCCCCCGGAGGGTGCGACTACCACTTCCACCCTCCGGATCTATTTGCACCACATACACATACTGTATATACACAATGGTTGGACGGGGAGCACTGCTCCCCTCATCCCCTTTCTTTTAATTGCACCTCATACATTCACTGAAATTACACATTCACTCAGGGGATAGGGAAGTGCCTCTTCATTGGGGATTGGAGAGGCACCATAACAGGAAGGTGGGTAGGATCACATATTTGGGCCTGTTGGGTGGGGGCCTGGTCCCTCTGTTGATGACTGGGCCATGGTGTAGAATGCAAATACATCAGGATGGTGTGGTCGGGCATGGTGGAGCGGTGGGTCTCGGGGGGCGTGGGGGGGTGCTGCTGGGGGCTCTCTTCGCGGGGTCTCTCTGGGCGGTGTCGGCCCGGTGGGGAGTGGGGGTGCCTCTTCCCTATAAGTGTGGCTTGATCCTTGTCTTGTCTCCTGGTCGCCTTGGGGGCTATCCTCAGTGTGTGCGGGCCCGGGGCAGCCTCCCTCGCCGGTGTGGGGGGTGGGCGCGCTGGGGGGTGCTGGCATCTGTAGCGGGGTTGGGGCGGGGTTCCTTGGCGCTTCGAGATGATGCTGTTTGCTGGGGGGCTGCGCTAGCTGTTCCGGTGGTTGCGGTTGCCGTCGGCTGCCTGGTAGGTCTGTCCTGCTATCTGCGGATCGGTGGGTGGGTCCGGGGCGCCCTTAGTTGGGGACTGCTGTTCCACACTGGGTGTGGCTTGCGCTGTCCGGTGGGCGGTGGGGCCTGGGCTACTGTCCTTGCGCCATCTGGGGCTGTGCGGTCCTGCTTGACTGTAGCTAGGTTGGAGGGGTGCTCCCCGGGGGGCTTTGCCCGGGGTCTTGCCCTTGGGAGTTCCCGGTCCCGGGGGGGTGCTCTTGGGGACCGGCGGGCTTGGCCGGCTGCCTTGGCTTGGCTTGGCTTCACACTGGAGTCTGATACAGGTCACATTTTAAATAGTAATGTGAGCAAACAAACGAAAGGACGCTGTCACTCAACTCCAATGGACAGACACACACACGCAAGTTTGGTGTAAACACACCCTGAGCCTTACGTCATATTTTTTAATTAGTCCCGGTATTACCGTATATCGCGGTAAAGTAGGGAGGCGGTATAACGGTATCAAAATTTGGATATCGCCCAAGCTTAATACCATCGTAATTATTGTTGCACACTTGGACACAAAAGGGACTTTAAACTCTTTTTTTAATCTGCAGAACCGAGAAACACAAACATCAGCATCTGTTTAATACAGGTGATCTGCTGAGATGTTCCCGTCTTTACCTGAGGACCCCGAGGACCCCTGTAGCCACTTAGCTGCCCCCGATGCTGTGTGCATCTTCAGCTTTGTAACCGTAATCACCGTTCATTATAAACACAACAGTGTGCTTCAACCGGATGTACCGTGTAGCGACACATGAAACTTTATTTGACTTTGGACTTGCTTGAATACTTACTTGTAGTATGACCTTTTTAACCCAATAGGAATATAAAAAATAATAACATGAATAAGAGCAATTCTTCCTATTTAAAATTCAAAAAATGCAAATAGAACTAAAAAAACAGAGAGAGAATTAATGCCAGTCCTTAATTAATAAAAATCATGTCATTATCATGACATTCTTTAAAAAAAATAGATTTCTGTGCAAGTTTGTTTTTCTTTTTTTAAGTGAAAATAGAACAGTTTACACAGCAAAGATTTAAGCTATAGACATATGCTATTTTATGTATGTTTAGTTTACCCCCCATACTCGTGATCTTTAGCAAGCAATACCAATCATTACATTTTGGATCTTCCACTGTTCTGTAGAAAAGTGCCTTGGCCAACATGTGCTATTTATCCAGAATGTTCTATACCTGACCAACTCCCACCTCGTCCATGAGCAGCATCTTGTGTTTTAGTCCAGCAGTTACATGGTTGCTGGGTGTACCTTTATGCAGACAACTTAACACTTTGTTCATTGGGTAAAAGCAGCCAATAGGAGTGCAGTATAAGGTGGGCCTCCTCATTACTCAGCACTTCATAAAAGCTCCATTCAGTGGACCAGGGAGTTGGTCAGTGTCACTGTAAAAACAGTGCTGGGCCTCCTCATGAAACTCCACATGGAAAGCAAGCTGCATGACTTTTATCCATTTTCAGGTCAACTCAAAACAGAACAGATTGTATTATTATTCATTTATTCATAATTTAAGGGCTTCTATTCAATGCACAGTGGATGAAATGCTGCTAATATTGTGGGTGTCAATTGTAAATGATATCACTGTGTTTAACAACGTTTGTTTTTAGGCAACTTTGGTTTTGTTTTTAACACTTACATACATGTCTTTTGTTTTGACAAAGAAAATATTATTATTAATGTTATTGATAGCTTTACAAATGTGTCTAAGCCAAATAGATGCATGAGTGGCAGCTGCACCATTTATGGACTAAATAGAAAATAGAAAATGTAGGAGGGAAATATAAGCATTAGTTAGGTTTTTCATTCAAATGCCGCGTTTCGATTGGTGGTATCTACACTGCTCCGCACTGCTCGCATTCGGAACCCGATACTGTTTTTCTGGAGCGTTTCCATTGAGCACTAACCTGACACACAAAACTGCCAGACTCTACAAGATTGACAACAAAAATCAATGGTGGCCAAATGCTTCCTCTGTGCGTGAATTGATGAATCTATGCTGTGATGATTCTCTGAACCAATCAGTGTCTGCTTTGTGGCTACGTTCCATTTTCAGACCAGGGGTGCTTTTTTTGGAACCTCAACAAAGGAGGCACTAAAAAAGGCAGCACCAGGCACCACGGAAGAGGTACTTTTTCCCAGTGGAAACGGGAAAAAGGAGAGCATCGCGTAGCCGAGTAGAGCCGATACTGCCAGAGGAGATGCACCTAAAATTGAGTTTTTTTTCTTTTGATTTGATGACCCAAGTCAACAGAGTAACATATAAAGAACAGACCTATGGTGTGTGTGTGTTAGGGGGAAACACTGTTTCAGAGAATCAATCTGATTAGCAATAATCAAAGGTGTAGTTGGGTGGTCCTCCCACAATTCAAAAACATGGCTGTTGTTGGGTTGAGTGAAGTCTCTAAATTGCCCATAGGAGTGAATGTGAGTGTGAGTGGTTGTTTGTCTGTCAGTGTGTTGCCCTGCGATGGACTGGCGCCCTGTCCAGGGTGTGCTACCGCCTAGCGCCCAATGTGAGCTGGAGATAGGCATCGCAGACCCCAGAACCCTGAAATAGCACAGAACGGGTCTGAAAATGGATGCATGCATGGATAGTTGGGTGATTGATTTGCTTTTCCACCCTAAATCTTCAGTGGGCTGCTGAGACCAGGTGCTAATGTTTGGAATGAAACGCGTCAGCCAGAAAAGAAATAACAGACTATACATTCGTGACAATAATTATCCTCAGATCCTGTGGCTTGTGTTTATGAGGTGAAAGAACCAAATAAAAAGCTCTGTGTTGATCTGAGGAGAACGGTTGAGCTGTTTCACTTCAAATTCAAGGCTCCATGTCAATTCAGTTTGTCACTTTGTATCTTTTGTCAGGAGATTAAGATACAAGTAGTGAGAAAGTAAAGCCTTTCTTTCAGCATCTGATATAGATACCAAACAGCTTTCTCAGTGGTCTCTAGCATTTATGTTTACAGTCCAAGTCCACTGCCCTGAGTGTTAGTGTCAAGGCGCCTTCTGGTGTTTTCTCTGATTTGTCCTGCTGATAAACAAAGCCTCTGTTTAGATTTGGTGTTACTCACCTCGGCGGATGAAGCTCTGAACAGACGTGCCGATAGCGTTTCCTTCCTCTAATAAAATTTGGAGAGCAGTTGTTTGAGCCAAAAACTCAGTGTTTACACTCAGTCTTAGCTTGTTAATTAGGAAAAGTAAGTGTGTGGTCAGTGACTCGAAATGTGCAATTCCTCAGGTATAGCACTGAGGACAAAGCTTCAACATCAACCTTGATTATCAGTTTCAGGTCAGTTATCAATCTTATGTAGAAAATTGTGCATTTTATAAACATAAACGTGTCCATCAGGCCTGAAGCTGAGACTATTCTTTATTCAAAGTATCTGTTTTATTTGTAGGGGAAAATGTATTTGTTTCTTTATGTATTGATTCTTAGACTTAAGCCAGTCTTATGAAGTTTGTCCCTTTCATTAAATCTGGTGTAAATGTGTGGCACTCTCTGCCCAAGCTGTTACGTAGTGAGAATACATTGCTGGCATTCGGAGTGTTGGCTGGTGCGTCTGTGTCAGGAGGAGGCGGCCTGTAACGACAATCTGTCACAGCACGGCATCTCTGCCAGGAAGATGGTGGAGA
The DNA here is from genome assembly GCF_900634775.1 of Gouania willdenowi. Taxonomy (NCBI): domain Eukaryota; kingdom Metazoa; phylum Chordata; class Actinopteri; order Blenniiformes; family Gobiesocidae; genus Gouania; species Gouania willdenowi. The sequence goes on from NC_041047.1 coordinate 32,527,856, forward strand.
TGCTTTGGTGACTGGTTCAACCGTCAATCCTGTATCACATTGTGATAATTTGCTATAGGTTGTTCCATGCCATGGGAAGATTTTTATTCACACATCAGTATGGTCCAGACGCAGCATGATGATTAATAAGAAGGCGTGGTGAGAAACTGAGTGAACATGTTTGGTTTAGGTGTGAGGACAGATGGCGCACATGTGATTCTTGGAACAAGTTTTTTTTAATTGGAACCAAAATGCCTGACATCAATGTATTTTTTTCTGTAAATCCCTACATATAATGTGATTGTTGTTTTTATTCTTCTGCCATCTGAAGGTAACTCCAAAGGAAAACGCCAGAAAAAAATAATCTGCCGGACTCAGAATTACCTTAACCTGTACGCCGCAGATGGGCTCCGCACACTGTGTATTGCGAAAAAGGTGAGCGATGGAGTATCTATAAACCTATTGGGGAAGTGCTGAGCAGGCTGAAGGAAACAGTGGTGTCTCAGTGGCTGTGTTTTGGCAGGCATGGTGCTCCAAAAGCAACATTCGTGGTGACTCTGCTGCATCTGTGCCAGTTTCCCAGGCTGTTAATTTATGTTCTCGCCATCTGAGTTTATTTTCTACGCCAGTGTTTCTCAAATGGGGGTATGAGTACCCCTAGGGGTACACGATGGCACTACAGGGGGTACGAGATAGTGAGAGAGGAAAATTAACAAATGAAAGCATTAAAAACATGGAGTTTTATAATGTTTAATTTTAGTTAAAAATGATAATCATACTAAATATTACCAGCAACTCACAAAACGATAACGACAACAAAAAAAACACAAATAAAGAGAAAAATATACAGAATGATAAAAATAATACAACAAACAACAACAAAATACACACAATGACACCAAAAACACAAAATAAAAACCTACAACAAACACACACTAAATGAGAGAAAAATAAGCAAAAGCAATATAAAATACTAAGAAATAACAGAGAAACATACAAAACAACCAAACGACACGAAAAACACAAACACTGAGAAAGAATAATTTAAGTAATATCAACACACAAAAATGACAGACAAACAACAATAAAATACACAAAAATGACACCAAAAACACACAAAATGACACAAAAACACAAAATGATGATAGAAATTATCTTGAATAGAACATGAACTGAAAATACAAGGATTAGTGTTGGTCCCACATCAGGAGGGAGATGAACGTAAATGATAAAAAACTATGGAAGTAAATCTATTCAGGAGGCCTAAATAGTGTTTTATTCACTTATTTACAAAATTAGATTCTTTAAAATGTGTGTTAACACTCATTCATTCCATCATTATGCATAAAGCCTGTACATGGATTCAGAAATAAGAGAAAAGGGGTACTGGAGCCAAAAAAGTTGGAGAACCACCGCTCTAAGCGAGGCAATAAAACACCTCCGTTCTTCCATGAATTTATTTTTGCCTCCCTGCTGCTGCTGCTTAACTGTTGAGCTTTGTCCCAGTACAGATGATTTTTAGGTTGTAAACTTTGTATGTTTCAGATTCTAAGCAAAGAGGAGTACGCCTGCTGGCTGCAGTGCCACCTAGAGGCTGAGACAGCAATACAGGGCAGAGAGGAGCTGCTCTTTCAGTCAGCTCTGCGACTGGAGACTAACCTCCAGCTTCTTGGTAACTGTTGGACTCTAAAGCTTTCCTATTCTTTTTTTAATGCTTCACCAGGTTGACTAAATTGCTCTTTTTTGAATTTTATTTAATGACAGGCATAAATTAAATCAAGTTATTCTAAATGCACTGCAATATAAATAGAAGTGCAGTAGTTTTTAGTTTTACACAACAATTTGTAAGGTGATTTAAAACAAAAATGCATTCGTTTTACAGAAGAGTGTGAAATCTGACGATATTAGATCATTAAGGATTAAACTGGACGACGATTTGCAAAATCATGGGAGATTGTAGAACCGTCTGGAGTGCACATTTCATCCCTTGCGTCGCCTTGTCTGTGTCTTATGTCTGTGTGACATACACATCATATCCAAAGGTTTTTCCTCTGCCAAAACCCATCATTTGTTAGTCAGGCTCATATCAGCACTACAGACACACTTGCAGTAAGAATTATTAAGCACTCAATCAGCGCAGAAAGTACACTCCGCTAACGCCTCTTCTCTTCTGTAACAAACTCTCAACTCCCTTCTGCAGGGCCCTATGAAATCAGTTTTATTTTTTTCCAAATTTAATTTTTTCCACATTAATTTTTTAAATTCCGTTTTTTTTTTCTTTCTTTTTTTTTGAAATATTTATAATTTTTTTAAAGAAAATATTAGTTTTTAGCTCTTGTGAGGAAACAAAATAAATACTAATAAATAAATCAATAAAAAAAACTCGTAATTAAACACGATGCACTGGCGTGTCTTGGGCTGTGGGATAAAACTCGTAGTGGGCTTAACTTTAGACACGTTGATCCCAAATACCTGTTTTAGGTATTACCACTCACTCCTTCCCTCTGTCCATAGCCACTACCATTATACCTAAGCTTCACACTTATCACCAGACTGGCTTGATTACACAACACTGTAAGCACAATATGCACAACTACAACTTCACATCTCACTCTCACTTTACAATAATAAACTCTTCCCCACCCTTCCATTTTCTACCTTGAATCTCTCCTCCCTGCTCCCTTGGTTGATTCCGTGATTCTGTCCGTGATTCCGTTAATGCAGATTTTATAGGGCCCTACTTGTTAAATGGACAGTGTCCTGAATGTGGTTTACTTGAAAAACTACTTTGAGCAGCTCAGAGCTGCCCTGAAAGAAGCAACAATACAGAATTTAGTCACACATTTCAGTCTTAATGAAGGAAAATTCTAAAGTCGCACAAAATGTTGATATTGAGCTGCTAGTGATTAATAAAAGGGTCTTTGTGACATTTTTTCCTACTAACTTTGACCCATTATTGTTTTTCTTGTAAAATTATATAAAAAAAAATAAATAAATGGAGTTTATATCGCCTATCGTCATTTTGATGAAAAATATTGAGATATGAATATTGGTCCATATCACCCAGGCCTAATGTAACTAAAGCAGTGACGTTTTATCTTGTAAAGGATATTATTGTCCAAACTGTGGGAAATGACTGATTCAAAAGACCACTTAAAGTAGGATTTTATTTATATGAGTGTGTTACCTCAAAAACAAATGGGAATCACTCGACTGATATGCTGCCTTGTTATGTAGCAAGTGTTGCTAATGTAAATGCTACACCACTTTAGTTAATGTTAATTGCACTTGGAACCAGTTTGATAAATTCCTTGCATACATTTTTAAAAAGGTTTGAAAATTACCCTGATTTAAATGATCTTTTATCCTTTTTTTCCATTTAGGGGGATGAAGTTGAAGTAGGTGATGAATTGGTTTGTTTTATTAGTAAATAACTTTAACATAGTCTAAATGATCTGAATGAAAAACAAAAATCATGATAAAATTGTGATATGTATTTTTTTTTTCCATATCGCCCACCCTTACATTTACCCATGACTATAATAACATACATAATATAAAGCCAGTTACTACTTTGTTCCCCTGGCAATAATGTGTTTCGAGAGAGGTTCGTTTGTGTTTGTATTGAATTCCTACAACTAGAGTTATTTTAGTCATAAAAACAAAAACATTATTTTATTTCTGGTTCATGTGGGCTGAGAATATCACAAGAACTGAGAAGAATGATGCACGTTTTAGATCCTCATCCTCTTTCAGTTTTCTACTCGAATGTTCAGTGGGACGTTGTACATAAAGGTTTATGAACAATGTGATGAACGGTGATTAAATATTTCATAGTATTAAGAAAATTATTTATTTACATGTTATAAATGTGTTGCGATGGCCAGCTTAAATTTAATTTCACTTTATATATTGTATTTAGCTATTATTCATTTCTAAAGAAGAAATGGAAGGAATGACTAAGAAGCTTTGATTTTAAGCCTCTGTGTCCTCACCTTACAGGAGCGACGGGCGTTGAAGATCGCTTACAGGACGGGGTGCCTGAAACCGTCGCTGCTCTGCGGAGGGCTGGTCTGCAGATCTGGGTACTAACGGGTGATAAACAGGAGACAGCTGTGAATATTGCATATGCTTGCAAGCTGCTGGACCCAGAGGAGGAGATGCTGACTCTCAATGCTGATTCTCAGGTGAGCCACGTAAGCTTGGTTTGCAAAAGTTTAGGCCTTAGTAAAAAAAAACAGGCAAATAAAGCCATAGAGTGAATGAACCTGATCAGTAAATATTTTACAGTGAAACTCCTGAAACTGGCAGTACTGCAAGTATGCAGCTCATGTTATGGTTGGAGTGGATTTGCCTCTGCTAATCACTAATGGATTCAACACATTTATTGATAATCTTGTCCTCCTCCTCACTTAAAAATTGAGTTGGTTTTGGGAGTGTGATGCTCGAGGAGTCAATCAAAAGAAAGAGCTTTTTGTTGACATGTTTGTTATTGTGGCCTCAACTTTTCTGGTGTCTTAAATTATTATTAACATTTTTGTAAAACTAACTCCTAGTTTTCATGCCATATATTACAAAACTAGGGTTGTCACTTTAATGTGTTACTTGCGATTAATTACAGGAAAAAATAACACACTAAAAAAAAATAATGCCGTTAACCTTTCTTCTTTCAGCACTTGAAACAGCGTGGAACCTTTCTCATTTCAACAGTTCCCAGTATACCCATAATACTGATGCACACACTACAATAACAAGACGAGAGACTGTAGAGCTTCTCAGCTTTGTTGGCCTTAATATTGGCTTATAAAAACACAGGATGGAAAACAAAAGCCCAGTTGTGTGGAAGAAAGGCTTTGCCCACCGGAGTTTTGTAGCTTCAGCTAGCACCTCAATGCTAAACATATAGCGGCTAGCACGGACACCTAGCATGGACAGCGAGTATGGACAGCTAGCATGGACAGTATAGACTGCATATGAACAAACACACTGGATAAACATTATTATCTGAAGGAGAGAAAAAGCATCAAGTTCGGTGTCAGAAAAGTGTTCTTATCATTTATGATGTGCACTACATCATGACAACATGACGTTTAATTTAATTTGTATTTTCTCTTATTTGGAGATTGACAAAAGTACACAGCCAAAGGTGCGCTGCTACCTCCCACATGTTACCTATTATTTTGCTATCTGGCTCACAGGCTGGGGGTATTTTGTACCCCCCCTCCTCCCGACACGCAGTGATGACCCGTTTATCCCGGTTAGTTGATGGTTTTATCTCACGATCACAACAGTATCAATAATCCACTCAGGTCCACACATGTTCTGTGTTAGTATGTGGAGCTGTGAGCTGCTGGATACGTCACAATATCACTCTGTAGCGCCATAATCTCCATTTTTCCTACTTCTTGCTGCTTTGCCGGGTAGCATCAGTGGCTAATCTCTCATCTAAAGGTGCACTGCTGCCATCTTCAGGGCACAGTTGGTCACTACAACACCCCACAGCTTAGATATTGATGAGGGACCTCCGCCAGGGTGTTTTCTAGTAATCCCCATGAAAAAACGCAAATGACACTGAGCGTTTGGATTTGAAATGACGAGTTATCTCGTCAATGGCACTGAGTGAGTTAAAGAAAGGAAAACACTCAGGACTCAAATGATCCGGTGATAAAAACAAGGAGAGTTGGTGAAGGACTACGTTAACTTATTACAGGGCTATAGAGCAGGTAAACATGTGGGAGATAAAACCACATTTAGGGTTGCCAGTCAGTGCCACACACAGTGTGCTGATGTACCGACCCGTGTCAGGCCTGCTTTGGGCTGGCTGGGTGTGTTCTTTAATTCTTTAGTGGTGGTTTAAATGAACAGATATGCACACTAGCACCCCCATCACAGTGAGGTCAGAAGCTGAATTGTTTGGTTTGATTTCAGGTATAGTGACTGTGCTATTCTCTTTCAGTCACGAAGTTTCACAGCTCACAAGCACAATAGACACAAAATGCTTCTGCGATCGACCTTTTGGGCACGACTGCTTTAAGCCACGGCAATATTTGGCTTTTTAAAATGTGTATAATCAAAACAAGTTCACATTCACACCTGCAGCCTTAGAGAAGCTCTGCAGTGTCCTGGTCAGGGTTGGGGTCAGTTATATTTTTCAGTTACAAATACGTTTTCAATTACTCATGTTCATTTACAATTCAGCTATGATTACAGTTACCAGCATTTTTTCCAATTACAATGAAATTACAAATGTTTTGTCCTCAGAAAGGGAATTGCAATTACATTCTCAATTACTAAAGTTCAATTACAATTAATCGCAATTACTGATCCTGAAATAAAATAACCAAATAAAAGGTAATCTTCCTCTTGTATAGCTTTCTGTTAGCATCTCTTATGAAAACGGGTCCTAAATCAGCTGTAAAATACAATAAAAACAAATATCTATAATTTCTAATTTCCTATCTATTGGTTACCGTGATATGGCTTCGTAATCAATGAAAATATATATATATATATTATTTTTTTTCCCCAGCAACTTTTTTATTTATTTTTTAAATGTTTTTAACAAATGACATGAACAATGAACACTTATACCCTCTCAGTTAAAGTCAAAATGAGGAAACCAGGATCCGGTGAAACCTCTTTGATGTGATTTATTTTATAGTTTACTACAACCCAAAAGGTTCCAATCTTCCTGCATTCCCAAATACAATACCAGAAAATATAGGTTTTAATGTTTTTGGTGTGGGCATCTGAGCCTTTTCTGTCTCAGTATACCCCTGGATTTTTTATTTTATTTTTTTGAATGGCAAAATGTGGGAAGGCTTCATATGAAACATAATTTAATAAATGTTAACTACATGTATATAGAACTGTAACATTGTTCCCCAGTGTAGCGTTAGATTAGAATTTTCATGGCAATTACAATTACAAAGTAAATTGTCTGAACTCAATTACAATTTCATTACGATTACAACAGCAACAGATTTTTAAAATTCCAATCACAATTATAATTTGCCATAATTGTAATTAATTATCAATTATGCAACTACAATTATAATTGACCCCAACCCTGGTCCTGATCATTGATTTATTTCACCATTGATCATTTAGCATAAAGGGTAGTTTATAGCATGGTATAAAGGTGGCTAGGTTGGTGTTATATTTAAGCATGATACCATTTTTACTCGATGATGTCTTATTTCAAAATGTCAAAATTTTCGACGTATAACTTTACCATGGCTGATTTCCTATTAAGAAACAGTAGAGCTATTAGATAGAAACAAGGTCAGAGGGTGTTCTGATGACAGACCTCTTTACACCCAAAGCATCTGCTTTCCAGATGAGCAATAGGTCAGCAGATTTGATATTAAACAACACTGTGTCCTGGGAGTGAATTCCAACCCACCCTGCACCTCTCTCTGATTCAGGAGGCATGTGCTCTGTTGCTGGAGGAGAGTTTGCACTACATTCAAGCCAAATTCCTCTGCAGTTCTGCGGACCAAGCTGCCAAGGCCTTCCACACCAACTTTGTGCCCTGTGAGATCAATTCTTCTTCCTCTCTGTCCTCCCACAACACCTCCCCATTCCTGGTGCACCGGCTGGGCCTGGTGATAGACGGGCGGACCTTGGCCTACGCCCTGGATAAAACTCTAGAAGATAAGTTCCTGGAAGTTGCACGGAGTTGCCGTTCCGTCCTGTGCTGTCGCTCCACCCCGCTGCAGAAGAGCATGGTGGTGAAATTGGTGCGGAACAAGCTAAAGGTCATGACTTTGGCAATAGGTATGCAACGCTGATGGTCACACACTGTCATACACGTTAAGCTAATGCAAGTTAAATCAAAAACTGACCTTATTCAAACATCAGGCTCCAAATAACTTCACATGCATTTTTAAGTAATACATAATGAAACATATAAACATGTATCTACTGTCATAAATCTAGAGAGTAAGGTAACCAATTGCAATCATCTTATAAAAGGCTTTAGTGACACTGCTAAATAACAGAAATGAGTTGTTGATACATGTTGGTTTTTTAAATGATTACATGGTATTGATTAATTAACGTTGCCTTGTATGTGGAACCTGTCTGTGCCTGGTGATGTTTTATGGTAGAGGTTTTATAACAAGGCTTTTTTGCATTCCTAAAAGAACACTTCATCTGAGGTAGTGGGTAAAGGTAATCATACTGAATGTTAGGGGTGAGTATTGGCAAGGATGATGCAATACGATACGTATCACGATACTTGGGTCACGATACAATATTATCACGATATTCTACCCAGTTAATATCAAAATTAAACATAGAGATGAAAAATCAAGTTGCTGTATATGTTCATCAGAAGATATTGATCATTCAGAAGACAAATTGAGTCAAAACTATTTGCTTCAAAACATCCTATTTTTTATTTAATATTAGTGTTTTTGCACATTTTCACTGAAAAAAAGAAAATAGTGTTGCACACTGCCATCATAAAATAAAGTGCAACAAGTTTCTTTTCACTGAAACTACTGTGTAGAAATCTCTAAATAACCATGACAACATAAAGATGGCATTGTAACAACTGTAAGTGAGAACATTAAGGATAAAGCACCCTGAGTTTTTTTTTCAAAATAAGAAAAAATAATTTATCCTATTGCATCAGGTTTAACACTGATCTGAAGAGATTGTATGAAAATAAAATGCCTGTGCATGCATAAATATTGCAGACATTACACACTTTTTTTTTTCTTTTTTTTTTTTTTTAAACAAAAACATCAATTTAAAATCTGCACCCCTACTGTATGTCAGCAGTAACACATAGTTAAAGGCACATTTAGCTCACATATTGCATCTTGGGCATCAGAATCCATTGTGGGTCATGTGGTTTTTGGCTGGGACACCATAAATCAGGTGACAAATAAATGAACATAAAATATACAGGACTTTTAAGAAGAAAAATAAATATGCGATATTTTAAAATCTCTATCAGCCACATGTAACCCCACATAAAGTACATTTAGTGAGGCTTTGGCTGACTCTATTGATGTTGGTAAAATTTGAAATGCACAAGGTGCTGTGCACTATTAAGTCTCCTTATGGTGCTCAAATACATTGTAGGTCAGTGGTTCTCAATTTTTTTTTTGGCTCCAGTACCCCTTTTCTCTTATTTCTGAATCTAAGTACCCCCTTTGTCCGACTACAACATTTTGCTAACAACTATAGAGTATAATGATGGAATGAATGAGTGATAACACATATGTTAAAGAATCTCAATTTGTAAATAAGTGAATAAAACAGTATTTAGGCCTCCTGAATAGATTTACTTCCATAGTTTTTTATCATTTACGTTCATCTCCCTCCTGATGTGGGACCAACACTAATCCTTGTATTTTCAGTTCATGTTCTAATCAAGATAATTTCTATCATCATTTTGTGTGTTTTTTTGTGTATTTTGTTGTTTGTCTGTCATTTTTGTGTGTTGGTATTATTTAAATTATTCTCTTATTCTCATATTTTTTCTCTTCTTTCGTTTTGTATGTTTCTCTGTTATTTTTGGGTATTTTGCAGTAATCTTGTGTATTTTTCTCTCGTTTAGTGTGTCTATTGTCATTTTGTGTGTTGCTGGTAATATTTAGTATGATTAACATTTTTAACTAACAATAAACGTAAAACCATTGTTTATTTTCCTCTCTCTCTCTTTCTCTTTCTCTCACTCTCTCTCTCTCTCTCTCTACCCCCTGTAGTGTCTTCACGTACCCCCATTTGAGAAACACTGCTCTAGGTGATATATGGCAATATTTGAACATTTACTCCTTTAAATACAGCTTTGCACTGTAAATGGAACTGACTGGAGCCCTATACTTGGCAGCATTATACAGTATTTCATCAGGTAGCACAGAGGGTTAGTTTGGACTGAATACATGATTGAAGTTGTGGATATACTCCTGATGCTGCTCCCCTAGACCAAGTCAGGGAATTAAACCAGCAATACAATAGCAAGAAATTGAAGATTTTTCATTTCCGGTATATATAAAAAAATCTCTCTGATCTCTTTTACTAAATGAAAAATGAAAATCATAAATAATCTTCTCTTGAAGTTGGGGAAGGCCATGCCTGCTCACTGCTCACTTTTTCACTGCATTTATTGAGCCCACCAGAAAGACTAAATATGTCACACACATTATTTAAATATATTAGACAGACTGTGGAACATTAGCATGTGCAGTAAATTAGTAATCAAACATGTATATTAGCGATATAAAGAGAGAAAGCAACAGGCATGTGCTGACTGGCTGCTCAGTAGTGTACGTGACTGAGTACAGGTATTCTGCAAATTCAGCAATTTTGACCATGAAAATGTTTAAATCATACAGAAAACAAATGTATAGAGCAGTCAAGTAGACAGATGAACTTTCTCTTATAATTGTTAGCATTTTACATGCCATGATGACTGCACGTCACTGCTGTAATCATAAAAAAGTTTTTGATTTTAGGAAAGTTGTTCATTTGATTTGTGATTTATTTTTCTACTAGAATCTGTATAGAGTATAGAATTTAAACCAGTGTAGAGTGGGTAGTTTTGGGATCACAGTGAAAACTTAGGTAATATTGTCATTTTTATAGTTGCCAATCTGCCTATCCTGCCCATGAGAGATAGTGGTAAATTCATCCAGCAGTGAAGATTGTTTGTTACTGTTTTAAGTAGTGTGGTGAAGTTGAGATTAAACAGGTCTGAGCCTGGGGAGGAGATTAATACCAAAATAAATTATTTATCTTAAAGGTCCAGTACTAAGCTATTTTTCACTGATCTCCATTTGTTCTAAGAACCCCAACAACATGGTATTTGAGATTTATTTTCCCAAACTCACCTGTTTTCTGGAGTTTTAGCCCTCTGAAAAGTCACTTTCATGACAATTCTAAAAACAGGCTGTTTTTGGGCCTTCATGCAGACATGCTTTATTACCATAGCAATTGTCTTTTGCTATCCACACACTTTTGTCATTGTTTTCAGCCAAAAAACTCCACTTGACAGTAAAACACATGGCTGTTTAAGCAGCTATTATAATTGTGAGTCTGACAAACATTGCTTCAGGGTGTGTGTGTGTGTGTTTATCACATCAGCAGCGGAGTCAATCAGCTGTTTCAAACACTCACCAGAGCTGCTACATTGCTTCCTTCTCATCCTCACCTTTTCTGACCATAGAATTAGTCCATTTAAGACAACAGTCCGTTATTTTGTTCTATTGCTGCATTGCATTGGGTCACAAACTTGTGATACAAGGCGATATAACGGCTACTAAAAGTGGAACTGATTGTCAGCACTTTTTTTTTAGAACTGAACGTGAATATATTGTCTGTGGATAAAGGGACTAGTGGTTAAGGGAGCAGGCTTGTAATCGTAGGGTTACTGGTTCTAATCTCCCTCACTGTGGGATGTTGATCAGTCCTTAACACTAACTGCTCCCTGGCCGCTACACCGTGTCTGCCCACTGCTCCTCAGGGAGGGGTTAAATGCAGAGAACACATTTTGTGTATGTAGCTTTACATATATGACAATAAAGTATAAGTTAATATTCTATATTAAAGTTTGTTTTTCCGGTGAGGTAGTTTGAGAGGGAGGAGCTCACATTCTCACATTTTTATGTAGGGTAGGAGCAGCCAGAATTGTCAGGAGGAGGAGTTTCCACCTTATGACATAATATTAGGGGAAAATGGAAAATTGGAGCTGACTTTTTACAAAATGTGGAATAACAAGGGAGGGAGGAAACAGAACTTTTTCAACTTTGGCCCTCTGAATGAGGCTAAAGTAATGTACAGTGGTCACTCAATCACTTCATCGCTCCATTAATGGTAGGACCGGCCGTATGTTTACATCACTTATCATAGACAGCTCTGCTTTTACAGTTTAAATGATCAACTTACGGAATTACTAAAGGATGACTTCACTCAGAATGTAGTCTTATTCAAGAAGTTAACCGCTTTAATTTTGCCCTGATAAGTTGAGACAGTGAAGGACAGTGGAGTTGTTGCTTCAAAAGTTCTAATTTTTCAACTTGGAGTGACGAGGTCGCGCTTGACCTAGTCGCTCAAATCACGCAAGTCATGTGAGGTTGCGTCATTTACATTGATTTGAATGTAATCTAGTCGCTTCAGTCACTTCAGTTGTGTTCGGTGTGATCGCAACTTTATAGGGTAGGAGGAGCCAGGATTGTCAGGAGGGGGAGTTTCCGTGTTGTGACATTACACTGCGAGAAAAACCCAACTCGTTCATTTGGAGCTGACATTTGACAAAATGTGGAATAACAAGAGGGAGGAAACAGAACTTTTTTTAAACTTTGGAATGTATATCACTGTAGCAAAACCATTATAAAGTGATTTTTTTTCATAATTCTTCTTTAAACGAACAGGTGGTTTGTGGGCTGCCATATGCCAACTCCTAATATTGAGTAGAAGTGTAGATGATTTGCTCTATTTGCATATCAACAATTTAAATAGATGTATTAAAGTGTACATCATGCAACTTTGCACGATTCCTAACAAGGAGATGGAATTGGGTGTGGCCTCCTTTGAATAGATGCAGTCTGATAGTGAAAAGTTGCTCTACTCTGTGCTGCTCTGACACAATCTCATAGATCTCAGAGCTTCTGCTTTGGCCATTAAAGTGGAAAATAGGCTGAGCAAGTCATGCATCATCCATCACATGCTCCCTTTAAACCTCCACTGTGGGTACTCTGTCCACACAGTGATATCCTCCTTTGACCTAATGAAGCTACGGCTCAGCAGAGGTGACCGAGGAGGACGTCAGCATGACTTCTAATTGTCTTTCTTAGTGTTTTTTTTTTGTTTTGTTTTTTTGCTGCACTCAGGAGGATTCTTTTTTCTGCCAGCAGGCACTTTTCTTGTCCTTTCTACAATGGTGCTGCTTCTCACATCTCTTTTATTAGGAATGATCTTTCTGATGTTTCTTCTTCTCACATTACAATATTTCAGAAGTGTGAAGTTGATATTTAGTAATAATTAGTAATACTGTCGAGACATCAGTTTGCAAGAACGAGTTGTTTCTTACTTCACAGCAAATGCTGCTTTGAAGTAAACACTGGTCATAAAATGTCCTGTATTGTGTGTCGGTTTAATCCCTGAGATTTTCCACAATTTTCAATTCTGAAAAATAATGCTGTTAAAGGAAACCAATGTTTGCCATGTGAGCTTACATTGATAGGTGGATTATTTTTGCTAATGACTTCACTTGTTACTGGTTGACTGGTTGGACTATATTGTATTGAAGTGAGGAATTTGTGAGGACTTACAAGTGTATTTATTTGGATTGATTGGATTGTCCAAAAGTTTTGAGCAAAAATTATTGTGTTGATGCTGTTTATTGGTCAGTAACTATAAGACGTGATACAAATCTGATTCAATAAACTGCTGCCAACGTCTTGGTGCCAGACTTTGAGAGGTTGAGTGTCCATGCCTCTGTGGATCAGTCGCATAATCTGCTAATGAACTGTTCGACTTTGGTATTGAGATCCAAAGAATCATGATGATATCGTAAGTCCGAATTTTGGTGTTTTTTTTTTTAAACCAACCTGTTTTTTTATTGTATTTGAGGGCCTAAAGGCAACTATAGTTTGGTTGACACAATGGGAAAGAAAATATTCAATGTATATTCCAATCATTGCCAAACAAACCCCTCCACATTTGTCTTTTAGCATTTGATGGCAAAAAAATAAATAAATAATAACACATTTGTGCAAATACAGGAAGAGCCAAAAACAGGGCTTTTTTCTGTCTGACTAATCCTATTCTTAGATAGCAGCGTTAAGTCATTGTGGAAGCGTTTTGGTAGTTTAATTGCATTGTTCAAAGGCCCACAGTGACTTAGACATGCACAGGCTTTTAGAAGGTCGTATGTGTAATCTCCCCTGATTAACAGAGGGGTATTCCAGAAAGCGGGTTATGTCCAAACTGAGTATGTTCGGGCTCAAATGAGGGACTCTCTGAGTATCCCGTTCCTGAAAGGGAGGTATGTTCTTCTCTGAGTATGTCACCATGGTAACATTCTCTGTGAACTGAACCTGCTCACTGGCAGGTTTTGTCTAAAGAAACCCTGGGTTTCTACCTGGCTTTGCTCACCTAAACACCACTTCACTGACACACATTCGTAACATCACACACCGCAGCTTCATACCAGCTGTAATGGAATTGGAATCTCAGAGTTTCCCATTGTGGAGTATGTTGACCCAGAGTTTATGGATAGACTCAGGGTTTGATGAACCTCCTTTCTGGAATACACCTCAGGTGCTGCTGTCGATTTGAACTCTATGATGATCTGAGATGCTGCTGTAAAAAAAACCACACACTCAGAATCACGTTTTTCCCATGTTGAAATGAAAAGTCTACATTTTCACTATATACAGTATTTTATATCAGGGGCCTGATATAGCCCGTAGGAGCTAATTTAGCTCTAACATACTGTACCTGTTTGTAATTTATTTTCTAGTTTTGTTTACCTGAGCCTAATGTGGGCAGGGCAAGAACGCTATTTACGTTTCCAGGGTATTCACCTCTTCGGTTGAACCCATCCATTCATTTTCAGATCTGATTTGTTCAGGGTCACGGGGCTCTACTAGTGCCACTAGGTGGGGGTACACCCTGAAGGGCAACATACAGACAAACAACCACTCACACTCACTCCTGTGATCAATTTTCCAGAGTCTAATCAGCCTAACAGTAACAGTCGTGTTTTTGGATTGTGGGAGTTAGCCGACGTACCTCCATGAAACCCACACAGCATGGGGAGAACATGCAAACTCCTCACAGAAAAGTCCCAAGTGCCCTAGGCATAAATAATAAATAAATAAAATAAAATGTCAGTCTTAGTCCCACCCCAGGCGAGAATTGTCCGGAAATGATAAAAAAAACTATAGAAATGAATCTATTCAGGATCCACTAAATCAGTGTTTTTCAACCTTGGGGTCAGGATCTCAAGTGGGGTCGCATGAAATTTCTTAAAAATATAAATTGATTTTAGAATCTTTTTTAAAACAACACACAATCTTGAACAACTGTATTTCTATACTTTCACTTTGTAAAATATAAATCTAGTTAAACTAAAATGCAATAAAAATATCTGAGCTCAGATATGATCAAAAACTAATTCTTGAAGAAAAAAAAATCTGTCATCTGTATTTATCTTCATGAGCTCGAAGCCTGGCGAGTAAATCAGATTTTAGATAAAGCTCATTGGTGACTAGTGCTGCTGTTAGAACAAGCTTCAGGGTATTGTTAAAAATAATCACTTTTAAAGTGTCACCATTGAATTATATTATATTTTAGATATTGGTTAAAAAATCCAGTGGTGTAAATATTCATGTAAAATATTTTCATGAAATTTTTTTGTTAATTAGTCTGACCTTAGACTCAAATAGTCTTCTGTTCAGACCACACCTTGATTTATTTATTTATTTTATTTGATGAGCCTTTGCTCATTAAACTGCAAATAAACTCAATATTCTTATGAGATAGATGTTTTTACATTTTTGCCTTTTTATTAAAATCACACATTTTTATTTTCTCTCATCTGACATCGTTTCATATCTTTACATTAGTGTGACATGATTCTTTAACATTGGATTCAGTACATCACAGAAACAAGTGTATAGAAAACATATTGTTGCAATTGTTGTGCTATTGCAGCCGTGCATTATAATGTTGTCGTTCTGGGACTGTATTCACCACCTGACACATCCCCGCCTACCTTCTCATGTTCATCTGCCACGGCAGTTCCACCAACTGTTGTGACAACAAAACCCTCTCTGTCCACCAACGCTTCATCTCCCACTTCAACACCTGCTGTGAAGGAGGAAGGAAAAAATCTCTGCTCAGGCCTGAAAGCTGAGGAAGAGCCACCATGGCTAATGTCACACAGCTTTAGACTGCTAGTAGTAGTAGAACAACCTGTACACATACAGTACATGAGCACAATTCAAACTTAGTGTATATTGTTCAACATTACATGTGAAGCTCCAGCAAACAGAGAGGGTCCTAACAGTGGGAAGGACACTATTTTTGTAGTTTTAGTCTGTTGCACCCAGTGACGTTCGGTGACTGGTGAGGCACTAACTCCTCTGAAGTCAAATGTACATATTTATGAACCAATACAAGTCTAAATGTGCAACATTTATTTTTTAAATCCTATTTTATATTTGTAAATAGGAAGAAGTTTTTCCACTTTATCCTGCTATTAATTATAATTGTAAACATGAATTGCATGTTTTTGCACTGAAATGGTATGAGTTTGAATATAATTTACAATACAGATTCTGATTATAGTTACATTTTGATCTTAATTGAAACTTTAGTCAATCAATAACAATCAATTAACATGACAACAGAACAAAACAAAGCAGAAACAATGACCTTGAAACTGGGCTACTCATACTTAAATATGCATGTACATATGTACCCACATACATACCACTTTATTTTATTAAAATGGAAATTGTGATTGATCGTATCTACATTTGAAGTTCAATGTTTTAAGATCCAGTATTATGCTAATTTTCACCCATTTCCATTTGTTCAAAGAACCCCAACAACATAGTATTTAAGGTTTATTTTCCCAAACTCGCCTGTTTTCTGGGGTTGTAACCCTCTGAAAAGTCACTTTCATGACACTTCTAAAAACAGGTTGTTGTCTGGCCTTCATGATTTGCATGAGTTGGTGTGTCTGTAGCCAGATGTCATGCCTCAGTCTAGGAGAGGCTGATTACCAGAGCGATTTTTTTTTTTTACTATCCACACACTCGTTATTGGTTTCAGCCAAAAAACTGCACAAAACACATGGCTATTTAAGCGGTTATTGTGATTGTAAGTCCGACAAATTCTGTTTAGGGTGTATGTGCGGCATCAGCAGCAGCAGTGGATTAAACTGTGAGTCAGCTGTTTCAAACACTCATCGGAGTGTTAAGCTGCTAGGTCACTTTCTTGTCATCCTCACCTCTACTAACCACAGGAATAGTCAATTGAAGGTGATAATCATTTGTTTTGTCCAACCGCTGCGTCGCATTGGGTCACAAACACGTCAGACCACGTCAAACGCGATATAACGGATACTAAAAATGGAACTGATTGTGAGCGCTCACACTGCACTTTGGATTATCTATATATTGAACATAAAGATATTATCTGTGGATAAAAGAACTAGTGGTTAAAGCTGATATCCGAAGTTTCTGAGAAATCTATGTTTATGTATCATTCTTTTGAAATGCGAGAAAAAAAACCTAACTAATAATAATACATTAATTTTATTTAGCGCTTTTTTGGACACTCAAAGTCGCTTTACAAAATTAAGGCATTATTTTTTCATTCCACACTTAGTGGTGGTAAACTACTATTGTAGCCACAGCTGCCCTAGTGCAGACTGACGGAAGCAAGGCTGCCATAGTGCGCCCCCGGGCCCCTCCGACCCCCACCAACACTCACTCACACACGACATTCATACTAGGCAATGTGGGTGAAGTGTCTAGTCTTTTACTATGGTCTACTGCCAGTGGTCATTCATATACATCAATATATACAGTATAAGTTCCATCTTCGTCCTATAGATCCAATTTGCAATTTGCGCTGCGATCGCCCAGCCAATAGGTCTCAACTTCCTGTAGTGGAGACTGTCAATCAAAGTGAATGTGTGCTTAACATGTGCACGGAAACAAGGCAGCGCGTCACAACAGCTAACAGGTATCACTCTGAGCAGCATAGCATAATGGAGGAGCACTCCGAAACTCCAAAGCTTCTACTAAAAAAAACAAAAGAAAAGTCTGGATACAAAGCTTGCAGATAAACGTCTTTGTGACCACGACAGAATTTATCTTGGAGCTGCTTTTCAAAGGTGGATGTTTTTAACAGGATTCCTAACGGACCCTGATTTGGCAACATTTCTTATAGACAGGTAATAAACATGTTTTAATCAAACTACCATAAGTGTTTTATTAGTGAAAAACAATACTACACGTGTGGTAAACGTTGTTATGTTCCACGATGCATGTGCACAAAAGTAGAGGCGTGGCTTCTGGTAGGTTGGCAGAGGCAGGGGAGGAAGTGGAGCTGTTTAGGGAGGGACATCGAGACGTTCACTTTTTAATTTTCTCTCTCTTTTTATCCTGCGGATATCAGCTTTAAGGGAGCAGGCTTGTAATCGTAGGCTCACTGGTTCGAACCTCCCAATCAAGGGAGGAAGAAAACAAAAGTTTTTCAACTTTGGCCCTCTGAATAGGCTAAAGGAATTTATTTCACTGTAGCAAAACCATTATAAAGTGACTTTTTCCTAATACTGCCCTTTCCTTTAAAGGGTCTTGTTTAGTGTCTAATGATGGGGAAGGTCATTCCTGCTAACTGCTGGTCTCCTTAATGTTAAACACTGCCCTCTGTCTGTGAGACATGGTAATGTCTGCCTCACAATATACATTTTCACTGTGACATTTTTAGTCTTCCTAGTTAAATACACTCATATTCATTAAAAATATAAGACAGACTGTTAGTGTGTGTTAGTGTAAATGAACAGGTTGCACTTCACTGTGGGCTGAGAACGATGTTATGGTGAAGCTGTCACTCATCAGCCTGGTTAGCTTCATCTAGATGTCAAAGGAAGGCCGGCCGTTAGGAACGTCATCTAGTATCAAACTATAAAAACAATCTGGAACTTTTTAGGTTGATCACAGCAAAGAAAACACCCTCACACATTCTTCATACAACTTTCAAGTAGAGATTGTGGTTTTACAAAACATCAGAAGATGTAAAAATGGCTGGCATTCATCCATTCACAGCATTGCAACATTACTGCAGGCTTTTTCCAAAACACAAATCCCATCCCATCAGTACATACTTCTTGGATAGTTGAAATACCTTCAAATACCTAATATCTATTGCATTTTTGTTGGTACAGCAATCTGTGAAGCTTTATTAAAATGATTGCCCAATATGGTAAATGTGTCTTCTGATCATGCAAAGAATGCAAAAACACACAATACACAAGTGTAATCAATGACAGACTAAAGTAACGCTAATTTACATTGTAACTTAATATGGTTTCACTTTAATTTTTCACAGGTGATGGGGCCAATGACGTCAGCATGATCCAAGTTGCAGATGTTGGTGTTGGGATATCAGGACAGGAAGGCATGCAGGTGAGAACGAAATAAAAGAAGAAACTGGGAGGTGTGGCATTTGGACTGGCCAGATTTATGGATGAATGTGAAAAAGCAACAAAATCAGAATCAGAATTCCTTATTAATCCCAGGGGGAAGTTGCTTTCATAACAACCACTTAAGAAAAAAAAATACACTAATAAAAGAATAAAACGTTTAACAAGACGAAAGAAAGAATAAATGTTAAATAAGTGTATAATTAAGTAAAAGACTGTTAAAAATAAGGATCAGAGGAAATGTTAATAGATTAGGAGTCTAAACCTGGCTTCCTATCAGAGTGCTGGGCTCTTTCCAAGAGGCCAAAACAACAAAGGAATATGCAAGATCTTAGTAAATGAAGTTATTAAGTTCCTTTGCAGTTTTTAAACATTTTCCAAATATAAACTAATCTAAATATATCGCAGCTTCTTCCAAATTGATTTATGCAATTATTTTGACATAACAAAATGATTCCTTTTTTAAATGACAAAAAGTGATCATTCACTTAATTGTATTTATTTGAAAAGCAATGTACTCTCTACCTATCACCTGTGTCCTTTGATTTCTAGCCAGTACCATAATTACATCTATAAATATACATAAGTGCAGAGGTGGCAAAAGTACTAGTTTTTAATACTCAAGTAAAAGTATGGTTATTTGAATAAAAAATGACTCTGGTAAAAGTATTGAAGTTGCTCCCTTGAGTAAAAGTTAAAAAAAAAAAAAAAAGTACATGCTACTAAATGTACTTCAGTAAAAAAAGTAAAACAATTCAGTAATATAGTATATAGTAATAATAAGCAAATTCCATATATAAATTTTTAAGAATAGTGCTACATGGGAACAAGTTAAATATGTTACATTTGAACATCTGGAGAATTTTGTACTCATAATAACTAAAATGTGTAAATAAAATGTTTCAAGAAAAAAAAAAAGGTGCAAATGCTCAATAAAACCCAGATTAGCTTTGATTTGAACATTTTTTAACAAAAAAGCTCAAACTACCAACATTTTTCATTTAGCCTCAGGAGAATCGTGTTCTCTAGGCTTGTGGAATGGAGTCGTGCTGCTAAAAAGCCTTTCACAAGCAGTGTCACAGTTGTTAGTTTGTATTTTTGTACGTCTATAAAGTAACAGGGCTGCCAAGTTTCAGAAAATGGCAAGAGTGAGACTTAAGTGACCTGATGCGTTCGGCAAAAAAAACGTGTCCTTTTTTAACATGGCTTTGGCCTGTTTTATCGTTGATTTATAGCTTAAGACTGATGTTCTCACCTCCATGCCAGCGGCTCTTCCTGCACTGTGGCCTCCTAATGCTAGTTTTAATCAACCAGAAATTACAAATGAAAACTAACAAGAATTTTGACCAAAAAAAATGTATTTGTCAATATTTCATTTCAACCAACTCTCCATCATTTAGCTGGGGACATGTCTCATGTTATAGGTGTTTGTCACAGGTTTTGATGCCTTGATGACAGAGGCAGGGGGCTCCCACTCAAAACACTGAGGCCCAAGGCAGTGCTACTTTTACCTCAGCTCTCCTTGAGACTCAAGGTCCATAGAAATACACTATTACATATGAAAATAATCAGATAAGAACAGTTCAAATGAACATTAGATGAGACAAGGCATTTGTTCCATTTACTATGTATTTATGCTAATATAACCTACAAGTGCAATTCAGTAGCTGAATAAGAGTTTTAATTAATTCAAGTTAATGTCTAGCACAGACACACACACGTAGGAGTGGGTGATATGGGGAAAAAAATCACTTCATGATTTTTTTCTTTGTAAAATCATGATCACATAATGATTTTTTTTCATTCAAATCATTTATACTATTTTAAAGTTATTTACCAATAAAACAAACCAATTCACTTACTTAAAATCATAGTCCCTAAATGGAAAAAAGAAATAAAAGATCATTTAAAACAAGGTCATTTTAAAATATACTTTTTAAATTGTATGTAAGCAACTTATCAAACTGATTCCAAGTACAATTAACATCAAACAAAAAGGCTGACGTGTTCTTATAGTCACACACAGTCTTTTTACTTTGTTTAACTAAAGTTGTGTAGCATTAGCATTAGCATCACTTGCTACATAACACGGCAGCATATCAGTCTAGCGATTTCTATTTGTTATTGAGGTAACACACTCATATTAATAAAATCCTACTTTAAGCAGTGTTTGAACGCCTCATTTCACACAGTTTAGACAATAATATCCTTTACAAGATAAAACGTTACTGCTTTGGTTACATTAGGCCTGGGTTATATGGACCAATATTCATATCTATATATTTTTCCTCAAAATGGTAATAGGTGATATAAACCATTTATTTTTTTCAATAGTTTTACAAGAAAAACAATAATGGGTCAAAGTCAGTGGAGCCACAAAGACCTTTTTATTAATCACTAGCAGCACAATAACAGCATTTTGTGTCACTTTTGACTTTTTCCTTCATTAAGGCTGAAATGTGATTAAATTATGTAGTGTTGCTTTTTTCAGGGCAGCTCTGAGTTGCTGAAAGTCATTTTTAAAGTAAAAAACATTCAGGACACTGTCTCTTTAAGAATGTGGAAACAGCCCCATTCGCTGCAGTAGCAGATCTCTGCTGAGGAGCGACAGAGAGCGACAGTGCAGTGTTTCCTCAAACATCTCTCAGTGCTTCAACACTGATGGAGTTTAACAGACAGACAGACATCTGCACTGAGCCTCTGACAGACAGTCGCTAACACAGTTGACTGTGAGTGTCCGTGCACTGGGGGGAGGGGGGTTAGTTTTTTAGACGCGTAAACTCACTATAACACACACACGCACACACGCACATCAATTCAGGATAAACAGTGAACAAAATTGGGTAGTTACATACCATCTCAGACGGCGTCTGACTTCTAGAAACACTTTCTTTCTGAAAGCATGTCAACGAGTCGGTGCTTGTTGTGTGAGGTGTGAATGCTTACGTTGCTTTTGATTGGTTTGTTATTGTGTGATGCCTACCGTGGTTGGTTAGATTTAGGCACAAGGAGACATGGATTGGTTAGGGATTGTCAATCAGAGTCATTCAGAGTTACTTGAGCTACTGCAAGCCATGCGGACCAAAGTTCATTGTCATGAAAAAAATAAAAAGAGTACTGAATGGGGAAATATAAGCGCGAGAATGCGTCAAATTGTGTGACTGTCACACTCAAAGCGTGAAGCTTGGCAGCTCTGAAGTAACAAGCTGATTTTTAAAATGTAAAGAGTAGAAAGTACAGATATTTGTTCAAAAAAAGTAAGGAGTAAAAGTAAAAAGTCTGCAACAAAAAATACTCAAGTAAGTTACAGATAGCAGAAAAAACTACTTAAATACAGTAACAAAGTATTTGTACCTTTGCATAAGTGTAGTTTGAGACATCTGTTATAAAGGTAGGCTGTTGACCTTATTCCAAGCACACATTGTACTTAAGCATCCTGTTCACAGCAGTGAACCCACACAGCCGTGATGGAGATTACCAATTAACTTCCAGTGGAGGATTCATGGTTGCTGCGCTGCTCTGACCATCTGTTAAAGCTTTGCTATCCTAATATTGGGCAAGCTGCGATATGAATCACTGTTGATCAATCAGTTCTCCGTGGGATTTCTGTGTGTAGAGATAGTCTGGCACATAATACAGACAACATTATAAAGTCCAACACGTCTTCCTAATGTCAGAGGCATGGTCCCCACATAGCATTTAGAAATTAGTTATGAAAGCACAACAGAAATGGAATGAGGCAGGGCTGCAGTTGACAGATGAATTCCATCGTTAATTTATATCAGCAACATATATAAAGCAGGTAGGATGGTCTTGAAGGTTTTGAATGTTAATTGATGTCATTGTAACTGCAGATCCCAAAATGTAGACAACTGGTTCTCAGGTTATTGCTCTGGAAATGTTACACACATCTGAGGCCAGATGTTTCAAACTGTGATGCCTTAATTACTGCTTATGTCAGATGGTGTGATTTAAGAATGGAGAGGGAAGGACACTAACTGTTGGATTCTGGATGTCTTGTAGGCTGTGATGGCGAGCGACTTTGCTCTCCCACGTTTTCGGTATCTTCAGAAGCTTCTGCTCGTACATGGGCACTGGTGTTACTCTCGCCTGGCAAACATGATACTGTACTTCTTCTACAAGAACGCTGTAAGACACGTTCACTACCCTTGATATCTGTGTGTCCAAAAGTTAATGTGCAAGTACTGAATAAATCCAACCTCCATTGTATTTGACAGATGTTTGTAGCACTCCTCTTCTGGTATCAGTTCTACTGCGGATTCTCCGGTTCTGCGATGATCGACCAGTGGTATCTCATCTTTTTTAACTTGATGTTCTCTGCCTTCCCTCAACTCGTCACTGGCACTCTGGACAAAGACGTGTCAGCAGAGACTCTCCAACGCCTACCTCAGCTCTACGTGAATGGCCAAAACTCAGAGGTCAGGCCAGTAATGTGCAGTGTATTCATCTTTTATTTTTTTCAACGCAATTGAAATGACCTCTATACTTGTATGAAAGAGCACTGTTGTGAGGTTTAGCAATACTGCTGATCAGGTAAAGATTTGAGACACAAGCAGCTTGCAGGGTTTTTTGCTCTTAATTTGCCCAGTACAATTGAGGGAGCGACTTGTAGACCAGGGTGCCTGGGTTGCGTTCACAACACGTGAAAGCAACACAATGGTTGCAACAAGAGAAAACCCAGCAGAAACATTTCTTTTCCATCTCTTCACATATAACGACACTAAGTCAGAGTTAACCAGACATTGGCTCCATAATGTCAGTATGGGATACACAAAGTTTACGTTCGGACAAAATTCAGTGATATGTAAGGACTGCTTCAAACCGAGCTGCTATGAGAGGGACCTGTGGGCTAAGCTAATGGGGACGAAGCTAAAGTTACATCAACCAAATTTCTTCACAGAAAGTCTCAATGCAGCTTGCAAACATACTTATTTAGAGCACTACTACATTTCTGTTTACTAAATGATGAGCGGTCAGGAAGACTTACCTGTATGTAAGGGCACCAACAAGTGCTGCTCCTCAGCGCATCCTCCCATCCATGAACAGATATCCTTTCACGCAGCTTTCATCACAGTTGCTTGCCATATTTGTGCACTTTCACCACCTAACTACACAGCCGTGTCTTGTTTCTGCTGGTCACAACAGCTCTGGCCGTTAGGGTAATTCACAGAAACGCATACAAGAAGCAGGTAGTTGGTGAGAAAAGTGATATTTAATCCTCTCTTAACGTACAAACTGGATGCTGCACTTTATCGCTGAGGCAGAGCTTACACATGGCTGCTTCACGCCAAGAACCAACAGAAAAACTACACTTCCCACAATGTAAACAGACCTGTTACGCATCTACCTCCCACAATGCACCATGCCAATCAACAAAAGTGGGTCATATTCTGTCCAAAATGGCGGCTTTCCATAGTTTTTGCCCAAAAGTAAAAAATTATTCTAGAAGTCCTTTTAATGTTTTTTTTATTTATTTTCAAAGATGGACATATTTTGTTTATTGGTAATGCATTAAACACATGTTTTTTTATATACATTTTCACTACAGGTACCCTTTAAGTTAACGTGTTAATAACCTGCTTCATAGTGCAGCTGCTCTGGGATTGTGAATGCCCGCTAACAGAAAAATATCCCGGATATTTGAATCCAGTTTGGTAGTATAGGTCCTCAAGGTCAACAAGATCAAAACATCAAATGTTTGATATATGTTAGGTTTTGGTTAAAATACTGAATTTTTATTGCATTTGAGATTCAGGTGAAATTTAGAATTGCAATTACCCATGCAGTAAATACAATAGTTATATATACAATATTTTTGATTTAAAAACTATTCAAAAATTAAAATAATGAAAACCAACAATGGAAAATCACATTTAAAAAAAAAAAATGAAAATTTACGATAAGTTGGCTTATTGTATTGAATAAAGGGGCTCAACCAGTAAAAACTTTAAGCAGTAATTTGGTTGCTTTGATGATGTCTCTACTATAATTTCAACCTGTATCTGTCAGCCTAATAATGAAATTAACCACACACATCTGAATACACCTTTCAGGAATACAAGCCATACATGTTCTGGATGAACATGATTGATGCCTTCTACCAAAGTCTTGTCTGCTTCTTTATTCCATACTTTGTAAGTCCGCTCTATTCTTTTCGCATATCGACCTGATTCAGTAACTTCGTTGTGGTTGTGTCCTCATTATGTCTTCTACCATTCGTCTGTTTCCTCCCCTCCACAGGCCTATGCAGACTCTGATGTGGATCTGTTTACATGGGGGACACCCATCACCACCCTGGCTCTCTTCACCATTCTGCTGCATTTGGGCATCGAAACTAAAACCTGGGTAAGAAACTTTGCCGAGTTTTGAATGACCATTATTGTTGTGTGATACCTGGTGTGCAGGCTGCCAGCCACAGGGATGTTATGATCTAACTGATTAGATTGACTTTGAAAGCCCTGTAGCTCCAGAGCTCATACATCAGCCTGACGGGGCGTCTGCCAGCAGTCGGCCTACTGCTACTGCTCACCACCTTTTCACACATTCCCTCACCACCTCAGCAATATTACCCACTATCCATATCCATCCCGACAAGTCATTTCAAATTTATGACCCCGCATTCAGTCAGTCTTACCCATTATGTCTAGGTTGTAAATTTAGCCTGACAAGTTTTATTTATACACATAAGACATTGGCCACATTTTCATGGGAGCTTAAATTCTCCTTTAATTCAGAATAAAAGTTAAATCCTCTTTGAACTTAATTCCTAATGCAAATGTAATTCTGAATTAAACTTACATCCGAAGTAGGTGGCTGGTTTATTACATATGTAATTCTGAATTAAATTTTTCCTCGATCTTGTAAACACTTAATGCCACTTAAAGTTAATTCCGGTCGTTCTGCGCATGCGTGACTTGCAGCAATGATGACGACATAAATCAGACACACGGAGTGATTACACAGACATGGGCACCGGCTTCATCAGACGGGTGATACTCTGCCCCGTACTGCTGCACAGGCTGTAATATCACCAAGTTTATCATTGTACCAGTTGTTAAAGCTACTATCTTTACCAGGGAGCAAATATTTACTCCTGGTTATTGTTTTCAGGAGTTGTACTGGGCTTTATTTACCAGTGATTAGTTCATATCGCCTTCTCCTGCTCAGCGGACCAAAGTGAAATCACATGTTATTGTCGAGCTGCTGTATTCAAAACTATAACCAACATAAAAGTGAAAACAGTTTTCATGTGGTCTTCTATGTTGTAGCTAAAAAGAAAAGGTGTTTGTGTGTTTTTTCCAATAGACGTGATACGTCATGTTCGCCCCCTGTCCAATCAGAACCCTTCCCAACCCCCAGACTTAAAGCAGAATTGAATAAAGCTGAATAAACTTGTTTTCCATGTAAACATGAAGCAGAACACTTTAATTTCGAGTCATTTAATTGGGAATAACTAAGTCCCAATTAAAAAACATAATGTAACTGTGGCCATGTTCACTTTTTTAACTACACAATTAACTACCACCATCTCCACCAACGTAAACAAATGTTCATCTGGCAGCTTAATTCATTCTCTCTGCCTGCATCATCATACATGCATGGTTAGATAATGACTGCGAAAGTCAATGAAAGGTATTTAAGTTAAATGCAGGGGATACTTCTGTCATTTCTCCCATAAAGTAGTAGTAGTGAGGCTTTAAGTATGTGTGTCAGGACAATACCTGAACAAGTCATTGTGTAACATTCACATTCACCTTCAGAAGTCAGATTAGCCAATAAACTCAATGGTATAACAGGAATATTTTGTTTTTTTGACAGAATAAAGTTATTATTGGACAGAAAGAGGTAGCATTTTTAAGGATTAGACTTTTAACCCATATCCTTTAGCACAGTGTTTCTCAAATCGGGGTACGTGTACCCCTGGGTGTACACGACTGCACTACAGGGGGTACTTGAGAGAGAGACTGAGGAAAATTAACGAATCAAAGCATTAAAAATATATGGTTTCATAAAGTTTATTTTTAGTTAAAAATGATAATCAGACTAAATATTACTAGAATCTCACAAAACGACAACAAAAACACACAAAATAAGATGATATATAATAATGAATAATAAAAAGAACAGTCAACGACAACAAAATACACAAAATGACACCAAAAACACATACTAAGAGAGAAAAATACTTATTATTACTAGCAACAAAGAAACACTAAATGGGAAAAAAAACACACAAGATCACTACGAAATACACACAAATAATGGAGAAACATCCAAATTGACACCAAAAACACACACACTGAGAGAGAATAATTTAAAAAATACCAACAACACAAAAACTACCACAAAAACACACAAAATAACAGAAAATGTACTGAATAATAAAAAGATCACACAACAATTACTATTCAACATACACAGTAACTCAGAGTTCTACTCATTTATTCACAAGTACCTAAAGATGGAAAAATTGACGGATACACGTGTGCATTGTTTGAAATAAATGCTTATTGTGGAAATAAATATAATAAATGCATACACACATAGCTTGATGAACCCTCTGATTACATAAACCAGAATCTGATCATTACAGAAGCACAGAGTCAAAAACATCACCGCAGGAAGGCACGGAGCATTATTAGACTTCCACATGACATCTTGGTGATGTCATCAGGAGACATGAAGTAAACTTCTACAGTTATGCTGACGATACCCAGCTGTACATCTCCATGTCTCCTGATGACATGAGTTCAATGCTCTTTTTAACTGCATTTTAGATATCAAATCTTAAATGGCAGAAAACCTTCTCCAGCTCAATCAGGACAAAACTGAAGTTTTAATTATCGGTCCTGAAGCCCAGAGAGAGATACTTTCACCTAAATTACAAGCCGCATCTTTAACTCCCTCTTCACAAATTAAAAACCTGGGCGTTATTCTGGACTCCGAGCTAACCTTTATCCCTCATATTAAAAACATAACAAAACTACTTTTATTATTTCAAAAATATTGCCAGAGTCCGCCCTATTCTCTCTCGGGCCACCACGGAGGCGTTAATGGTTGCTTTTATCACCAGTCGAATCGATTACTGTAATGCCCTGCTTTCTAGTCTTCCTAAAAAGACTATTTCAGGTGTACAACTATTACAGAGCTCTGCGGCACATGTCCTGACAAAGACCAAGAGGCGGGAACACATGACATGGTGACGCACGATGGTAACCAGAATCCGTCTCAGCCAATAGCAAAATTCAATTGTAATAGCCGGCGTTCAGCCCTTAGAGGCCATAACTCTGACATTTTACAACTAAATACGCAAAATTTAAATACTTAAAATGTTGAAAGTTGGACTAGGATTAATCTACTTACATATTATTCAGCAGAAAGAAGTGGGTTTGGGGTTTAGTTACTTTTAAAATATGTTCTGCCTAAGGGTGTGCGATATGACGATATTAGATCATTAAGGATTACAACATGACGACGATCTCCCAAATCACGGAGATCGTAGAACCGTAGTTCACATTTTAACCCTTGCGGTGCCGTGTCTGCGTCATATGTCTGTGGTCTATACACAGAACATCCAATGTTTTTTTTCTCTGCCAAATCACACCATTTGCTACTCAGCATGTCAACATTACAGATTATTAAGTGCTTAAACAGGGCAGAAGTACGCTCCGCTCCCCCTCCCCCCCAGTGCACGGACACAGAGTTAGCTGTGCTGCTTCCTCCGTGTTAGCGACAGTCTGTCAGAGGCTCAGTGCAGATGTCTGTCTGTCTGTTAAACTCCATCAGTTCTGAGTGTTGAAACACTGAGAGATGTTTGAGGAACCACTGCATGTGTTTCTCTTCTATAACTAATTCCTAATTCTCTGTCGCTCCTCAGCAGAGATCTGCTACTGCAGCGAATGGGGCTGTTTCCACATTCTTAAAGAGACAGTGTCCTGAATGTTTTTTACTTTAAAAATGACTTTCAGCAACTCAGAGCTGTCCTGAAAAAAGCAACACTACATAATTTAATCACATTTCAGCCTTAATGAAGGAAAAAGTAAAAAGTGACACAAAATGTTGATATTGTGCTGCTAGTGATTAATAAAAGGGTCTTTGTGGCTCCACTGACTTTGACCCATTATTGTTTTTCTTGTAAAACTATTGAAAAAAATAGAAAATAAATAAATGGAGTTTATATCACCTATTGCTATATTGAGGAAAAATATAGAGATATGAATATCGGTCCATATCACCCAGGCCTAATGTAACCAAAGCAGTAACGTTTTATCTTGTAAAGGATATGATTGTCTAAACTGTGTGAAATGAGGCGTTCAAACACTGCTTAAAGTAGGATTTTATTAATATGAGTGTGTTACCTCAATAACAAATAGAAATCACTAGACTGATATGCTGCCTTGTGTAGCAAGTGTTGCCAATGCTAATGCTACACCACTTTAGTTAAACAAAGTAAATAGACTGTGACTAAAATAACTTGTCAGCCTTTTTGTTTGATGTTAATTGTACTAGGAACCAGTTTGATGAATTGCTTACATACAATAAATTTAAAAAAAAAGAAAAGATAATCTTTTATTCCTTTTTTCCATTTAGGGCGATGATTTTAAGAAGGTGATTTGGTTTGTTTTATTGGTAAATAACTTTAAAATAGTCTAAATTATTTGAATGAAAAAAATCGTGATAAAATCAGATTCGTGATTTCACAAAGAAAAAATCGATATTTTTCCCATATCGCCCACCCCTAGTTCTGACCAAGGTTGTCTTAATGTAGCAATCCAGTTGCATGTACAGCACTGAACACAGATAGGAGGCTCATTTTAAAATTAAAAGTTGCAGCTAATTAGTTAGTGGACAGTTAGGCAAGTAATAAAGTATTCATTACCATGGTGAGATCAGAGAGTTAGAAAGCTGCTTCATCTGTCAGTGATTTTTATTTGATATTAGTCAGATTTAAATGAGATTTTCTCCATGACCTCAGTCAGTCTTTGTCTCCTCCCTGCACAGACCTGGATGAACTGGCTGTCCATCATCTTTAGTATAACTCTATTCTTCACTGTGGCCCTGTGCTACAACGCCTCCTGTCCCACCTGCTTCTCGCCCTCCAACCCCTACTGGACCATGCAGAGACAGCTGCAGGAGCCCCTCTTCTACCTGCTCTGCCTCATCACGCCTGTGACTGCACTACTGCCCCGGTACGCTTTGATTCGTAGCTGATTGTCTGAGATATTTATGGGTTTTGTTGGGAGTGTTGTCTCTTATCAATAACAGATGCCTTTCAGGGTTCTCACCAGGATTATTTTACAGCATAGGGGATTGCGTGGCGTGCGAGCGAGCGCCACTGGCGTGCAAAATGTTGACATTTATAACTCTCAGAGGGCCAAATTTAGTGAAGTAAAGCTAAAGTTGGGTTTTTTTTGTCTTTGTTCTAGCTTTACTTTAAAGCTATAAGTTATTTATTGAATTGGTGAAGGTGATGATGAATATAGTTAGAGAGTTAGTCATCCTTGGTGTAGGTCCTCCACTAATAAATACTCACACACTGTCGAGACAATAAATATAATTTCATTCAAAAGACTGATTCCAAGATGCGCTTTTCAAATTTAAAAGAGGTATTATGTGGGACGTGCAGTAATATTGGAACAAACTCACACAGAGGAGGCGTGGGCACACACACACACACACACGCACACACAGACAGTGTTCACATCCGTGCACGTGCATGGAGATTAGAATGATCCGTTGCGAGTATAAACACGACCAGCAGCTTCATGTGCGCTATGTCTTGTTGAAGCTACACTGTTTATATTGGATGGTGCACACAGGCAGCATTGGGGACAGCTAAGTGGCTGCAGGGGTCCTCAGGTGAAGACGAGAGCATCCGAGCAAATCGCCTGTATTAAATAGACAGTGCGGTTGATGTATGTATGTGTGTTTCTGGGTTGTTCAGATTAAAAAGAGTTAAAACAACCCGCGCACATCTGGAAGTCCCTTTGGTGTCCAAATGTGCAACAATTATTACAATGGTACCAATTAAAAAAGGAAAAAACAAGAAAAAATCCCCCCTACGTTGCAGAAAACTGAACATAGGCGGCGCCATTGCTCCGTAGGGAAGAAAACATCGGGGGCCCCTACGCTCAACAGCGCTGGCAATAACCCTGACTTTCATATCCATCCATCATATCCATGCTTAAGAGCAGGGATGGGCAACTGTTTTCACAGTGGGGCCACAAACATGTGATTGTCTGACACAAGGGCCACATTATCAACATTCATGCCAGTATTAAGAATTAAGCATTAAGACCAATCTGAGCATTAACACAGGAAAGAACAAAGGGTTTTCTGTGTATTTATCTGTCATTTTGGGAATTTCTGCTAGCATTTTGTGTATTTTATGAGTCATTATATGTGTTTTTGTTATATCTTGTTATATTTGCATTTTGTTTATTTTCAATCTGTGCTTTAAAAAAAAAAAAATCAGTATTTTTGTTGTTTTAGGTTTTTTTTCTGTCATTTTGTGTAATTGTTGTTATTCTGTGAGTTTAGGTGGTTGTTTTGTGTGTCTGATGTCCTTTTGTGTGTATGATGAGTCTTTTTTGTGTATTTTTCGAATCTTTTTTGTGTTTTTGTTGTTGTTGCTTTATGTATTTTTGTTGATATCCTGTGTATTGTGCTGCTGTTTTGTGTATTCTTGGAGTTATTTTGTGTATTATGTTGGGCTTCATATTACTTTTATACTAAGTTTTGGTGGATTTATCTTGGGGGCTGCACAGAATTAGACCGAGGGCCTCATGTGGCCCCCGGGCCACCAGTTGCCTATGTCTACTTAAGAGTATCCTGTTTTATTTTTCAGATATTTCTACAGGGCGTGTCAAGTCACTCTGTTACCCACCCCTATCCAAGTTGGAAGGCAATTGGATAAAATTCCAGCCGACACCCTGAAGAACATCTTGAGCCTTAACAGGGTCACCACAGGGTCACAGGTACTCCCCAAACCTGAGTTCCTGTCCTCACAGCCCTCGCCAAAAGGGTCCAATAAAAAAAACAGAATAAACGTTGTAGATGCTGAGATATCAGAGGGACAACAAGGACCAGTTTTACCAAACGAGGAGGGGATCGGACCAACCGAGACTGAGAAAAGCCTCTCACATCTCTACCCAGAACTCCCTTCAGAAACCATTTCATTACCGTACACCAAAGACACTACTCTACCCTTGGCGGAGCCTCAGTCTCCTTCCACCAAAGACCCTGAGTGCCTCAGTAAGACTGTAGAGCTGTCAGATGTGATTCTTTCAGGGTGGATCACCTCCACACCACTGCTCATTAACACAGACAGAGTCCAACTCAGCCTGCTGCCTGATGGGCCGCCGCAGTGTGTCAGGTACATCAAGAACTCAGAGGAACTTCCATCTGAAGCTGCAGGTCAGCCAATGCAAAGGACTGAACGACCCTGTGATGTCTGACCAGCACAAGCTCAATAGTCGGACTCTTTTTGCACGATAGCTTTTTTAAAAAAGAAAGATCTAATGTTAATCTATTTTTCAAGAGATTCTTTTATAAAAGATACAGATGGGTACTTTATATTTTAAATGAAAACATATTTTAGAGATTTAGGAGATGGAAGTACTGGAATATCTTGTGTTTTTTCACGTTGGGTTCTTCTTAGAACAGGGAACATTTGATTTGACCAGCCAGCATCTCGTTAGCTTTTCACGGAGACATTCCAGAGCTGTGTTATCGGGGAGTTTAGTTCCCCCTCTGATTTGGTTCAATCCTTTAGCTTCAGCCTGTAAACCTGGAGCAGACACCACCGTGACCTTGGATCACTGCTGGCATTAGCTCTGGAGAACAGAGAGGGGCTTGATTTTACAAGTTTCTCCCAAACACACTTGTAGATGTTAGTGAGTGTAGGCAGATGATCCTTTAGCTTTTTTGTTTATACACAGTAAAGTAAAGTGAGCCATTGGCTTGGTGTTGGTTTTGCTGCTGGATCTTCTAACCTTTTATTTTTGCTACATTTGAAAGAAAAAGCACGTTTCTCGCTGCTCTGTAGCACAATACATCCAGCTGAAAAAGCATTAGAGCTAATGAACTTGAATATAATATGCTCAGTAAGATATCCAAGCATTTTTTTTGTCTTCATAAAGTATTGACCAGTAATTGTGCTGTATGGCATGTACGCACATATGTTTACACTTTCCTTTAAATGAACCTAGTCATTTATATATACATCAGAAGACTGATGTGGTTTAAAATTACAGAATATGATACAGATCTTTTTTATGTTGGGAAATAATATATTGTTTAAACTATACTGTATAAAAATGAAGGTTTGGTATTTTATCATTCTTCTTCTTGATCAGCTCATAACTGCTCAGACTCGTCAAGCCACAGAGCACGTCATGTTCATTCAGACTAACGGCGGCTTATGCCCTGAACAGACACATTCACTCATACACTCAACTTGAAAGCTATAATTAACCTAACATATTTTTTAGGACAGTTCATGCTCTCATTGCTAATTCCACTTTGGCTGAATAACCTTAGTTTAGCAATTGAAAAGTGGATACTAGTTAATTACCTAAAGGGTTCAAATGAATCCAGCAAATTCCATTTAGGTAAATAGGCTAACTTTGGACTGGCAATAGAAACCTGCCACAAAATCCCCTTTGTTCAGTAAGCAGCTGATCATTATTTGAAGTTTTGTTAAAACTTGGGTCATGAAACACTAGTTCAACCAACTGATAGCAGATGTCAAAAACCCTGATATTCTTTGCGCTTGTAGGCATTTACATAGTTCTAGGTGGTGGGTGGGGCAATTCAAACAGTTTATTTGCTTTATCTTAATAAACATTCAAACTAAACTTTTTAGTCTTGTTGCTCACTCAAAAAAAAGCAAATTCTTGACATATTTTTGATGTCTAATAAGCTGACATCTCATTTCATAAACAACTACCGTACTTGAAGGACATTTTCAACTCTTTTCCATGTGCTGTGTTTATCTCAAGCCATTAGCGCCAGAGTTCAGCTGTAAACCAAATCGTCAGCATTGGCAGATGCTGAACAGCTTTTTCCAAATGACAAAATGCATCCTAGAAATGGAAATGTGCACTTTGAAAGCATTATGTCACAGCTGCTTTACGTCTGTTTTTAGACATTATACATAAAGTTGGTGCTTTGAGCCTGCTTTTAACATTTCAAGGTTGGAGAAGTTGCTACACAAACCTATCATAGCACCGAGGGATGAAGCTATATTTGTGTTATCATCTGCAGATTTGGTATTTTATGATTGTATCATTGCCTCATTGCAGTATGTTTTTGTAATAATTGAAGCATTTACCAAAGATGTTTTATATTTCTGTATGTTTAAATCCATATGTGCCTTAACACTGGATAAAGAAATTACAAATTGTCGAATGATGCTAGCACTTTCTTTGACAGCATCTCAGACTTTCTGGAAATAACCAAGAGACTTTTTGTTTTGTGTGTTTTTTTTGTGCCTGATTTCTTCTTTGTGCCTTTTTCTGGCACATAGCTCAGCTTCTGCCTCGGCAGTCTGTTCACTTTGTTGTTCATGGATTTTGTTCATTCTGTGCTTTTGGCCAGTGAGCTGTTGTTAGCACATTCCAACATTAGCCACTTTCAGGAACTGTAGATCTGTTCAGCACACAACCACAAACATTGGTTGATCTATACAATACATACTGGGAGATAATCTGGTTTTATGCTGAAAGGTCAATCTCTTCATTTTAGAAACTACAGTTTCTGTCACTGACTTTACAATAGGTTTAGTTTTGTTTGAAACAAGTTGTTGGTGAGTATTTACAATGAAAATTTGTCAACAAAATTTAAATAAGACAGTAAAGCCTCTTCTTTGCAACAGTGTGGCTGTCTGATCAGGATTATGTGCGCTATCCTTAAAAAAAGGCCTCAACTTTGACGATATTGGTGTTGAGTCACTTGCACTTGAGTGTGAATAAATATGATCCCTTTGGTAAAAAAGTTAGTGTAAAACATTACCAATAGGTTGTGTTGCAGTCATAATTGTTCACCTATTTTAAATGATATTCACAGAAGTGTTCTCGTTCAATGTAAACCTTTAATGAGCACAGTATTAAGTACTTTAATACACTACACCATCAAATCTTAAGTGTTGGGTTTCAAGGAAATGTTAACAGTTCATCTGAGTTCAAGTCAGATAAAACAATCAGTGAACGTGATGTAGCCATTGTAGCATTTTCTCCCCCTAATGTTTGGATTTATATTTTCCCCAAGTTATTGCATTCAAAAAGCTTGATTACCAAAGTAAAGGTTGTTGAACCATCAACCCCAATTTAAAACCAACTGAAGGCAATAAGCAATGTTGCTCATCCATTAAAACTGATAAAGAAAAGACCCTGGCTGTCACTCTGTGAAGTCCATTTGACTCCTTATACCTGACACATGATTTTGGATTGTGGGAGAAACTGGCTTACCTGAAAAATACAAACATGCATTGGAAACCAACTGAAAAGCAAGCCCCAACTTAACACTAATATGCATATTGATCAGTAATCAAAAACATGTGATTGTATTAAGATGAATTTGTTCATCTTTAAACAAAGTCAGGAACCATTCTGATCCATAGGGGTTGATGTGAGCAGAGGCAATTTAATTTTTTTTTTTTAGTGTGAGCTCTTTTGATTTGAGTTCGAGTGAAAAATCTTTATCTTCAGACTTTGACATAGTCCCTTTAGGTGAATGATTGTTTAGTGGAATTGGTTTTGCCACTACAGTAGCCAAAAATACCAGTTTAAATGGCATTTTTATTGGTGATACAGCATTAACCTGTAACCTAGTGAAAACATCCCAACTAAATTGGTTTTATTCACACAAGAATCTACACTAATGCTAAAAATGCATCTTCTCAAGCACCTTCAGAAACAAACACCTCTTTGTTTCCTCAGACAGAGCTGACATTCTTACACCCACCTTGACCCCCTTACCACTCTGTTTGTTTTCCAAAAAAAAGCTCCACTCAATCAACCCTGACGTGCACGCATGCGATAAAAAGCCATCATCAATGGATCAGAGATGACTCGAGCTGCCATGGCAACCACTATGACAAGCAATATGAGCCTGTTCTAAAGGTGCATTCAGTCTTCAGTGATTATAGTGGTTTAAATCATCCATGATTAGTCACACTTTTTGGTCGCTTCATCACTTTATTGATTCAGTGACGTGACGAGCAGTGAATAATATGAATAAAATGTGTCTGAGGAGACGTGGCAGCAGCAAAGGATGGCTGCACAGAGAGCCCTCCTGTTACACTTGATATAAAGACAGTAAATGCCGGTTGCTATCATAATTTACATTGATTTTTAATGTGATATTGTTGCCAGAGTCATCTTGACGTCCTAAAAATGTCATATAAAACACTGAAGCAGGACGCGAACCCGCGACCCACCGTTTCCAAGAGCAGCGTTACAAATCACTGCACCATCATAATTTCAAAGATGCATGATCTACAAATTTAACTATAACAATATAAAACAATAATTGAGCCTTAAAAGTGGATTTATTTAAATTCTCATTTTCTCCTTTATATTATCCACAGGTTTGTATTCAGGGAATTTTAATGTTTTAATGCAGATCAACCTCTCAGACTTTCACTATATGCTCTGCATCCACAATGTTACAAAGAAAACTACCATTTCCACAAAAAAAAACGTAAAGCACCACAACATTAGTAATGATTGGCTTAAATTTGTGTTAGTGAGCACTTCTCCTTTGCTGAGATAATACATCCACCTCACAGGTGTGGCATATCAAAATGCTGATTAGACATCTCTAAAGTATGCAGTTAAATCACACAACACAAGGGGTGCATCTGAATAATCCCTCCTATCTCCTTTTCTATCCACTGTTCCTTCACCCCCGGAAGTGTTTAAGTGGCGGCCATGATAAAAATTGTTTTTAAGCTAAGGAATGGAGGCTCAATGCATTCTTTATAACCTTCTTTAGCCTAAGAAACACTGATGCATCCTTTACCAAAGGAGACGAGATAATGCTGACCCACAATTCCTTGCAGCGACAATATTTAAAGGGAAACACACGATGACCGAAAAAGGACAGAGTTCATGCAAGTTACCAAGACATATTATCAGATTATAACTGACATAAAACAGACTCTGTGGTTCAAGGAAAAGGAATCAGAGACATTTTTAGGCACATTGTTTTATTCAACATAATTTATGTTTCTGAGTGGAAGGTGAGTGTGAACAACCATTCTAAATGTGATGTTCTTTTAGTTTCACTTTTGTTCCTTGTAGCCTGGTAGCCTCTTTTCCTTTGATTTACATTCAAACCATGTGATATTTGAGATTATATCAGCAGAAAGTGTTATAAATGTGCTTTTAGTCCATTTTTGGAAATTTGTCGTTTGGATTATTATGTCACCTCTTGGAAGTGCGTCTGATTGTCAAAACAAATGTAATAGCCTTTTCCTAACTTCTTTAGGAAGTCCCCTAACACCTTTCCTTAACCCCATGACATCATCCACGGGGT
The DNA here is from genome assembly GCF_900634775.1 of Gouania willdenowi. Taxonomy (NCBI): domain Eukaryota; kingdom Metazoa; phylum Chordata; class Actinopteri; order Blenniiformes; family Gobiesocidae; genus Gouania; species Gouania willdenowi. Next base: position 32,565,576 of record NC_041047.1, read on the forward strand.
TAAGGAAAAGTGGATAGGAAAGAAGATAGGAGGGACTATTCGGACGCACCCAATGCCTCAGATGTTGCAAGTGATGTTGAGGGATGTTGAGGGTGCATTTGGGCTGGAAACGGTCCTAGTTCCCCTCTTGAAATTTACATTTTACTAATTATTTTCCCTTTAAAAGTATCAATTCAAACAGGCATCAGAAAACCTGCCAAAAAATTGTGCTTTTTATTGACTTAATGTTGTACAACAAAAACTGTACGTCACGGTTTAAATTCATGGAAACTCCTCTTGCACCACATATTGTTTACAGCTATAGTATTGAACAACACATGGGTTGGCTGGTGATTCAATGCCAATATTAAATCAGATGTTAAATCTTGAGACAAAAGTTGGATCAGAAAAGCACATATTCATGTGAAATATTTGATTTTCTTACAAATAGGGCACAAAATGCATGTACATGTGTGTGACTTCTCTTTTTCTCCTTGCAAGAATGAATTTAATCAAAAGTTATCAAGACATTTTTCATGGTGAAGCTAAAGGAAAACTATGACATCAGTAAATCTGCCCATTATTTTCTGCTTGCACAGAGTAAAGTTTGAAAGCCCATGATAAGTAATCTAACACTTCTACCTCTAATGAGTATCCATCATATATTTGAGATGAACTTTGTAAATGTTGAAGTATAACACAGCTGAGGTTAAGGCTATTGGTCAATTTAAATGAGGGCACTGCAGAAAAATCTGCACCTCTGGATACCAGGAATATCATAACACAGTATACGACTGTATCTTATCATTTATCTCTCAACACTAACTTCCCATCATTGGTTAAGAATATCAGCATCTCAGTGACTGCACAAGTTATATCATCGTCACTGAGGACCATTGTTGGAGCCATTCTACCCAGTAGATGCTAAAATGGAAACATCAGGAGTTATCTTTAAACATTTAAATGTTTTCATCATTGTAAAAACACTGTGGCTGCTTCAATGAGAACTAGCAGTGAATTGGAGAAAATCTAAATTGATTCCTAAAACTATAAGAAGCATAGCCATGGTGACTAATGCACTGCAGTAATATAGCAGAGAAACATATTTTCCAAAGGGTACATCCATGCTATAAAGACCTTGAAGCATCAGCAGATTTCTTGTTTTTGCTTAGTCTAGTTTCTGCTTACTGAACAAATCAGAGGACAATTCACTGCAGTGTTGTGTTGCTGTCAACATTTCCCTTCTGTTGAAATATAAAAAAGCTCCTGGGATGATGTGCTGAGGTCACCAGCCAGATGTGAGATCTTCTTGTGAAAGCATCTGTTCCACACTGATTGGAACAGTGACCCTGCCCTGACGCTGCTTGCTGAAAGAGGCACCTCCAGGACGTACTTAAAAGAAGGGTTGGGTAATATGGAGGTATATAATGTGACCTAAAATAAGGTTGAGGGGTAGGAGGTCTATGTAAAGTTTATATTGTATCGGTTAATTTAGGAAATTAGAAGTTAAGTGGGCAATATTGCCTTGATATTGGATATTGCTACAAAGCTATTACGAACATATCTTCCTAAAAGCACACTTGATAATTCAAGGAAACCAACCAATCCATTATGAAAGCAATGGATGCAACAACTTCCACAGTGAACATTGATAATGATTCAATATTACGGACATGAGGTCTTGATGTACAACTACTGCCTGGGTTAGCAACGTATATGCAACAGTGAATGTTTGTGTCATCAGCCCATGTTATTTCTTTAGTTTCCTGTGCTGGTTAAGGTTTAGCTGGTATATTTATAAACCTATACAGCAATTATGCAGCGATCTGATAACAATCATGGTTGTATTGATGACTATTAAAGGTGCAGTCTGCAACATGTGAAAACTAGGACAATTTGAGCTAGCATGACCTTATTTAAACTCCACCCCCTCTTCCCCCTCCCATCAGTGCTCTATCCAAAACAAAACAAATATTTACCTTTCCAACATAAAGACAAAAACCTCTGCATTACTTTTCAGGCACTTCAGATCCTCATTTACTTCCACCCTTCAAAAGTCTGCTAAGAAATGTGGAAGAAGGGAGAACAGAGGGGGGCATCGGCAAGATGAGACATAAATGCAAATGATTGGTTCTTTCTATTCAAACCGAATGACAGGTAATGGCCAAGTTTTTTTAGGATTTCAGCTGCTACAGAGGTCTAACTCTTTTTGTTCCTTTTTCTGAATACTTAGGAGCGGATTCACTAAAGGTTTAGGGGTAATAAAACGTTTGCAAATGTCAGTCCATACGCTAATAAGTCGTACAAATCCCAGGGAATCAGGAGTACGCGTTTCCCTCTAATGTAAACATATATAGTAGGCGGAGCTCACAAGGGGAGCAAAAAATGGGAGGGGGAAATGCAAATAAATGTATGCAGGGAAAGCAATGCAATTCATCAAAGCAGTGCTGACAGTAGTGATATTTGTGAGGAGGCATGGCAGGGGAGAGGAAAGATGAATCTATCTCTCTATCTACAGTATCTATCTATCTATATATATATATATATATCTACAGTATCTATCTATCTACAGTATCTATCTATCTATCTACAGTATCTATCTATCTATCTATCTATATATATATATATCTACAATATCTATCTATCTATCTATCTATCTACAGTATCTATCTATCTATCTATATATATATATATATATCTACAATATCTATCTATCTATCTATCTATCTATCTATCTATATATATATATATCTATCTATATATATATATATATATCTACAGTATCTATCTATCTATATATATATCTATCTATCTACAGTATCTATCTATCTATCTATCTACAGTATCTATCTATCTATCTATCTTTATATATATATATCTACAGTATCTATCTATCTATCTATATATATCTACAGTATCCATCTATCTACAGTATCTATCTATCTATCTATCTATCTATATATATATCTATCTACAGTATCTATCTATCTACAGTATCTATCTATCTATCTATCTACAGTATCTATCTATCTATCTATCTATCTATATATATATATATATATATCTACAGTATCTATCTATCTCTCTATCTATCTACAGTATCTATCTATCTATCTACAGTATCTATCTATCTATCTATCTACAGTATCTATCTATCTATCTATCTATCTATCTACAGTATCTATCTATCTATCTACAGTATCTATCTATCTATCTATCTATCTATCTATATATATATATATATCTATCTACAGTATCTATCTATCTATCTCTCTATCTATCTACAGTATTTATCTATCTATCTACAGTATCTATCTATCTACAGTATCTATCTATCTATCTACAGTATCTATCTATCTACAGTATCTATCTATATATCTATCTATATATATATATCTATCTACAGTATCTATCTATCTATCTATCTATCTATCTACAGTATCTATCTATCTATCTACAGTATCTATCTATCTATCTATCTATATATATATATCTATCTACAGTATCTATCTATCTATCTATCTATCTATCTACAGTATCTATCTACAGTATCTATCTATCTATCTACAGTATCTATCTATCTATCTATCTATCTATCTATCTATCTACAGTATCTATCTATCTATCTACAGTATCTATCTATCTATCTACAGTATCTATCTATCTATCTATCTATCTACAGTATCTATCTATCTATCTACAGTATCTATCTATCTATCTATCTATCTATCTACAGTATCTATCTATCTATCTATCTATCTATCTATCTATCTATCTATCTATCTACAGTATCTATCTATCTATCTATCTACAGTATCTATCTAACTCAGGATATTGAGCAAGAGAATGACGCTCTCAATAATCCATGGTGTTTTGCTACTTGTACAAATTGTTTTGAGAAATGCACTTACTGTTTTGCAAACGTCGAGGATGATTCGAGAAATATACCAAAGCCAGTGAGAAAAACTGTACAATAAACACTAATCATTATTTCATATTATCAATAAAATAAAAATAGTGGAAAAGCAAAATGTTTTTTTAGAAACTGTAAACATTGGCAAAGACAAAAATGACATTGCACAAAAAAAACTGAAGTACAAATTCCTTTTTAAACAGAGAGCTGTAGTGGTGCATTCTAAGATCACAGTGTTAAATATAAATATTGGGCTTACTTTATTACGTATCTATTTATATACCGTATAAGGGATTTTGGGGTCTGTTGGTTGCTATTGGAGCTTAAACACAAATGTTCAGATAAACACACCCTTCCACATTCAATTAATATAACCCAATATATTTTGTACTGTGTGAAAAAACTTGGCTACCTGGAGAAAAAGTGTAATTGATATACAACAAAGTCAAACCCAGGGCATTCTTGCTGTGATGCCAAAGAGCTAATAATAATGAGTAATCAAAGTTTTTGCCTCTATGAGCTAGAGGCTAAAATGTGTCCATTAAATTGGATAAAAAATGCATTTTGATTAAAAATAACAGGTTTTAGAACATGACTTCAAGATACTTTTTTGTGGGTCTTAAAAAAAAAAAAAAAAAAAAAAAGTGAATGTAACCATGTCGGAAATAAACTGAATAAATAAATAAAAAATAAATCATACTTAAGTAGGGTGTTGCGTCACCCTCTTTAATCTCTACAGACTGCTTCAACACACAGACCGATATGGACCGGGATCGAGCCCTCAGCCTCACGACCCCGGGGTCGACCACTCTGCCACCTGAGCCACAGTCCCCCCACCCCCCTATCATCTTATAATAAACAATGCAAAGCTATCGAGTGCTCAGTGTGCAGACAAGGGAGAAAAAAACCAATATAATAAATAAACAATAAAAGACCGAGTTATACCAGAGTTACGACATTCCTCTTAAGGCACCACAGACATAGAAAGCTTTAAAGTTAAATTGTATTTTCTTTGCTGTATTTGCACGACCTTTGCATCCATGTAACCTTGTTTATCCTGAAATGTTCTTCAGCTGTGTCCTCTGCTTTAAAAGGCTTGTTCCACTTACTTTTGTAGTAGATGGCATTGGCGAGCACCAGCCTGGTCATAATGTCCACCACTACTTCAACCAGCATGTCCACGATTTGAATTGTTGAGAATTTATATGCAGGGAAGTTGCAATTCATTTTGATTTATATTGCACTTATGATGACACAGGCTTCTCATTGCTTTCGGGTCAAAACCCTAAAAAAAGATTAGAAAAAAACAAATGATTGACTGAAACACAACTCCACTTTCCTTCTTCTTAGAATAGAACAAAATTATTATTTTTCTTTATTTAACACATAAACAAAAGAACACAAACAATTGAAAATAAAAATAAATTAAAAAAATTCCAAAGAACATCAACAACAACAAAAAGAGAATGCATTCAATATTTGCAGGAAGATGCAGAAAACCCACAAGGGCTGATTTGTTTTAAAAATGACATGCATTTACAATCAGATAAATAGCATTAAGAACCTATACACTGTTACTGATTACAAGTTTTGGCCAACATATTTCTTTATATCTTTTTTTTTTTTCCATCATTGTAGATGAGTTATTATTAAGCAAATCAGAAAATTGACACCACAATTTACAATATCTATATATTCAATTAAACTGGGTTTTGGATGTCACACACTTTGGTAAATAAAAGTCTTTATTATGGTGAGTGCAGTATGAACCTTTGAAATAATCCTAAAATAAAATATTAAATGCTTAGGTATTGTGCTTTGATTAAACTGGATTTTATGCATATAAATACATTTTTGATATATAGTAATATTATAAATATTTAGAATACTGGGTTTATTAAAAATAAAAGCAAATGATGTCAGTGGCTTTGAATGAGTTACAGTTATTATGAAGCGCTTTTATAACAATTTAAATGTTGTTTAAAGTAGATGTCACGGGTAGCAGACAGGACCCAATTGCAGGACTCAGAGGCAGGATTGTGTTACAAAGTCTTTATTTTAACCACATATAGCACCGACTGACGTGAGGAACAGGGCGATCCTCAACCTGGGGTGTGCGGCCGACCTGGACTCCAGACTGACGAGTAGGACGGACCAGACGTGAAAGACTAACAGACCAACAAGGAAGATACACACAGACAGGATATATATAGGTGACGTGATTATAGCAGATTGACTACAGGTGTGGTGCTGACAGGAACGCCCAGAACATGTGACCCTCCCACTTGCTGAAGGTGATCCTCAGCCTAGTCCCTGACAGTAGATGGGTAAGTGCTAGCCCAAACTATATTACAGTATGAAATGTAAGGATAAATTAAACTGTAATATAGTATGAGGATACATTTGGACTATTTACTTTTCTTATTATATCAAATAATTTGTTAATCTTCCGAGTTAATTGAACAGAAGAAATTAAAAGTAGTTAGAAAAGTTTTTTACCACTAAAAATAATATAGTTTGATTTTTTAATGTTAATAAATAATTTGTTTAACTAAAAACATGTATCAAAAGCAGATAATTCCACATTGGCTTGGTTAATAGATGGTTTGAGTATTTGAATTTAAATTAGATATAACTAAAGCTGTATCATAAGCAATCATTATTGGAGACATTACATAAATCAAAATAATAATGGTCCTAATATGGATCCCTGTGGAACACCAAACTGTCCCACAGGGACAGAATTGCAACCGTTGATGCAAACAAACAGATTTATTACTAATGTAATTTTGTAACCATTTGAAAGCAATTCCCTGAAAACGATATTTTTTGAAAGAAGAATGTTATGATTTACAGAATCAAAGGCTTTTGACAAATCAAGAAAAATGCTCCAAACTAATTTATTCATCTCTAATTCAGACTATTTAGATTAACTAAGGCTATTTAAGTTCTATGATTTTTATGAAAACCATATTGATGCTTACAAAGAATTGACTTTTGGGTTAAATGTATGTCAGTCAAGTGTGTGTGTGTAATGTGTTTTGTTGTTTTTCCTTATGTATTTTGTAATTATTTATTGTCTGTTTTGCTGTATCTGTCATTTGTTGTAATCTTGAGGACCCCCTCGAAAATGAGATAATTGATCTGAAGGGGCTTATCCTCTAAATAAATAGATTTGAAATGAGAGAAAATCCTATTATAAATAACTTTCTCTAATACTTTTGAGAAACATGGTAAGACAGATATAAGTAGGTCTATAGTTTTTAAAAACTTCCTGTCATCTGCTTTAAACAAAGGAACAGCTTTTGCTATTTTTCCATCCTCAGGTATACAACTCCAGTGTTTAAAGAGAAATATTTTATTATTGTTATGATGATTATTATTATGATTAATATTATGATTATTATTATATATTTTATTTTATTTTTTTAATGCTATTTAAACTAAGGATAGAAAATAGAAAATGATCCATAGGTAACAGGTAAACACAACTAAGTAAATATATGTTTTCTTTTTAAACCATGGTTAAAACATGTTTCTTGCTGACAGGAGCGCTGTGCTGCGTTCACAGACCGCAGGCTCTGCTGTTACAAGGCTTCGCGCTGCATGCTGGGATAAACAGAGCTCTTGTTTACGGATTGTAGAGCAGTGTGTGTCTCGGATATAGAAACACTTATTTACTGTGCTTACACTGCAGTCTGACTTTGGCTCATTGCACTGCCGTTAGAGGCACCGTTTTGTGGGCTGGACGTGTCCTCTGCTGTCCCACAAACTGAGGACATTTAGTTTTTGCACCGTCACCGTCACACAGGACACAATCACAGGTTTGTACTCGACAGGACTGCGAAAACAACACGTGAACGCAACACTGCTCTAGTGAGCTTTGGAAGTTTTATGTAGATTACATTGTGCTTCTTTTGTGATTGCTGTTACACTTAAGAGTCTTTAAATGGGTTTAAAACACTTCAAACTGATTCAAATCATAGTGATTTGCTTAGTTTTTTCAGTCTCATGTTAATAGTTCAGGTCTGACAAATATAGCTCCTTTTTACATTATTGTTTTGTTTTTATGATATAGTTATTGCCTACCAGTAAACATAATTAATAATGTGATAATATAGTTAGAATTATTAATAATAATAAATAATATTTATTATTATTGTTATTATTATTACTAGGGGTGTGTATTGTATGGAAGCCAGTTTCCACCACTAAAAAAAAAAAAATCACCAAGGAAAGTCATAATTATGGAAAACAAAGTCATAATTATGAGAAATAAAGTCATAATTATGAGATGGAAAGTCATAATTATGAGTTAGTAAAGTCATAATTATGAGATGGAAAGTCATAATTATGAGTTAGTAAAGTCATAATTATGAGATAGAAAGTCATAATTATGAGTTAGTAAAGTCATAATTATGAGATAGAAAGTCATAATTATGAGATACTTAAAGACATTTACAGCAGCTTGTTCATGTGGTGAGTAGCTGACACTGAGCGATGGCTGATAAGACTATTAAAGACTACTTTAGACGGGGCTTTACAAATGATGAAATACTTTTGTTTGTTTGCAAATTCACATAGAAATATGCTGAGTAAACGCACCCTTGAAAATATACTAAGCAAAAAGAGTCTCTAGCGTTGAAAGGATAAAACTGATGTGGCTGAAGTAGAGCATGGTTTATTCAACAACACATGGAGATTTCTGGTCAGTGCCATGGGTACAGATGGATGTACCAAAAATGTTTCTATCTCATAATTATGACTTTACTAACTCATAATTATGACTTCCTATCTCATAATTATGACTTTCTAACTCATAATTATGACTTTCCTTGGTGATTTTTTTAATTTCTTTTAGTGGCGGAAACGGGCTTCCATAGTATTGCTTGGCATCTGGCGATATGATTCGTATATAATCTGCCTGTGGCTTTTAAACCAACTTTGACTTTAGTGCAAAATTACTTTAGTGCAACTTAACTGAGGTATATGCCTAGAACAACAAATACATGCAGAAAATTAGTACTTTCTTTTTAGATTTTATTAAAAAAAACACAAGCTGGTCAACATGCAAAGGTTTCAGAACACTTCTTTGTGCGGTTACAATGTCTCCTGCAGTGGAAAAGACTTTCCTGGTTAAATAAAAGTTAAAAAAAAAAACATTTTATTTTTTTTTAAAATAAAAAAAATTAAATAGATTAATTTAGAAACAATCCAAGAATCTTGCGACGTTTTATCATGGAATATCGCCGAATCAATTTTTTTCAACACCCCTAATTATTATTACTATGGTTGTTGTCAGACTATAAATATGTCAATTCATTTCATGTATTTATTTTAAGTTAAAAATTATTTTACTGTGACTTTGAACCTTGCTTTGGAGTTTGCATGTTTTCCCTCGCCTGTGTGGGTTTTTCTCCAGCTTCCTCCCACAGTTCAAAAACCAATGCTTTTAAAGTTGAACATAAAACTACAGAGCATGAATATGATGATTTGCATGCTGACATTTACATTTGTCAGTGGCTATCTGTATGGTTGCCGTATCAATATACCAACATTCTATTGTTGAACTATGTTATGGTGCTTGTAAAGCAAGAGGAACCACCACACTACTGTTTTTTTTTAGGTTTTGTTTGTTTTTTTTATCTGATTTAGCAAATAATACAAATGAATCACTATATTTTTAGATTATTGTAATAGTTATGGTTTGCAGCCATAGCGTATCACAATATTAGTAGTAGTAGTACACAATTGTTCCTATTGTATAAAACTCTAACAATTGTGTTTTAACTTTCTTTCAGAAAAATAACCAACACGTTTCAGGAAGATATCTTAATCCACCCGAATGTAAGTCAGTATTTTTAAACCTTTATTTATATTTATTCAATGTTCCATGCTGTTTTATACTTGTTCAGTTTTTCTTGGCTATTATTGATTATTGTATTGCCTCTTTTAAGTCATGATGTTTATTAAATAGGTGAAGGTGAAGCTCATTGTTTTTCTAGTTCCTTTGTTTTTCATTAGGTTTCTGCTCAATGTCATCGTAGATATGCATGAGCAGCCACGGGGCAGAAAGCAGGACATTTCTCACTGATTACAGAAAATGACAAGGAGTTGTGTTGTTAACTGCATAAACCAACAAAAGAATACATTGTTTAAAGTCCTGAGGGGATCGCTTCCCTTTGTTAAAAGAAGATGATTATGGTTTTGAGAAAATCTGAGGCACTCAGAGGGACTGTAGTTAAAAAGCCTTTATTCCATGAGGGCTACAGAATCATCTGCATCCCCTGAAAGTCAGCTGACGACAGGTCCCTAGCTATACATACATATCTGTCAGAGACTCAGGTAGTTCTGATCCAGATTCTGATGCTGTGTCTGAGTCTTTAGCTGTGTTCATTGATGTAATTTTATGGATCTATAGATTTATATTCATTCTGATTTGTGACGCAATGAAGGACAAAGAGATTTTTGAAATCTCTTTGTCTATGAAATTACGTTTTATTACATTTGAGTCAGGGAGAACTTACAAACAACCTACATCTACACTGATATCAGTAAAGTCTTTCACCCTGTGGTTGCGCGTGCACCACCTAGTATTGTTTGTAGACGAAAAAGTCATCTATGATTTTGAATCCGCTTTGACTCCTTTTTGAATGTCTTGTACAGGAACAGAGATACTGCAAAGCGTCTCATTGAGCGCTACTTTCGGCAGTTGACTGAAGGTTGTGGAAATACCAACTGCACAAATGAGATGTGTGCATCATGTCATGAGTTTCGACCTTTGGATAACAATTCAGCAGCTGCCAAAGCCCTGGAGCTGTTTAAGATGAATGCAGAGCTCTGTGACTATCACCCCTCCATCAGTCACACCATAGGTGGAAATACTGAGACAGATAATAAGATGAGCAACAAGGACCCTTGTTCCCCCACAGAGGACTTTTCTGGTAGCGTTGTATAAACTTTTTACTCTTAAAATCACTTACTTTTAACCAATCCCTAATCTCATTGTTGTCTCTATGTTGTTGCAGATGTTCGTTACCTCACAGAAGACACATTGTGTTTGATCCTGAAATTCTGTGAGGAACAAGGAAATTATAATGTTCTTGCTCGTGTCATTGGAAGAGTTTTTTCAAATGCTGAAGCTCTGATGAAAAGTTTCAGGAAGGATAATCCAAATACAAACCCTGATCTTGGAGAAGAGAATCATGGAACTTCAGCCACCTCCTCATCAGCTACTACACCTGAAGAGAATCCACACAAAGTGTTCGACCCCAATGAGGTTACAGTTGACGTCAACGCCATTAGAAGAGTGTACGACAAGCTGCTGTGCATTGAACAAGTGGAGAATGTTCTTGTAAATGCAATGACATACCTTACTCCCAACGTAGAACTTGATCTGGAATATCTTGATGTGTACGAATCAAATCCAGACTATCTGAATATTTTTATAATTGTGATGGAGAATAGTAACCTTCACAGCCCGGAGTATCTTGAAGTAGCCTTACCGCAGTTCTGTAAGGCAATGAGCAAACTTCCTGTGGCTGCTTTAGCTCGGTTAGCAAGGCTTTGGTCGGGGTTTGGTCTTCCGCACATCCGCCGTATGATGGAAACCTTCCAGCAGCTCATCACGTTCACAGTAGTTAGCAACGAATATGATTCAGATAACCTGGTTAATGATGATGAGACGGTGGTAGCTGCAACCCAGTGCCTAAAGATAGTTTTCTATGCGAGTATCCTTGGAGGAGAGTTGGATAGAGAGCACAATGAAGAAGAAGAGGAAGACTCTGATTCAGATGAGCTGACACTGCATGAGTTGCTTGGTGAGGAACGTCTCTATAAGACAGGACCTCCAGTCGACCCTCTCGAGAATGAACTGTGCATCCGGTCTGTAGATAGCAGGAAGCCTCTCATTCCTTTTGAAGATTTCGTCAATGATTCGCTGAATGATGTGGTGGAAATGGACAAAGATTTCACCTTCTTTAAAGTGAATGCTGAAACCAAGTTTTCTTTCCAAAGCTGCCCGTTTATTCTCAATATCGTGACTAAGAATCAAGGGCTTTACTATGACAACAGGATAAGGATGTATAGTGAGCGCCGCCTCACTGCCCTTTACAGCATGGTGCAAGGCCAGCAGCCAAACCCCTATCTTAAACTTAAAGTGCGCAGAGACCACATTATAGATGACGCCCTCGTGAGAGTGAGTTCACTTCACTGTCACATGTACTTGGGAATTAAAACAAAGGATCTGCCTTGTTTGAACTAAGTCTGTCCTCTGTTGTAGCTGGAGATGATTTCTATGGAGAACCCATCCGACCTCAAAAAGCAGTTGTTTGTAGAGTTTGAAGGAGAGCAAGGTGTAGACGAAGGAGGAGTTTCAAAGGAGTTTTTCCAGTTGGTTTTGGAGGAAATTTTCAATCCAGACATTGGTGAGGATTCTGGTTGCAATTCTAATAAACTTGCCATCTTGTTTCTGCAACCAAAAAATACAGAACATAAATGTTCAAAACACAAATTTACTAATGGTTTTGTCTACACACAGAAATTAATATGCCTTTGAAAACGGGAAAGCACTCAGAGAGCGCAGACCTGTGCCATGCCATGGCAGTCCCCTATATTGCATTGTCACCTAGATTTGGGATATTGATCTAGATCATCCCCAAAATTTAGTCACTTTTTTGAATCTCATTTAATATTTTTTCTAAAGATTTAATCAAAATGCATTTATCAGTTTTTCAGTTAGACTGTTCTCAGATAGAATAAACGCAGGCAAAAACATAGTCTCTTAGGTAAAGATAATGATGTCACTGCAGCATACTTCTATTTTATTTTCTGTAACCTTTGTACAGAAACAGATGAGTCTACATCTTGGTTTGTATAGCATATAGGCTAAAAACACATTTCAAATATATAAAAGCTATCTTGTATCTGTGTTTTTTAGTCAGATTTTCAGCTCTTTCCTTTATGAACTAAATCATGGCTTTTTGCGGTAGACAGGTTTACAAAGGTGTATCAAACGTTATCCCATGCTAAGCTATGCTAATAGCTGTTAGTTCCAACTAAATATATAATTAACTAATATGTAAATAACTCAAATGTTTGAGTAGTTGTTAATACCTGTTTTCTCATCATCTCTCTTCACAGGAATGTTCACCTATGACGATGAGTCAAAACTTTTCTGGTTTAATTCTTCGTCGCTGGAAAACGAAGCTCAGTACTCTCTTATTGGAATTGTTCTCGGACTCGCAATTTACAACAACTGCATCCTTGATGTCCACTTCCCTATGGTGGTTTACAGGAAGCTCCTTGGGAAGAAGGGAACCTACTTGGACCTATCAGATTCACACCCTGTACAGTAACTGTATAGTCTAATATTGCATATCACTTCAGTATTTGCAAAACGTGCATGTACACATCAGGAAACTCCATGTGTTTTGTATTGACAGGTCAAAGTATAAAGAAGTTTTGCACTTTTTTTTTAATACGTTGAAATTGTATCTTTTGAGGGCTCAATGGACAAGCTAAACACATCTGATGTTGCAGGTTCTCTACCAAAGCCTTAAGGGAATACTTCAACATGACGGTAATGTGAAGGACGACATGATGCTCACCTTCCAAATATCACACACAGATCTTTTTGGAAACCCAGTTTTATACGATTTAAAAGAGCACGGAGAGCAGATACCTGTTACTGAGGAGAACAGACAGGTCAATGTTTTTACTGGTATTGTACAATTAATGTAACAGCTTTTTACCTATTAACATTTAGAAAAGCACAGCTCGATCATAAGTAACTCTCAGGTATAAATGAAATGTGTTCCTTATATTTGCCTTAATGTTCCTTTTACAGGAGTTTGTGGATCTTTTTGCTGATTACATTTTGAACAAAAGTGTGGAGAGGCAATTCAAAGCTTTCAAAAAAGGTTTTCTGATGGTCACAAATGAGTCCCCGCTGAAACATTTGTTTAGACCAGAGGAAGTTGAACTGCTCATCTGTGGAAGCAGGGTAAGACAATTCATCTTACACATGATTCATTATTTAACCAGTCCCAGTGCAATCTTCTGTCACTTCACAGAAACTCGACTTCGAAGCTCTTGAAAAGACGACAGATTATGACGGAGGTTACAACAGAGAAACCCAAGTTATCAAGTAAGTGTGACCTAAGAGTTCAATCTTCTATTATCAGTGTCTCAGAATTTTTCTTTTTGCTCATTTGCAGAGACTTCTGGGAAATTATTCATTCCTTTGGAGATGAGCAGAGGAGGTTGTTTCTTCAGTTCACCACTGGCACAGACAGAGCTCCTGTTGGAGGACTCGGCAAATTAAAAATGATAATCGCCAAAAATGGGTCAGACACGGACAGGTATGGCTTATTATTCTTGCACACACTATAATTTTAATCTTTGGTTTTATTAAGAATGCCTTGGGCATTGTTATTAATAATATAATTATACATTGACAAATGATTTTAAGGTACTACCAATAAATAATCATAAACTATTCGAATGCTCATGTAAGCCAGTCAATTCTGAAATACTGGATCCAATACACAAACCAAGCTCTGGTATTGTGTAGTATATACATTTTAGAACACCCTAATTTTTCCAGTTATTTATTGCAATTCAAGTCAGCAAGTCCAATTAATAGCTTGAATATGTACAAAGGTAAGTGCTGAACAGCCAGGGGTAAAAAAAATAAAAGGTTTGGTTACCCAAAACTGAAAAATAATGTAACATTTCAGAATTATACAAATAGGCCTTTTTCAGGGAACACGAAGCTGTTGTGCAGCTGAAGGTTGAATCAACCTTAAAAGCTGGTGCTACTAATTCCTACAGATGTTCCAACTTTTCTTGATTACTTCCAACCCCCTCTGTCTGCATAAAAGCAGTGTTGGAACACACTGTGGTACCACACCCTCATGAGCATCAGTTGATTTTTCAACTCAAATTGGTTATTTGTTCTATGCTTTCATTTTAGACTGCAATGACACAATAAACTCAATAATTGTCAGTAAAAAACTGGAAAAAGTGTGGTGTTCTAAAACCTTTGACCGGTAGTGTATACACTATACTCCTGATCAAAATTTTAAGACCAGTTGAAAAATTGCAAGTATTTAAATTTTTCACTGTTGGATCTTAAGAAGGTTCTAAGTAGAGCTTCAAAATGCAAAGAGAAGAAATGGGAGTGAAACAAAAACAAAAAAATTGCAAGGAACAATAAAAATGAAACAGTCTGTTCATCGGTTGATCAAACGTTTAGGACTGCAGCCTTTAAAAGCCAAAGTTTGTGCAAAATGTGGATTCAGTGTCATTTTCTGTCAGTTATTCACACTGTGATGACCTCCTAATGGTAAAGGCAAAAAAGTGTTCTCTCTTTGAACGTGGTCGGATTGTTGAGCTGTATATGCAAGACCTCTAGCCACGTGTCATTGCTGCTGAGGTTGGACGCAGTCATTTTGAACTTCTTAAAAGATCCTGAGGGTTATGTAACAAAAAAGTCAAATGGTAGACCCAAAACATTTTCCCTGGGCCGGAGGATCCGTTTGGCTGTCCGTCAAGGCATGGGATGATCCTCTCCCCAAATTAAGGTAGTTACTGGTCCCGACTGCAATTCACTACATCAGACGGCATCTGCAAGGGAAGGAGGCACCATCATAATCTGGGGTGCCTTTTTCTTCATTGGAACAATGGAACTTTAGGTTGTGCAGGGGCGTCAAACAGCGGCTGGCTATGTGGAGATGTTGCAGGGGCTATTCCTCATGACTGGAGGCCCTCATCTGTGTGGTTATGACTGGTTTTTCAACAGGACACCACTGTCGTTTACAATCCCCGCCTGACAAAGGACTTTTTCAGAGGAATAATGTCACTCTTGGATCATCCTGTGTATTCCCCTGAACCCAATGAGAACATTTGGGGATGGATGACAAAGGAAGTTTACAAAAATGGACATCAGTTCCAGACAGTAAGTGCCTTCCGATAGCCGCTAGCCTCGTGGAAATACTATTAGCATGCCGAAACACATTTTTGAGGTGATTAACAAGAATGTGCAGCAACTCATTTTTGAGGTATGGTCCTAAACTTTTGATCAGCTGATGAACGGCCTATTTCAGTTCAATTCTTGTTTACAATAAATTGCTGGCTCAAATTTGTTTTTGTCTCACTCCCATTTCTTCATTTTGAATTTTGAAGCTCTACTTAGAACCTTCTTAAGATCCAACAGTGCAAAATGTAAATTTTTGAAATTTTTCAACTGGTCTTGAAATTTTGATCAGGAGTGAGGAAAACCATTGTTTTCACATTTACAAGCGTATTAGAAGTACTTCATAAGAAGAGGCACATGTACAAGGCCTTTTTCTTTTTTCCTGGTTCAGCCGATGATCAGTTCTTAGAATTGCTTGAACTACTTTGTGGTGCATTCTGATATTTGCAGGCTTGTTCAAAGCTGGGCAACGGAAGGTTTTAGTACCTGGTTCTATTGGTCAGAGTGACATATACCGTACTTTTCAGGTTCAAACATGAAAGTAATGCCTATTTGTTCTAAAACTGAACCTTGTGAAACTCCCTGATTAACTCTGGTGTACACAGAGATTATTAGCATGAACAAAGTGGTATCGTCTGATAAGTAGGATTTAAAACAACCTACTGCTGCTCATTTAACCCCAGTAGCCCTGGGCCGGAACTGGGACCAATTTTTGTCTGATGACTAATCCTTTGTTTGAAGACAGCAGGATGAACTGGGATTAGTTTTCTTCTGTTGAAGAGTAGAAATAAGGTTAAAAAAAAAAATTACAAAGTGTTGACAGAAGTGTTCCTCCACAGATACTAAAAGTTAGTTGAATGCAGCTGTAGGAAGCAGAAATCCCTGCGAGGCAGATGAGAAGTCAGGATGCAACATTTTAAAAGTTATAATTCAGTTTATAATGATGTAGTAGTACTCAACTGTCCTCATTTTAGGACTTACCAATGTTATCAATACTAAAGTGCGTCCTAAATCAAAGAAATTATCAATAAAAACATCACAGTGGGGATCACATTGTTGGGAAAAAAGTTCAAACCAGGATGATTACAGGGTGAATTATTTTAAAAGATATTTGAATAGTCTAAAAGAGAAAACTATTAAATAAAAAACAAGAAGGTATTAGTATGTAATAATATGCAGCAGTTGAATACTGCTAATAATGGGTTCAGACCCTTCAGTTGAGGACCCCCTGCAGTCACTTATATACTATTACTAGGGCTGGGCGATATAACGCTGTATCGATATTCGTTGAGATTTTTGCTTATATAAGTCTGAAAAGTCACAGAAAGCTCAAATGTTTTGTCACAAGTAGTCAACATGGTTTAAAAAATATGTGTACGGTAATATTAATACAAAAAGCTGTTGCCATTGCAGTGCACTTCTGTTGTCATTTTGTGTATAAATATTTATTTTTGTGTATTTTGAGTCATTTTTATATTTTTTGTTGTTTGTTTTTCTGTAATGTTTGTTTTATGGAGTAATTTTGTGAGTTTTTGTAGCCTTTTTGTATATTTTTGTTAATCTCTGTTGTTTTGTGTACTTTTTGTAGAAATATTCTTTAGTTTTTAGTTTTATTTTACTCATATAGTATATTTTTATTATAAATAGTGTGTGTGTGTGTGTGTCTACGTGTCTACATGTCTACCTACCTCCATCTCCTTCGTGCGTTATCTCTCACACACGTGTGCGCGTCATGCACATAATTTGTCGCAGGTTGTTGGGAGATTGAAAAAAAAAAAAAAAAAAAGACACACGGTAGTACCACAAAAAATAAACATTTTGCAACACCAAAGTCGCAACTCTCTCTCTCTCTAAACAGCTCTGTGTGAGTTCAGCATGTATATCCCGGTGTAGTGCACGCAGGTGCATCAGCCATGTGTTTACATTGTAGCTGCTAGCATCTTTCTTAACATAATAATAATATAAGAAGAAACACTCACCCTTGCGCAGAACAAACAACAATGATAGTGGAGCTGTGTTGTGGACCCATCCGCTCACAAAAACGTTACATTCCTCTGTTTGAAGAAGCAGAATGTTTGTGATATGGTCGGCTAATGGCTGTCAGCAAAGCCGCCGCCCACAGTCATGGAGACGGAATGTATATCACTGTAGCAAAACCAACTTAATGTAAATTTTTTCATGATACTGCTCCTTTATTTTCTTTTTACATTTTTTTTTTTTTAGCTTGGTTTAGTTTCTGATAATAAATGTAGCAGTCGTTACTTACCGAACTGTCTGCCTCTAAACTCCTCTCTGCACTGCCTCTCTCTCTCAAAGCACAAACTGCTCCCGCCCTCTCTCACAAGTTTTGCTGATACAACATGGCGACTGATAAAGATGGCACTTGGAGGTGTGTGTGCTTCTGTGTCTGATGTTGATGAGAAGGAAGTTAATGAAAAGGAGAAACTTGTTTGCAAGAAAAGGCACAACAGCTCACTTATTTGGATTTCAACTATCTCCAGAAAATGCCAAAATGAAGTTCCTAAATGTTCAAGCATCTACAACAGCTGCATAAGTTACAATAGAAAGAGTGTGGTTAACAGCTGCTGCAACCCAGACTTACGCTACAGAATATTCTCATTGGGGCTGTTCCTTATGGGGAATATTGGTGTCACGCGTTGACATTGTGCAGTTGACTTTTAATAAAAGATGCACAGTCATCTTTCTGGTAAGACTTTATTGAGCAAAAACATCAATGGATGTCGTATATCCATAGTATGATTTTTGGTTCAAATCGCCCACCCCTAACTAGATGCTCTCACTTTTTTTTTTAATAACATTAATAATTTAATTTTCCATTAAACCTTTCTGTTTGATGAAAATAAATGTTTCCTATTTTCTACAGCATCTGTTTGAAGCCATTGATTCCTCTGTGATTGTGAGTTCGTCAACACATAAAGAGACAGCAGCCTATGTGATGATGTTGTTAACCTGGTTTAATGATGTAGATGAGCAAAAATTACCATCAAGTAATGATTTTATTGTAGTCAGTAACGATAAGCTATATGATAAGAAATGCAATCAAGTGTTTTAACACACCATGGTTTTTTGTCTCATGACCAAACTGAAGTTACCACTTCCACCTCCTGATACTCAGTCAGCATTTTGATGGATCGTTGTAGTAATGCTCGGTCTGTATTTTTTGACTTTTTTTCACAGGCTACCAACCTCCCACACTTGCTTTAATGCCCTGCTGCTTCCTGAATACTCCTCCAAGGAAAAACTGAGAGAAAGGCTCCTTAAGGCCATCACGTATGGCAAAGGCTTCGGCATGCTGTGACACACCCACTCAGAAGTTTTCAGACTGCAGTAGAGTAACTGCCAAAAAGGAAGTGGCAGTCACCCCAGTGGTATCTGTCATTGTGTAATTGGGCAAGACACTTCACCCTCATTGCCTAGTTTGAATGTAGTGTGTGAGTGAGTGTTGGTGGTGGATGGAGGAGGAGCTGGTGGAGCACTATGGCAGCCTTGTTTCTGTCAGTCTGCCCCAAGGCAGCTGTGGCTACAATAGTAGTTTACCACCACTAAGTGTGGAGTGAAAGAATAATCCCTTAATTCTGTAAAGCGACTTTGAGTGTCCAAAAAAAGCACTAAATAAAATTGATGTATTATTATTATTATTATTATTAAGTATCAACAAATTCAAATGCCACACAGCAGAATGCTGCTGCACCTGTGCCTAAATTTAGTTTGACACGTGAGACTTCTAAGCACAAATGTGTGAAACTATTTGGGAAATGTTCGAGTGTCTTTGTGTGTCAGAGTTGAAACAGCAGCTCTATAGTAACATTTATTTTATGTTTTGTTTACAAGGAGCCTGGAAGCAAAGTCGGTCGGTATTTGAGCAAACTGTGAATCTGTTTTAACTGAACACATTTTTCGTAGTTTAGCGGGAGAAATTACAAACAGTAACAGCACTTAATCTGAGAAATGATTATAATGGAAGTAAGTAAAGAAATGATAATATAAAGAGATCAAACCCTCTGAAGCGGAGCACTGTTGTGTTTTGATGTGCATGCCTAAAACTGTGATAACCACAGTGTCAGATAATTTATACAAGTGTGTTGTTTTGTTTTTCAGTTTTTAAAATGCAACAGTTTTAACATCTCAGGCTTGTAGTGTGTTGTACTGATCAGTATAAGGCTTGTTTTCAAATGATATTTTAATGGTGGATTTTTAGTTTGAATTAAATAAATTTGAGCTTGATGTGAATGTGATTGGATTGTTTTGTTGCGACATAGAGGCTAAAAACCCTTTTCTTTTGTTGTTGGTTCGTTTACTGATGCCAAGTCGAAGTGTTACAGAAACTTTACTTAGTGAATTATCTCCATTGCACAGAGAATGTGCAGATAATGTGGAAATTCTCTGTAAAGATACTGTTATACACAAAAATAAAAAAACCTGAAGATTTGTATATTTTGAATCTTTAAACTTTTAACATCTAAGCTGCCCCACAACAAATAAGACACGATTGCAACACTTGCCAAGAGATGGTTGAAAACTAAACGTTCTATTAAAAAAGTTAAAGAGATTTTCATAAATAAAATGAAGAATAAACAAGTGTTTTCCCCCACACTCAGAACCAACAGAGGTTCATAGCAATGTGTAAATGTAGTTCACTGGTTAAAGCTGACCAGCTGTCATATATGGTTAGTGTGGGAAATTGCACTCTATATATCAGCTCTACATTAATTTAGGGCCAGCCTTAGAACATGTGCATCCGGACCACACTTGAAGCCAGCACAGAGCACATGGCATTATGACAAATTCTATTGTCTTTCTATTGGGCAGTCAACAGCAGTGCTCTGTGAAAATCTGTTTTCTTGGCCCAATTATAGAAAAAGTGCTTTAACCCCCTAAATATGTGAATTTAATCTACATATTTCAGTTTCCTCCAACAGGAAAATATTTATCTAAGTCTTCTATCGCCACAGACAGTAAAGTTTCGAAGGTGTGTTCACACTGAATGCTAATCTGGTGACGAGATTACATTCAAAATCAATGTCAATGACACAACGTCAAGAGATGCAGCTCGTGTGATTCCAGCGACTTAATCACGAGATCTGAGTCACTGGAAGTCGCTCAAAGTTGAAAGTTTTGAACTTTTTAAGCAAATTTGCGTGACGCTGTGTCGCAACATCCAATCGGCAATGAGTTTCTCCCCCGGTTGTCACATCACTGGGGTAGATGAAGCCAGCAAACAGCACGACTATGTTCAAGTGACTCATCAAGGGCGATTTAAGCAACTATAGTTGCTGAAGTCGCTTTCGGTGTGAACGCCATATCTGTCAAGTTTCCCGTTTTGGCTGGGAAACTACCATATTTTTTTTTAACCCCTCTTTCTCCTAGTATTAGTATTTTCCCCAAAATATCCAGTATTGTAATGTAATAATAAAACCTCTGCCTCTCCAAACTGAACGCTGTCACGAGCTTTACAAGAACTGCCAACCACAGTGGCCTGGGTTGCAAGATTAGTGCCGACAAACCCGGAAACAACTAAGAAGAGAGATGGATGGATGTGAAGAAGGTGTTCCTGCAGAAAAAAAGACAAGGAAGTGGTGTAAATTCCTTGAAAAATCGTACAGTGAATTTACTTTCTAAAAGAGGAGCAGGATGGGGCACAGTTACGCCTTCTGTAAGTTTTGTAACTCAGATCTTAGCGTCTCCCACAGAGGAAGGAATAAGGTTAAGTCAGCATGAAAAATCCACCAAGCACAAGCACCACAATTACACTCCTCCCAAAAAAGTGTTAGAGAATGTAAAGTCTTCAACAAATCTGTGTAATAAGTCATTAGTGAATACCAGTGAACCACACAAGTGAGCATGAGAAATTAAAATAAAATATGTAATAAAAAATACATTTAAATGTCTAACTTAAACAAACTATAGTAAATATGCAATGTGTTGACTTGTATATAAACATGTAAAAAGTAAGTAAAGTATGTAAAAAAAAAATTTAAAAAGTGCTTCATATACCGTTTTATGTTTTCATTCAAGCTGTATAATAATGTAGGAATGTTCACAGCTTTTCAATGTCAACAAAGGTAGGCCTCCCACATTCTAATCACCTACTGTAATTGTATTTAGTAAATGGTTGATGGGTAGGTGATTTAGATTTAATTTCTTGTATACCTCTTAAAATAAGGGATACTAGAGCTTGGTTGGGGTGGTGGGAAATTTCCCATATTTTCAAATCCAAAATTTGGCAGGTATGGTAAACACACCTTTAGATCGATCAGTCAGACAAGTCAGATTCAGAGTCCCAACCAATGGCATGTGATAGTAAATAGATGTTAGGTAAATAACAATAATTAAAGCTAATGTGGGATACCGCAAACTGCTGTTAATCCCTCTGACGTCCCGGCTTCTCTTTCTTTTGACAACTTTTGGTCAACAAAAAACAATCACATGAACAATGTTAGTTTAAATCCAGGGTCTTGAGTCATATTTTTTTTTAATTCCTCATCTGAAAAGGTGATATATACTAAATTCCATCTGTTTATAGTTAGTTCTCTCTCTCTCTCTCTTGCACAACCTTAATAGTGACCATTCAGCGTTTTCACACCAACAGTATATTATATTAACATTTTAATATTTTCTTAAGAATTACCACTGAAAGCAACTTAAAGGAGCAGGTATTTCACATTATTTACATTATCATACAGTATCAAATAAATGTTGCATTTTCATATAAGAGTTGTTCTTCATGCTTAACAGATGCAATAAAATCTCTGACAAAAATGCAATTACTGATTAGGAAAATAAAAACACATTTCTTTTCATATTTCTAAGGCTAATTTCTTTTTCTTTTTTTACACAGATTATTCTGCTTTAGCATTCTTGATCATGACAATTTGTTGCATGCACTGTAGACAATTTGACACATTAGAACATGTAGTAATAAACAGGGTATAAATGCATATAAACATGGGCTTGGGAAAAGTCCTTGTGTGGATCAAGTTCATTGGACCTTTTTGTCTTTGTCAGCCACCACCTCAGAAAGGTCTTCTGGTTTTATGGATTTTACTTTGGCTTCCATGTTGGTGACCCTCTGCTTCATCCTCATTTGACTTGAGGTGAATTCTGCCATTAGCTGAGCAAATTTGGATTGCATTACATCTAGATTACTCTGCAGTTTGACAATTTTCTCTTCCACGTCTTTTGGGTCAGCGCCTGCATTTGCAACAGCCTCATCAATGAGGTTATCTTTCATCAGAATGGCTTTACCTTTTTCCTCCAGAGCCTTCTTGGCATCTGGGTACTCAGTAAGAGCTTCCATTAGGTCGTCCTTGGAGAGAGCAAAGAGATCGGAGTAGCCTACGCTTCTGATGTTGGCTGTTCTTCGGTTGCCAGCTTTGCTTCCCTTGATACCTAAAATGCTAATTTCGCCAAAATATGCACCATCACTGAGCACTACAAATTGTGTGACCCCATCATCTGCTACCACTGCTAGCTTCCCCTCTTTGATGATGTACATCTCTCGACCAATATCTCCCTTCTTACAGATGTAATCTCCAGGACTGAAGACTTGTGGCTGGAGCTTGAGCACTAATTCAATCAAAAGACCAGCTTCGCAATCCTGGAAAATTCGCACTTTCTTTAGGGTATCTAGATGCACATTGATGGCAATTTCAGCCCTCAGTTTGTCAGGAAGGTTCTTCAACACTTCCTTTTCATCACAGGTCTTCTTCTCTGTCCAAAGGTAGTCAAACCACTTAATTACTCTGGCTTCAAGATCTTTGGTGACTTTTCGAAACTGCATGTACTGTTTAATGGAATCAATCTTTGCCTGGAACTCAGCACGGGAGGCATTCATATTAGAGATCATGGCACCAACGTTACCAACAATACTAGCAAAAATCAACACACCAGTGAGAAAGTCAGCAATGACAAAAAGGAATTCGACATCTTGGACTGGTGCTGGAGTCTCTCCAATAGTAGTGAGGGTCAACGTAGACCAGTATAGCGAGTAGATGTACTTTCTTGCTAAACGGCCGTGCTCTGGGTGGCTGATATTAGGGTATACCCAAGTGTCTGTCCCAAATCCAATGGTCTTTGAAATGGCAAAGAACATACAAGCATTCCAATGAATAATAACCAGGATGTAAAGTACAAGGTTGCTAATACGGAACATGTTTGGAAAACTGGTTCTGGTTTCAGTCCGCTCAAAAAACTCAAAAAGCCTCGCAATTTTGCAAAGCCGGTTGAATCTAAATTCTGGATTGTTGAATCCGTATTGCAGAAACAACAGATCAGTGGGGATCATAGAAATCATATCATATTTGAATTGAGATGTTGTTTTGTACTTTGCTCGGAGCTTGGCTGCGTCTTTTACCAACAGGCCTTGTTCCAGGTAACCTGGATGCAAACACAACATTAGAATTATACATTACAATGATAAACAATTTGGACCATTGTGTTTTTAGACTCTAACCTGTTCTTGACCTGACAAATGTGTCTCCGTAGTAGATTATGTCTGCTGTGTAGTCTAAGACTATCCAGAGTTTTGTGTAGGAGTTCTGGAGTTCATTAAAGCATGACCTAGGAAAACACAAAACGTGACTCTGAATGGTTTGCATCAGATAAAAAAAGTAAACTCTAGAATTATGCTTTTTGCTAAATGGTGAAACATCCTAAAAGAAAAGTAGTAGTACTAGTTAGGTTGTTACCTTGTCACGATCATCATCAGGTTATAAAAGACTGGGCCAGCGATGACTGTCAACCATCTATAGTACTGGTCTGTGGCTGGATCCATAATCCAAATTTCTTTCCTAAAAATAGATCATTATTAGTTGATTCTTAGTTGATATTATTAAAACTAATGTTTTATTCAAATGGACTCAGCCTGCTGCTATTAACCCAAGGAGCTACTCACGGGGGCTCCTCTTTTTTTTTCTCATCTTTCTTATCGTCTTTCTTTTCATCTTTTTTCTCATCTTTTTTCTCATCTTTCTTTTCATCTTTTTTCTCATCTTTCTTCTCGTCCTTCTCGTCTTTCTTCTCCTCTTCCTTCTTTTCTCCTTCTTTCTCCTCCTTTTTCTCCTCCTTTTGAATCTCTGTGTCTTTTTTGCTAAGGATCACAAGTTGAGTTTGGAGGGATTGAGGACATTAAGGGCTTTAATGAAGGACTGGTAGAAGGATGATAAACTGCAAGAAGGTAGCTACAGGAATGTCATTTCAATCCTTTGAAAAATTGCTGGAAGATGTGATGCAGGCCACACTTTTGTCCAGAGGGCAGCGCTATATTCCAATTCAGATACCCTCAGTTTGCTAGTTTGATTTTTTAATTTTTTTTAACTGTAATTTTATGGTTAAATCTATGTTCAACCCACATCATAACTTACAACAAAACATTTCATGTAAGGAGAGCAGCAGAAGATGTTTCTGCAAGGAGCATCAGGAACATAAAGTTGGGTTTTCTGGTATTATTAGCTATGCTAGCTGCTGGCTACAACAAAAGACAGTGATAACACTTTGACTGCTAGACATTTGCTAGGAGAATGTGTGTTTGTATGTGCTTACTTACTCATCTGTGTTGTTGCAATTATTCATGTTGTAAGTAGCAAAGGGCCACTTATTAGCAAGACTTGAGACAAAAACACAATACATACATTTTTTTTAGATGAAATATTTCCAATAAACAAATGTTTGGACTCTGGTTTAATTGGAAACCTTTAAAACAAATGTCATTGTTTTGTGTGCTGTTACAGTGACTTGATTTGCATATTGTTTGAAATTAAAACTGCAGTATGTAAGTTTTTTTGTTTTTTTGCATCATTTAGTCAAAAATATTGTTGCATATTGTAATCTAAAGTGTTCTGAGTGCACAGGGAATCTCTTCTCCTTCTCCTGGCCCTGTAATTGAAGTTTAGAAATCCAGGAGTGTGAAGCTGGATGTCAGCCAATCCAAAATCTTTCTACAAACGCGTGTGCTCCATGAGCTGTTTTTGGGCGTTACTATTGGCTGCTCGAGTTAAGTCAGGCACGTTCTTGTATCATTGGTAGTAAAAGTGTAACAGCGGATGTTCCAGCAGAAGTCTCCATCACGTCGTTAGACCCTAACCCTAACCCTAACCCAGCAAAGCAAGAAAGAGTTTAAAAGCTCAAACATGTTCCGGAGAAACGGACCACTTTGCGTCCTCACGGATCCCCGTGAGTGCAGAGGGTCTGCCCCACATTCTGGCATCAGAGAGAGTGTGAGAACAGATTGGATAATTTGTGTGCAAACCTAAGGAAAGCAACTTTAAGGTAAAATAATTTTACAGTCTAGATGCGGAGTGATGGTTGTCACTCTGCCCTTAGCGGCAGGCAGCTCTGTGTGCTTGTGGCTGGGATGAGCTGACAGCAGCAGCCGCTGTTGAGAGCAGTAACTACAGTGATATGTGCATTCATGTCAGAGTCTCTGAAACCCCAGAAAAATCTCCAATAACACAAAATAACGTCCATACTTTTGTCGCTAGTCTCTATTGTGAAAAAGATTCGAAGAGCATTCACAAAACATACCGGTAAGAAAGGCTAAGTTTCAGGTTCGGCTTCAAAACGGAGCAGAGACAGGATTCTACATACTGCAGCTTTAACTTCTTGCGTGAGCACAGCTACACCATGCTTACTTTGTCTTGCGAAGTGCGTCACTGTTGTCGACAGACTTGGCAATGCTGTGTCGACTGGAGGTTACTTTGAGCTCAGGGCCTCTGAAGCGTTCCAGAAAAGAGTCGTGTTGCTCTTCTTTGGGTTTCATTCTGTGTGATGCCCAGTTTTGCAGCATGAAGAAGAAGTAAGACACCCTAGAAAGTCAGCAGGAGGTAAAACAGTACAACGTGACACCCATCTACACTATGAACAGCCTGCTGGTCACATCAGGTCAGCTTTTAAGAAAATATCAAAAGTACAGGAATGGTTTGGATCATATTTGATAAAGAAATTAAAAGAAAGGGAAAGTACTCTATCAGGAACCCTGAGGATGGGGATCTAACTGCTAAGATAGTCTAAAGATTATCAGATTTTGTTTTGTGAAGGTCATAACTACTGTAAAACAAATCTGGCTTTTAATACTGAATCAAAGGAAGAACACTCAAACTTGCTTACAATCAATGTTCCCTTTTTCCCACAGCTGGTTTTTTCATTAATGCTCTGATCGAAGCACTCTTTACTCTGTTTTATTTTTGAAGGAAGTTTCAAACTGAGATTTTGACTGTGAAACAGCATGTGCATTGGCGCCTGTGCATGAGTTTTCCCTTTTTGTAATTATTAAATATACAATTATTTATTTGAAATATTAGGACCTATATGTTTTATATGTATTTTTATAATATTTGTATCGATATTTTATACCTAGAGAGAGCAAAGTAGGCAGTATTTTATGCAATATAAATTTACAAGGCTCTGGTATTGACATTAGTGTGGATGATAAAAGTCTAAACATTATAAAGGGTTAACTGGTTAATTGGTTAACATTAGGTTGCCATTTAACCCTAGAGGTCGTTGTAATTATGACGGCTACAATGGCGACAATTAAGTTAGTTATAAAGAGGACATAGTTTACTTTAACAATGTGTTGGATAGGTGTAACATTTGGGTTATAACATTTTAATCCAAAAGTCATTGTAGTAGTAAAGTGTGTTAACCTTTGTTGACAAATGGTATTGTTCATAGACAGATGTAGCTGGTTATGATTTACAGTCCGCATAAACAGGACTGAATCATAACATAACTTAACCACATAGGCTTGTCTATAAACGGTCACATTTACAGACCCTGGAGGCGCTGTTAGCTTACCAATAAACAGGAAGAGATTCATCACTTTTATAATAAGTATTGACTAGGTCACTGGGAATGAGGCCCAAGGCCAAGACAGGCTGACTTGATAGTAATGTTTTTCTGCAGTCAGTGCCTTCTCCGCGCCCTTCTCTGTTTCAGGTGTTGTGAAGCTGCGATCTGTGGTTCACGGCTCAAGTCTGAGACACTCTGATGTTCTATCTCTCTATCCTGTTCTGTTGGTCCTTCCATCCACGAGCCCCAACCAGTCGATGCAGATATCTGCCACCTCTGAACCTGGTTCTGCTGGATATTTATGAGTTGTTTCTTCCCACTGTCACTAAATGCTTGTTAATGTGGGTCTTGTTGGGTTTTTTCTTACTTATTATGAATTTTATATTTTGATACGCGCATTGAGATTGAGACTTTGTTGTAAATTGCGCTATACTAATAAAGTTGAAATAAATTGAATTGAACAGATATCATAACAGTAAACTCACAATGTGTTATATGTGTGTTACTTGGGATCCTCAAGTATTTGAGCAGCCACTCTCTAAAGCACTGCTGTAGTTAATACCTGCTAAGAACTTAGTGGGATTGCTACAGGCTTTTACCTGGCCATTGCTCCAGCACCTGTAAAAGAGTGTTCCCTATAAGAAAGAAGCAAAAGTTGTGACACAAATTACTCCAATCTGTCAAACTGTCAAATCAAAAACCAATAGCCAATACTGCCATAATCAGTAATAATATTGGACCTGTTGTCTCCATTTTCAATCACTGCCAGCTCGTCATCAGATGTGTTGGTGGACAGCCTCTGCCTTGGTGAAAGAGACTTTTCACTGCAAACTTTTGCCATTTCTTCCAGTGTGGTTTTGCTGGCCTACATGATAAAGGCAGAGAAAGGAGTCCTGCTATATCACATTGATCTAAAAAATACACAGGAAAAATGTTTGCTGTAGCTACACAATAATGGCCTCTTTAAATGAATCCTTGTCATGAATAAAAGTGGAGGTCAAAAGCTTTCTGTTATCATAGTGGTTTGAAAGATCATACCATGAACAGTACCATACTTTTTAAAGCAGAACATTTTTCTTTCCAGAGTCGATGTCTATGAGATCCCTTTGCTTTCTAATAGTTGAATAAAATACAGGCCTTGGGTCTGTTACCATCGTTATAGCCTTTGTACTTGATGAGGCTTTTGGTAAACATATGGTAAACATATGGTTCTTAGTTTGGTTTCCCTTAATTTCTTAACCTGGAAAAAAAACCTGGGAACCATTCCTGACATATTCTGGACTCAAAATCTCCTCCATTATTAAAAGAGCATGTATATGGTATATGGTACTAACTGTATGAATGGGCCAATTGTTATTTTTGTTTGTTTTTTGTATGTCCTGTTTTATTGTATTCTGTTTTCACCAAAATCAATAAATATATATTAAAAATAAATAAAAACTACTGATGGGATCCTGAACAAATCTGTTATTTTTTATTATGCTGTTATGGTTTGAGAAAGCTTCTGTGGTGTTGAGAAAAACATCTTATGGCGTGGACAGAGTTTTATTTTGATCTTCAAAACATGTGTATTAAATGTCAACACTAAATGCTCTTAATTAAACATTGAGTCTGTGTTTCTCCTCTTTATCAGTACTTATCATTGCATGTAGGCATTAAAGGTTTTAGCTAATGAGAAGGTTTCAGGTCTAACCAGCTTGAAATGCGTTTGTTGATTTTTAACAGCTCTCTGTTCAATTTTGTCCTTTGTTCAAAACCACTTACCACTGTATCTGAAACAGTGGCCAGATCTCCACCTCAGTAAAGTGTCCTGAGATGACTGTTGTTATTGGCAGCATAGTAAGATTGATTCTTGGAATTGTAATCAAAATGAAGATGACGTCTTGATCTTTGTTTGCATGTGTTCAATCGCTTGCACTGAGTTAGGTCTACGTACTCCAGTTGTCTCTGCACAATCTATAAACTTGTATGTAAGGTTCATTGTAGTTTGACTGAATCTGTGCAAGACATTGGTCATGTCTGCATTGTCAAAGGTATAGCCCAGTTGGCTGGGATTGGCTCCAACAACCAATAACCATGATCAGCATGATAACCAAACACAAGGTAGAATGTTTAAAACTTTTAATTATATTATATATGTTTTACTATTACAATAGTAGCTTTTCATTGCTAAGAATGTGTGACTGGGAGGACACATAAGTATTTTCTTCCCATTAATAAATGATGTACAGTGTGGGACCTGTGTCGTGAATTAAGCAAAAATTAAATAAACAATAACACTAGTGATTCAATAGAATTTTTTTGATTGCTCTCCAGAAGCCCTGATAGGAATGACCTTAAAAACCTGTATGATGGAGCAAAATGCCATCTCAAACCTGTAGGACCTGAGGCCTTTGAGGACTGGACTCTGGCACCTCTGGCTTAGGTGAAAGCCACATTAAACGGTGAGTCTGAGAGTAGCAACTAAAAATACAACCCTGATTATGTCCCTAAATACTAAACAGGATCAGAGGCCTCTCTGTCAACCATCAGCTGGCTTTAAAAGAACTAAGCTTACTGCTGCTGCACTGTGCTGTGCCTGGTGAACAGACACAGGTTAAGTCCATTAGAGCACCACTTAAAGAACAGGTGAATATCTGTGGCTGGTATAGTCTGGTAAAAAAAATAAAATGGTCCAAAATTGATGTCTCATTTGCATTTGACAGAAAGAAAGAAGCAAAGAAAGTTTAAAATCTGGTCGTTGATGTGTATGTGTGCGCGTTTGTCTGCGTGTGTGTGTTTTGACACTTTCAGTTTAATACCCACAACAATACACAACACAATAATGATAATTATTTTGATGTGAAGTCTTGTTGTTTTAGACCTGGTTCAGTGGTAAATAATGATTCACTGATCCCTGGGAGGCACCAGTGGTTGTAACACGTGCACTCCTGTAGATTAGAGCTAATACCAGGGAGTTAAGCAACCCCCACTAAATGAAAACACTCACTGATTGCTGGTAGGGTGACGAAAGGTAATAGCCAATGAGGTGTCTGGGTTACATCATCATCTGCTAGTCACACTGCACTTTTGCTGATTTGGAAGATGTAAGATATGTAAGCATGAAAGAGTGTTTAACTGAAGCCTCACAGCAATGGTACAAACAATGTTTGAAACAATGAACATGTTTTACCTGAACATAAAGTATTGGGGGAATTGAGTCCTGTGTTTGAATATAAAGTGGTCATTTAATCAAAACGTGTTTCTGATCTTTGTTTATAATGAAATAGCGTCATCATTAACCTACCTCTTGTGATAGATGGTTTGATTATTGTTATTGGATGATCCAAAAGACATTTGTTCTAGAAGGGCACAAAGAACCTTCAATGATTGTAAGAGCTCATATTAAAGCATTTCTAAATTGCTATGTGGTACATTGAGGATTTTTTGAAAATAATTATGTTTTTCTTAAAATTAAAAATCCCTTTGGTGCTGATTTTCCTTTACTTTCATTGTAAAACAACAGCAGAATGCACTCAGTCAGAGGAAAACTCACCTGATTGGAGCTCTTCTCACACTGAGTTTTTTGAGCAGATTAAAGCACAGATGCTCCCCTGATCACTCCGGTTAAATCCCATCTTTCCAAATGGAAGTGTAAGGTTAGAATTTAAGTGTTTTGTTTCCTTAAGATCCAGTGGGATATCTCCTTTAGTGCAAAGTCAGCAACAGGTAGGGATGCAGGCAGTCCATGTTTGTCTGCAGAAGCTCTGAATCCTGAATGTGGAAAGGGATGAGCTGAGAGCCACAGATCAGAAACAAAGGGGAGGAGCCCTGTGTGCACACACCAGCCTCACATCACATAGAGCCACGGTACCACAGCTGTTCATAACATCTACAGTATATCACAAACTCTTTTACATGTGTGGAACTTGGAGACTTCAATATTTATAACTAAATCCCAGAAAAAAATAAATGAAGTGTAAGTAGTACAAGTTCATTAAAGCTGCAGTTTGTAGAATCCTCTCTTCACTTTGAAACAGAAACCGAAAGTACACTTACCAGTGTCTTTGTGAGCAGGATTTGTGAAAAGATAAACATTCATTTTAAGTCTTTCAATGCTAATGAATTATTTTTTACAGTCTATGGTGATGAAGCATTCAAAACCTAAAAGAATCAGCCCACACACATACAGTATCTCCTGATTGCCTTTAACAGAATCAGAAAAGTTTTATTCGCCAAGTACAGTTTAAAACCAGTAGAAGGAATTTATTTTGGTGGATGGTGTAAAGAACAAAAAACAAACCAAATAATAATAATAATAATAATAATAATAATAATAATAATAATAATAATGATACTGAATATAAAGGATAAATATATACAAGTGCTACAGGTGATACTGCCTTTATGGAGGTGTAATGGGGGGAATTCTCGCAAAGCAGCCGCTTAATCTGCTTAGTGGGCCGGCTCTGATAGTAACGTAAGAAAGAAAATTGTCTCTTTTCATGAAGCAACATTATTTTTGAGAAAAATCTTTTTTAGATAATTAATTTTTTTGTCTTTGTGTTCCTGTATTAATAAGAAAAATTGGCAGAATCAAAACTTGTTTAATAAAACTATTTTTTGAAAGTTTTTTTTGGCCCCAATAAAACAAGTGGGGGGCATAGTTTAGATGGATGTGCATTTAGATCACCATAGAACATTTTACTAAGATGTTTGTAACTTACACAAAGACATCCATTCATTTTCAGACCCGCTTGTTCCTTTTTTTCAGGGTTGCGAGGATCTGCTGGTGCCTATCACCAGCGCTCATTGAGCGTTAAGCGGGGGTACACCCTAGACACGGTGCCAGTCCATCGCAGGGCAACACACAGAGAGACAACCACTCACATTCAGTCCTGTTGGCAATTTCAATCAACCTTAAATTGTGAGAGGAAGCTGGAGTCTCTGGAGAAAATCCTTGCTAGCACGGGAAGAACATGTAAACTTCACACAGAAAAGGACAAAAGTGTCCATCCAAGGGCATGAACCCAGGCGTGCTAACCACTACCACCGTGCTCCTTCAAAGACACGTGAACTTTAATGACATCCATTTGTTTGCTTGGTGGTGGGGTGGACTATTGTGGTGGACTATTACTTAAGTGAATACAGTATTGCTAAAGGTTGCATACCCCCAAAATAGGGTCCAATGAATAGGAGAGAGCGTTACTGGGGAAACAAACCTGGGAGGACATTGACGTGATTTAAAGTGGGAATAGAAAAATGTGCCAGAGAAATACATGTCGGCGGAGGCTCCGGCACAGCTACTGTAGGTTCAACAGCTTGACATCACTATCAGTAATGACCGCCATGTTCCCAATCTTGACTAACCAGGACTTTTCCCTAATGGCTGTTCTACAAGAACTTTTAAAGAAAGTTACTAATTGTCTAGTATAATCTTTTGATAAGCCTGTAATTAAAAATTACTACACGTACCCTTTTAATGTATGATGTCTTTCATAGATCAAATAAAAGGGAAAATGCTGACAAAAAAACTGTTGTAGGCGTTTCCCTAAAAATCAGGTGTGGTGTCGGCGTGCAGTCCATTATGCACCATGTGGTGTTACATGGTGGTAGTTGTATAAGCTTACGATGTTCAAGCAAAGCCTCATCTATCATCTTATGGTCACAGATTAGAAATAATGGTTCTTAATTTATTTCATTAGGTTTTCGACATACGATAACAATTTCTATTTTACTATGTAGAACACACTGACGTTTAAGTAAATGGAAAAAACAAAAAAAGCAAAAAACAACAAAAAAAATGCAAGAGTGGATTGATCATTTCCGCTTGAGTCAACATTTTTGAATAAATTCATTTAAAGGGCCGTCAACAAGCCTGGAACCAACAGGTCCTTGGACCGGCACCAGTATGTGGCACGGAGGTTGTTCTTGTGAGATGGCTGAATGAGCTATTACTGAGCTCCTTTTCCTCCCTGTTGTTTTTTAATGTTCATTTTGATAAATTTAATTGGAATTTAATATACAAAAATAAAACCGGCACTTTTATAATTTAAAAAGGCTAAACACTTTTCCATATTTTCATTTATCGCTATTCAAGTTTAGTTTTTTTCCCCAGCTAGTGTATGTGGCTCGTTAGTTGAAAATCATTGTGTTATAAGTTATGTTTAAGCAGATGTTGAGTATTTTTCTAAGTATGCTGAGGTTGTTTTGATGCCACTCCATGCATTCAGTATGTTCATTCACATGCTACATGATAATGTTATAGAGGACATAGACTTGATCTGAAAACAGCGTACTAACTTACATATCCATCTACCCCAAAACCCAAAACAAGTGCCTTACCTTTATCTTTAGAGTGTATTTCCTCCTCTGTTTTCTTCTTGTTGCATTTTTCTGCTTCTCGTGATAACTTCCAGCCTAGTCTCTCAAAGTTTGTGACGATGACACAAAATAGACTTTGTTCCCTAGAGATCGTGTTGTAACTTCTTTTGATAACATTATGCCTTTTCACATGAGTCTTCTCTCAAACATTAATAATCTATCTATCTATGTCTATAAAGCAAGGAACCTGTCTGTCTGTGTCTGTCTGTCTGTGTGTGTGTGTTCCTTAAATATCTCAGCGCACCAGGATCAAACTGACCTGAGAGTTTCAACATGGCTGCTGCTTGGTTCACGCCCTACTTCCTGAGTCGACGGACTCAGTGATGCATCAAAGCAATAGTCCTACCTCTTAAAAGCAAAGTTAGACATCAAAGCAAAGTTAGACATGAATGAGAGCAGACGAATTCATCAACTCTCAACAAAACATAATTTTCATTTGCCAATATTAAACTGAATCCTGTAATTTTTTTTCTTTTGCAGTCCAATTTTATTTTCACCTACCTGTGGATGTTAACATGCCAAAAGCCAATCATACAAAGAGAGAACAAAAAACATCAGGCAATGCACCGGGTGTGCATCTAAACTGACTGTTGTGGATTAATGTCACTAAACGAGTCTGTTCCGGTCTGAGGAGATCTGAATCCACGAGGACAACAAACTAAAATCAGAATAGATGGGGTTCAACTCCCTACAGTGTCTTTGCTGAAAGCCAAAATATATGAAAACACATTAGTTATCACTACACATTTCACAGCAAACCTAAATGTCCCTGACGTCCCACCTTCAAACACAACCTCATTTGGCCATCCATGAAAAAGCTACTTAACCTCCCACTTTTCTATAGCAATACATACTTCCTACGGGCACTGGTCTAGTCATTCCAATAATACATGTTGAATGATGTCACACAGCATGACTTGGGACACCAACATTTTCTTTTATTTTTTATGTCCTAAATACATTAGTCACAAATTATGCTAGCCATTTATTATATTCTGATAAAAAAAAATATATATATATTAGTTTTACAAACAGGTTTAAGTAATTTCCCTCAAATGAGAACTTAACTTTGGAGGCTTTGATCCCCGGGCTATACCTGTCTATGTGGACAAAACACTGAATACGGAGTTGCTCCCAATGATTGACTAGCACCTTGCATGGCAGGTCCGTCCATTGGAGAGTGAGTGTGTGAATGGATGAATGAGCGAATATTGTAAAGTGCTTCAATTTACCATTTTATTATGAATCAAAATTGTTGACATGATTCCAAATACACATGTAATCAGACTGTTAAATGTGTTCAGGTTACATTAAGTATTACGCAGTAACTTGATTAGCTATAATGTGAGCAGTTAAAATGAGAATCATCATTCATGCTCCCTCAGCCCCTCCCCTCTACATCACCTGCAGGCATAAGGTTAAAGAGAAATCCTTTGGCAGTATATGGAGCTCCAACACTAATCCCAGCTTAGACCTGGGTGCCTATTTCAGCCAGCTAATGCTCCCTCACTTTAAGAAGAAGAACATTGTCCATTTTATGTCAAAATTCTATAAAAACCTTGAACTGTCACACAATTGCAGGATCACCATGCCTGTTATAACATACTCATCAAATAACTTGCTCAGTAGTACAGTCATGAATTAATAATTGCCTTTGGGAGTGAGAGTTGAAGGCAATCCAGCTATAAGGTGTATTGACTGCTTCACATGATATTAATTTCATGCAATATACTTTTTGGCCTTTTTCATGCTTGAACACACGTTTTCACAATTAAACATAGCCGCCACAGAAGCACTGCTGTTGGAGTGTTATATTGACACGTGAGCCTTGAAAGTTCCTTGCTCTCAGACTAGTTCTTCCTCCAACCGCGGCTGTATGTCATAAAAGAGTCGAACTCCGGCTCCGGGAGTTTTACCACCTTAATAAACATGTGTTGCTTGCTCTCTTTGTGTCCAAGCTAAGGGTAATTTAGTTAACGGGTGGAGTCTGAAAACCCTGTGAAAGATATATGCGCTTCTCTCCTGATTTTCCTCAGAGTGTGATATGACCTCCGATGCTCTCACAGGGCCTCTGTCTCTGGTTGTTCTGTTTTTTGATTCTGCTTGTTTTAATAAACTTTGTATTATTTTGCAAGTCAGTTTCAACGAAGACCTTTTTTCCACACTAAACCTTTTTTACTATTTACATCATCACCTGGGGGAGTCACGACAGGTGCTTACACTGCACAGTAGGAGATAGTTTATTACACATGATGCTCTTTATGCACAAGGTTTCTCTGCTTTGAAATACTACGTTACCTTTGATTCAGCACTCAATACTGATGTCTCTTTCTGGAAACCACTTGGTTTTGAATCCCAGCTGCACATGAGTGCATAGAAAATGTCAAGCTGTAGGATTTTGATAATCAATGGATCCGTACACCTGGCACTCCACAAATCTCCTACAAGCCGGTTCGTCTAGTCAATCAGATGCAACAGCCTATTTCAGCTGTAACCACCACAAGGCACTCATCGATTCAGCAGCTGGCAGCAAACTCACTCTGAGCAAAGAGAGGAATCCACATGTATCGGAAAGTTTTTTAAGACCACTGACAATGGAGATCCCTTTTTGTTAGCAAAACCAGTTTTTATTTGTTTTAAGGAAAAAAAGTTATGTTAGTTAGTTAGCTTTAATTCTATTTATTTATTTTACGTTACTGTTCCACTGCACTGTCTACAGTGATGACCGTCTATCTAATTTTCTTCTTCACCACAAGCAAGATCTTTGGGACCAATAAAAAAAAAAATCTGTGCATCAGTGTAGCAATGACTTGGCAACCAGTGATTCAGTGTTTACTTTAATAACACTATAATTTAACACATTTAAAGGCTATGACAATGAAACATGTGGCTTATGAGTAATGTGCAGAGTAGATTATTACATGACATGACAGGATCTGATGATACAGAGTAATAATCAGCAATATCAGCTCTTTTCATCTATAAATATTTTAGATTCAGCTTTCTACAGTGTAACAAGAAACATCTCCCGGTAATGCTTGTTTTTTCCTCATTTTTTTGTTTGGGTTGGCTGACATTGGTTCTAACTCTTTACATATTGGTGACTGTAAAAACTGGATATTAGGTATGCACAGCTTGAGACACCTCTTCAACCTTTATAACTAACTCCCAGCACAAAATAAATTAAGTGTAAGTAGTACAAGCAAAACTAAACATTGCGGGGTTAAAGCTGCAGTTTGTAGAATCCTCTCTTTGCTCTGTTTTGAAACAGTAACTGAAAATTATCCTCTCTTACCGGTGTCTTTTTTTTTTTTTAGCACTTTTAGCACTCAGTAGAAACTAATAACAAATGTATGGACTTTATCTTGTGTTATTGGATATTTTTTCTGGTGTTTTAGAGACACTGACATTAATGTACATGACACTAATTCTGTCCTGTAATTTCTGTCCTGAACAGCGGCTGCTGCTGTCAGCTCGTCCCCGCCGGAGAGCTCACAGAGGCGGCTGCACTGATCCTAGCAGCCACTCAGCACAGAGTGATAACCATCACTCCGCAACCAGACTGTAAAATTAATTCACCTTGAATATGCTTCTCTTAGGTTTACATGTGATTTATCCTGTCTGTTATCACTCTGCCTCTGACACCAGTGTGTGGGGAAGACCCTGCACAGTCACAGGGATCCGCAAGAACACAAAGCGGACAATTTCTCCTGAGTATGTTTGGTTTGAGCATTTAAACTGCTTCTTCTCCACCCCGGTCTGCCTTTTTCCACTTGATTTGCCGTGTAACTGTTGTGCCTAACCTAATGATGATTTCTGCTGGAACTCACACCAT
Source organism: Gouania willdenowi (assembly GCF_900634775.1). NCBI lineage: Eukaryota > Metazoa > Chordata > Actinopteri > Blenniiformes > Gobiesocidae > Gouania > Gouania willdenowi. Next base: position 32,603,451 of record NC_041047.1, read on the forward strand.
TACAATTTTACTGAAGTTACTCCGAATGGTACATGAACGCGCCTGACTTCTGTTGATCAGTATCAATAGAAATGCTCAAAACAGCCCACGGAGCACACGTGTTTATAGAAAGATCTCTGATTGGCTGACATCTAGCTTCACGCTCCTGGATTTATAAGCTTCATTTACAGGGCCAGGAGAAGGAAAAGAGATTTACTGTCCACTCAGAACACTTTGGATTACAACGATTATTATGGATTTTTGACCAAATTATGCCAAAAACAACTTACATACTGCAGCTTTAACATAGGTTACTGATGAGATATCAGGTCTGCAACTGGCCTCTGATATGCCGAACATGCAGACTGACATGAGTAAGGGCAAAGCTATCATCTGGGCAAGAGGCCAAACGGAGCAGGTGATCAACAGTGATCAACATAAGAGCATTTTTTTGTTTTGGCTTAAAAATACATAAGAAGAAGAAGAAGAAGAAGAAGAAGAAGAAGAAGAAGAAGAAGAAGAAGAAGAAGAAGAAGAAGAAGAAGAAGAAGAGCAGTTATTATTTTTCTATTGTGCAGATACATTAAGTTTTAAATCCTGACATCTAAATCAGAATTGTACCCTGGAGATAGGCACCAATAAGGAGGTAGATGTGCAAGAGCAGCCAATGTAAGCTCAAGTGTTTCTGATGCAGCTGTGAGTCCTCTTGGACTGATGACTGATTACTAGCCTATTCTCCTCTGTCATCAACAGTGGAGGTGACTTATTCTCTGCCAAACACTTGACATGGTTACCATGGAAACCTGCATTGCAAAGAAAAAATAGAAAAAACAGAGTGATGTAAAGTGTTACCAGCAATCACTGCCGTTAGTTACTTTTCATTGATTTCAATTAGATTTCACTGGGGAGGCGGTTAGTAATTCTGCATCTCTGAGGGTTGGTTAAGCACCCAGCGTGTCTGCAATCTGTTTCATTCAATGAATGATTAGTGCGTTGATGTCACCGTGCACCAAGTTTGTCCCATTGTAGATTGATTGTAGCACATTTTACAGTTCATCTACATGCATCCAGCGACCCAACACTGGCGCTGTCATTTCCTGACGTCTCCTAAATGTTTGTGTGCCAGGGTCATAGTACATATACCTGTGCGCACATTTTCACGCTGTTTATTTTTATAAATCACAAAGTTTGTTGTGCACATCTTTTTGGCCATGTGCATGGTTAGAAATTGAGGTTGTTGGATATCCATCCCTTTTCTGACCTGCTTGCTCTTTTTCAGGGTTGCGGGAGTCTGCTGGTGCCAACCTCCAGTTTTGCTCACACCCTGGAAAAGGCACCAGTCTATTGCAGGGGAACACACACAGACAATCACCCACACTCCTACGGGAATAGACTCCATCAATCTAAAAGTCGTATTTTTGGAGTGTTGAGAGGAAGCCAGAGTACCCGAAGAAAACTCATGCAACCACAGGGAGAACATGCAAACTCCACACAGAAAGGATCCAAGTATTGAATCCGGGGTTTGAAAGCAGGACCTTCTTGCTGTGAGGTGGACGTGCTAAATGCTGTTTTTATTTGGATCGGTTACTACAGTTTATGTCGGTACCAGTGCCATAATTGCTACCCAATACTACAAAAGGCCATTTAGCGTGCAATGACAAACTACTGACATATAGGAGAAGGAAATGATGTATTGTTTCCTCACTCATATATGGAAGCTGTACACAGCATAACTCACTTTAAACAGTGTTTAAATGTGGGAATCTAAAAGCTCCCAAGTGTGCACCCTTGGTTGAGCTATGAAACAGAAAAAAGGAAAAGGTTATGTTAATTTCACTATACAGTTAAAACCGCTGTCAGAGGGCAAAGGTTTGATGAGTGTTGTGTCTGCCTCAGCGCTGTGTATATATGTGCCTATTTGTGATGCATGCTGCCAGCGGTCAGTGACAGACTCGCTCCAGCCCATTGCAACAGATGGAAGAATAAAAAGCAATTCACATGACACCAGATTTAATGCCAGTATTATTGACTTTTTGTCACCTCAAAGTAAAACAGGCTCATTTAATATTCAAACACCATAAGATGTATTATTTCTATTACGACTATGCATGGGCAGGCCAAGAACATAGCTAATGGTAGGATATACAGTAGAGACCGCTACTCCACAACTGGACATCTGTTCTGTTAAATTTCACAGTCTGATTAGGTTTTTTGAAAAAGTTGCTCAAAGATAACTGTTTAGCCCGTTTAGCCATCGAGCTGCTCCAGTAACCCGCGTTCTGATTGCTTGTGAACTTAAGTTTTGCCCCGACATCGGTCAATCACTTTAAAGATTAAGTTTGTTTTTGTTACCGGTCCCAGATGTGGCGACCACAATAACAAAAAGATTAAATCTGTAAAATAAAGGCAGAGTCACGGAGGAAGAAACACACAAACATGTTGCATCTCTTATTTCCTTTAAAACACAGTTACAATTTAACTTTTTTCAAACACATTTACAATTTATATTTTGTCTATAAATCTTCATAACATATATTCAAACCATGTATATACATACATTAATTAGCTTAGTTTTCTCAGTACATTAAATGAACAAAGAGTGCATATTGGGCTTTCAAGTCACATCAGGTAGTTTTAGGAATGAACTAGAGCGCAAACTGACGAACTCTCGCGATATCAGCGCCGCTCTGTTTTACTGCTGTTTTATTAAACCTCTACAAAACGGTCCAAAAGCTACATAAATCATCACTACATTACCTACAGCTTCTTTTAGACAGTTTTTCTCACATCACTATTGACCCTTGCACAGCAGTTAGTGTATTTCTCAAAACAATTAGTGCAAACTGCAAAACCTAGTGGACAATCTGCAAAAGCATACCACTTGCTCAAAATGGGTAGTCCATTCCTCAAAATCAAGTATTCATGTCAATGAAACTGCCAGTGTCATCAAAAAGAGAAGTCTTGACACCATCATTTATGAACAAAATAGTCAAATGGCTTCGTCAGGTTTTCATTATAACAGTTTATTCTCATTGTTTTCCAATGCAAAAAAAAAGGTCAGAACTCGGTGACACTATCTGAAAATGCTCAAGACAGCACTATACACTACTTGAATTTCTTTCAACCTTATTGCATTGTTTGCAATCACCATTGAACAAATGGCTTCCTCTTGCTGTGGGGTAAAAAGGGGTCCTCTTACACCTCTGCGAGGTTGTCTTTCAAACCTATGTGGTGCAGAATAAAATTACAGTAATGTACAGTAAGCATGACATATTATGAGATGTTGGATTACTGTCCAATACTACACATACCTGTTCTCCCTATGAGATGTTTAAATTATTGAATTCACAGTGGTTCTTCCAACATTTGGTTGTACCCTCCGACCAGCCTCAACCATTTTGAGGCCGTGATTGACAACATGGTCCATAACTGTAGCCCTAAATTAATTAGAAATCTGCCAATGTATTTGGCCACTTCTCCCTCTTCCCCTGTTTTGTCCCCTTCCCCTCCCTCTCCGCATCCTCACCCCTCTTCCACGATGCTGTCCTTCCATTTCTGTGTCACAGAATTGTAGAAATAGTACACACCAATCCTGCTCGGTTCATATATGCTTGCCAAGTGAGGGTTCATGGGATTCATTTCTAAGTGACTGTGAACAAGTGGCTTGTCACTGGTTACAACTAATACTTCACACATCTCCTTATGAGTGAAAGCTGAAGTTCACCTGAGAGCAATTGTTCAATTGAGGAGACATTTCCAGGAAAAAATGATGAAGAAAGGTACAAAATTAGCTTGCATAATTCGATAACAAGTTCAACAATTTTGTATGTAATAACTCAAGCAATGACATGAAGACTAGTAGTTTTAATGGAAACAACTATTCAGCATCCATAAGTATAAAGGGTTTTTCACGGCGCATCATCAACCCGAAAGTCACCATTTTGGAGGTAAGCAGCCGGTTTACAAACAGCACACGAACAAGCAAATCCTGAATTTTGAGAGGAAATGGTGAACTATTGCCATGTTTTTGGCTGTACTAATCGGTCAGACCATGAAAAACATGTGGAGTTTTATAGACTGCCAAAAGTTCTAACAGATCAGAGAAGAAAAATGCATTGCAATACATTTTATAGTCAGTAGTTCTACATCAGGAGAGCAGTGACATGAGATTAGCTCACCGTTGTTGCACCAGTTGTTATTGGTGTATATGCAAACACCGTCGGCCTCATCTCCCATTTTGCATTTAAATCCAGAACACAGTCTCCTCCGCTGGCGGACACCGCTGGTACTTGGCTCCGCGAATTTGCAGGCTGCTGGAGTAGCACAGCCTCATACCAGCGGTGTCTGCTGTGAAGTAACGGAGCCTCGTATCAACGGTGTCCGCCAGCGGAGGAGACGTAGGCAGTGTGATCAGAAGCAGGAGCGGGGATGCTGAGCGGGGCTAGCAACCAAGCTAAAAGCTAATCCTCAGAGAACGGCACTTCCTTCCATCCTGTGTTCTAATGGTTGCTCCCTGGAGAACAAACTAGACTACCTGAAGCTGGATTTAAATGCAAGACAGGAGATGAGAACGGCGGTGTATACACCAATAACAAGTGGTGCAACAACGGTGAGCTAGTCTCATGTCACTGCTCTCCTGATGTAGAACCACTGACTATGAAATACAGACATTGTTCTTCCTTGATCTGTTGTAACTTTTGGCAGTCTATAAAACTCCACGTTTTTCCACGATCTGACCGATTAGTACAGCCAAAACCACGGCAATAGATCACCATTTCATCTCAAAATTCGGGACTTGCTCATTTGTGTGCTGTTTGTAAACCCGCCGCTGCTTACCTCCAAAATGGTGACTTCCAGATAGTGAAAACACTCTATAGTTCATTTTGACTGACATGACATAAGCAAATGATAATGTTATAAAACAGCAGAGAATTATATTAAAGCAACTGATACATGTCCAAAAGCATTTGCTTTTTGTTCAGAGGAAGGAGAAATTGCTACAATGATGTGCACAAATGACTAAATGTTGTGGAGGTTGAACTCGTAGTTATGAGAATTTTCATTCTGATCTGAGAAAAGCACCAAAGCGACTGAGAAAAACTGTAAGTAACACAAAGCTTAACGCTTTCATTTATGGTGACTTTAACCAAGTACTGACCTGTGAAGACAGAGAAACACAGCAGGAACCAGGAAGTGCATCCACTACGGTGCTAAAGGTTACACTTACCATTCCACTCCTTTATTCTCCAGATTTTACATCGAAATTTGTCTAATAAATCTAGAACAAAGCTAAAATTCACAGAATATATTTTCACAAAATAGAATTATTATAATATTTTTTTCTATTTATTTTTTTCATGACTCTCACTGAGTGGGCAATCTGTCAATCTGGGTCGGCCTGTGCACATGCAGGTCCACCATAGTTCCGCCCCTGGGGCCATGCAAAGTTAAACAGGCACAATACACCCAACTGTGATTGGTAGGTTGTGCAACAAAGGGGCGTTCCACACATAGCGTCAAAGTGCCATTCACATAAAACTTGTGGGCCCCACTAACATTATATTTTCATATCAAGGTGGGGGCCACAAAATATAATGCGGCCTAGCCTGCGAGTTTGAGAGCTGTGACGTAAAGCAATAAAACATGACATATCACAAAATAAAATAAAAAGGAATATTTAAAATGTATTTCAAAATAACAAAAACTGCTAAATTAAAATCAAAAGGAAATAACATAAATCCAGCCTGCATTACTGTTCATCAATAGCAGTAAGTCATCTGTAAACGTAGTAAATACATATTGGTTTAATGTTTGTTGGCATTGAAAAATGCTTTTAATCCATGTTTTACCACTGACATGTTGTTATTTGTTTTCAAAACTTTATTGCAGTTCAACAGCATTGATAAATGTGAAAAAACAAAGCAAAGCAAAACAAAACATTTTAACATGGGGTACATACATTCAAATCACGGAGAGGATTTTAAAGCTACAAAAAAGTTTATAGTCTGGATGACTGACATATTGTTCTTTTTTTCTTCTTTAAAAAATAAAATAAAAAATAATGTGACTTTTGTATTGAATTTCAGTAACAAACAATAAATGGAAATATTTAAACAACAGTTAAAAAAGTGCAAGTCCTGACATGTTGTACTGTACGGGTGGTCCAAGTGTTGTGTGACATCAGACAAATCTCGGAGAATTAAGGTGGTGTCTTACAAAATCATACATAAATATTATCCAGCTAACCATTACATGCAAAAATTCAAAAAGAACATTAATACTAACAATAACTATTCATTATTGCTTATCTCTCCAAGTATTTTATTTCATACTGGGAAAATGTTGTCTTGGCTTTTCATACGTTTTCTAAAAATGAAGAAAAATTTTACCATTTAATAAACTTACTTTTGCTTTTAGTAAAACATTTTATCCATAAATGTAAATATACTAAGAAAATCTCTCCATTTGTTTTCTTTCAGAAAGATGTTGAACTTTATTTTAAATATATTGCAAAGTCACTTAATGGAAAGGCTGACAAAACATAGGTCCTTTGTAAAATGTAAAGCTGTTTGTGTGATGTGGAGGGGGTTGAGTTGTTGTTGTTGTTGTTGTTGTTGTTGTTCTCTATATACTGTTTGTGCAATGCTGTTGCATTTAAATAAATAAAAATGGCCAGAGTAAGTCTGTAATGGGTTGGTGCCCTGTCCGAATAAGCAGGTCAGAAAATGAATGAATTACAAGTCTGCTCTCTGTTGGATTTCTATGGTATTACACTCTAAATCAGGACTCACATGGCCCATCTCATTTGGGTTAGATTGGAACAATCTCTTCATTTTTTATTTTTTTTTTAGGAAAAGTGTGTATTTTCAACATTAATGTGCCCAATTTTTACTTCCATGGGTGACATTTACTCTAGTCACAGGAAGAGAACCACTGATGCCTACGAGCATTAATGCAAAGCAGAAGTAAAACGTGAGTGTGGTGCATACAGTACAAGGGTTTAGGTCACAAATAGACAGAGCATTTCTGTGTTCAACCTCAGCAGCACTATAGTTTGCTATAGCATTACTGCTTCAACATACTTACATCTGTTTATGTGAAATACAGTTACACCAAGAATCAAACAGATAATTCTCCTTCCTACTGGCCGCTGTTCTTCAGGTGCAATGAGTTTGTAAGGTTTTTATTTGTATTTGTCCTGCTTTGCAACATTCACCTTGACATACACAACAACCATGCCCCATTGCGACAAAATATCCACAAAAAGAGTAAAGAATTTAAACTTTATTTTAAAAATCAGAAATTGTGTAACTTAAAAACTAGTACAGTGCCCATAGGAAGTATGCATTCATGTGGGAGCTTAAGTAGAGTTGTCAATTATGGCAAAATGAGTGTGTTTGAAGGTTGGATGTAAAGAGGTGTACATACTCTGTGCTCTGTCGTGTTATAAAGGGGTATATCTGTGGGTAGTATTTATGATAAAAAATATACTAAATGAGTAAAATAAAACAACAAACTAAACAATATGTATACTAAAAGCACACAAAATGACAATAGAAATGCATAAAAATATACAAAAAGGCTCCAAAAACACACAAAATGACTCCAAGAAACCAACATTACAGAAAAATACACCCAATAAAAATATATGAAAATGACGCAAAATACACAAACCTAAATATTTATACACAAAATGACAACAGAAATGCATAAAACTACACCAAAAAACACACGACTGAGTAAAATACGCCAAATGAAAAAAATACAAAAATGACTAAAAAACAAACCATTTATCTTGCACATGTCACATAGAATTATACCAGAGAAATCGCGCACGCTATTTTACTTTGTACCCTCAAATATACCCCTTTATAATGCTACAGAGTATGTTAGTATTATTTTGACTATAAATGATAACTCTACTTAAGCTCCCACTATATGAATACATACTTCTGATGTACTAGTACTTAAAAATAACAAAATGTGCACATTAAATTAATAATACACTAGTCACTCACATCAGTCATACCAGTGGTGGTACAGACCACCACCAACATTCATCCACAATTAATACCCATTCACAAGAGGCAATGTGGGTAAAGTGCCTTGCCCAAGGACACACTGACAATACACACTTGGATAGAGCAGAATTCGAACACCCAACCTTTCGGTCATTGGACAACCAATTGGAGAAAATGCAATACTTTTCCAATAGCATTTGGTAAAATATTCCCTGATATACTACAAAAACTTTGGAAACAATTGATTCTTTCTGATCTGGGAAATTGTCTTTTACTCAATCCGGATTGTATTTCAACAAAGACATATATGCTGTAATTACGCTTATCTCTGTTTGAGACCAAAATAATCAAAACATTGTTGGAATTGTAGAACCATTTTTTTTAGCTGTGTCAACAGCCCATGTCTTGAGCCATAATCCCTGCTTCCCTAGACATCTCCTTGATCGACTGGTGTATAGAGATAGTACGTTGATGGCCAGGTTGCTCATCAGTTTTACAGTGGTTGTTGTAACAAATCCCCAACATCCAACTTCTACTCTTCAGCCTCTTTGTTCAGCCTCTGCTGTAAGTTTGTAATGATGGAGCTTTTTCCTTTCAAGGGCCTCATGCACAGCATCCTCCCAAGGAAATCTGAGCTCCACCAAGTATGCCCTGCACTGTGAGGTAGACTACAATACCAGAGGGGTATTCTATAAAGTGGGTTCAAACTCTGAGTATGTTCGGGCTCAAATGAGGGAAACTCTGAGTATCCCATTCCTTAACGTGAGGTATGTTCTTCTCTGAGTATGTTACCATGGCAACATTGTCCGTAAACTAAACCTGGTTGCTGGCAGGTTTTATCGAAGAAACCCTAGGTTTCTACCTGGCTCTGCCCACCTGAACACTTAAATGAACCTGAACCTTGACACTTTTCTCTGAAACACATTAGTAACATCACATACCACAGACGTGTTCACATCATTACTAATGTTGTGGTGCTTTATGTTTTTTTTTTTTTTTGTGCAAAAGGTAGTTTTCTTTATAACATTGTGGATGCAGAGCATGAAGTGAAAATGACTGAGAGGTTGATCTGCATTAAAACATCTACTGACGTCTGTAGTAAAGTTCCCTGAATACAAACCTGTGGATAATATAAAGGAGAAAATAACAATTTAAATGAATCCACGTTTTACAGTTTGATCTATAGATCACATACCTTTGAAGTTATGATGGCGCAGTGAATTATGACACCGCTTTTCAAAGCTTTAGAATGCGGGTTTGCGTCCCACTTTAGTTTTTTTTATGACACATTTTTAGGACGTTGAGATGACTCTGGCGAAAATATTACATTAAAAAATCAATATAAATTATGTGACATCAAGCGGCATTTACTGTCTTTATATCCAGTGTAACGGGAGGGCTCTCAATGCAGCCATCCTATGCTGCTGCCACGTCTCCTCAAACACATTTTATTCATATTATTCCCCACTCGTCATGTCACTGAAGTGACAAAGTGATGAAAATACCAAAAAGTGCATCTAATCACGGGTGATTTAAGCCACTATCGTCACTGAAGTGCGTGCACGAAAATAACCCATGGTTTACATACTCAGGGTTGATTGACCCACTTCATGCCAGCTGCAATGGAATCCGATACCCAGAGTTTCCCATCGCAGGGTATGCTGACCCAGAGTTTAAGGATAGACTCAGAGTTTGTGAACGCTCCTTTATGGAATACCCCTCAGGTCAGGCATCAGGTTTGTTGTTTTCTCAGGTGGAACAGTGAGTCGTTGGCCCTCCAGCATCTGTCAATCCCAAGCTGCCTCCAATTTACCATATCTGGCCCTTAACTGGAGCTTGTGATGGCCTTGTGCTTCACTTTGAACAAAAGCAATTGGTAGACTTTGAGCTTTTCTGGGTGGCAAAGCATTGATGGTGGTCCAGGGTTGCTGCCAGGCATTTCAGCACTTGGTTATATCTCGAATCACACAATCTTTTGAGTCTGAAATGGTCAACTTGAGCCTCACTTTGGTGCAATTGAATTCTGCTGTGAGGCCAGAGAGAGATGAAGTTGGAGTAGACCATTGCCATACAGAGCTATTCTACTCAGGTATCAAGCTGTTCCTAACCTCTTTCTCATATAGAAACTAACTTTCCCTTTCATCTTATCAAAGGTTATGAGGGTAATTTCATACATAATTAGGGGCCACGTGATGTGAGGTGATAGCCCAAACTGCAGGCACCAGACTTTGAGTTCGCCGGGCCTTGTTGCGGTTTAATTATCTTCGTTTTTGCCTTGTTTATTCCAGGGTCTATAGTCAGGATATCTGTCCATGAGCCTTCTTTTGCCCCCACTTTTGCTGGCTCTAGGGCATACTGTATGCACACTTCTATGAATGCTATTTTTGTTAATTAGTGCAATGTATACCCACACTTTTGCATGTGCATCTGTGTGTTATGGCCATGGCGACCCTGAATATAGTTAGTCAAATGGATACCTCACTTTCACAGGGGGCCACATATCTCTCTGTTTGACAAGTTTTCAGCTGGTTCCAGGGTGGACGAGCAAGACGTCGAAGGTGAGGGAACAACAGCCAACCTTTGCCACTCTTATCAAATGACTGCCATTGATTAGTCTTTTCACTACAAGTTGTGTTGAGCAACAAGGTTAACTACCAGGATCTAAAAATCTATCTTCTTATCTGCAATTTCAGTTTATATTAGCATCCATATCTTTAAACTATCCAAACAGAAATCACAACTCAAAGAAGAGTTAATTTAAATGTCTTACTCTTTTAAGGATAAAGGCCAAGCTCTGACAGAAAAGCAAAAAGTCAAAGACAGAAACGAGTTCAAGATTCCTGAGGAGCAGATCTGGTTTTATCACATGCTGCTCTTGTGTTATCTTAGTTACTCCTGCGTTTATCCATAAACACCTTTTGTCAGCAGTAATCTAGATTTATCTCTATCAATCATTACTCTGGTTTCAGTTTCTCCACTCTTTGAAAACCTTTCTTTGCCCCATGATCTGTATGAAATATCTTTCATGAACTGGTAACAAGAGATAAGGATATGATACATTGTGTGATCACAAAGGTCATCAATAACCAGTCAACATGCCACTTTATATAAAGAAGTTTGGTGGAAATCTATCTACTAAGCTAAGTAGCAGTTAATACCAGATGAAATTGGCGCACACATTATTTTTCTAACAGCATGTAACGTTATATTTTATTTATTTATCCAATCAGACAAGTCAACAAGTTCTCATTTGCAATGATCAAGCAGTTACGGTTAAGAGCATGCTCAATTGATGGCACAAGTGGTATAGCGAACCTTACCATACCTTACCATTGCTGCTACATCTTTCCCAAGACAGCATGTGTTTTAAGGAGACATAGCCAATGTCCACAGGTCTCAATTGCTGCCAGAAAATCTATACTAATATTGTTGAAAACGATCATGTCCAAATCTCATATCTGGGCTGTGCAGGCTTTTCTAGATTTATGTTTTTTTTTTTTTAAACTTGTTAGTTAATGTACAGATAGGATTTTAAAAAAAATGTAATTTCATGATGATGACATGATTTGACTCTCCTTGACGTTAGGATGGATGGATGCTACAGTATATCCAAAAGAAAGTCCATGTTCACAACTCACTTACAAATGTCCCTCATTACGAAAAAGGACAACTTTATATTGGCCCTCCATCCCCCCTCCCTCCACTGTAGCGGCTGCAGCATGGAAGAGTGCGGCGCCTACAACGGCTGCTCGTGCGCGCCCCCCAGCGGCTGGCTGCAGATGGCTCCCCCATCCTTTCTGATTCTGATTTAAAATGTGATGTATTCCATATGGCTCAATATTGGCCTTTGACTGTTAAATGTGTAAATCCAGTATATGTCCACTTGTTTGGTATATGTGATTAGGTAAACAACATATAAATGCAAAAAGTAGAAGGAAAGGATTTTAGTTTAATCAATTCCCAAATTGGAGTATTTTTAGAAGTGGTGTGAATAGGATTAAGGGAGTAAAAAACTTAATGCCATTTAAATTACATTAAATATCCAAGTTTACTACAATAGACTTGATTGAAGTCAATATTGATTAAAATGTAAGACAAATATATCAAAATGTTTAACCAATATTGTGTGAATAAAATGGAACATTGGTCTATGAGTATAAACATTAAACAATCAAGTAAACACTTACCAGTGCGCTATAATAGACTCGAAATATTAATGATTTGATGATTGAAAAAAGATCATTTATAAATAAGGACATGCTTTGGGGACATTAAAATATACACAATGAATAACAAAAATATCTTGTGTCATGAGTTCAGTATGTGCTCTCCATCTGTGAAGATCTGTACTTTCTATACTCCCTACCTGTGGCGTTGTTATAAACAAAGCAGTGTTAGAAATCTCACAGTGCTCTATAACCACAGCATAAAGCTGCTGTTGAGAGCTTCAAGAAGTTCCAGTGCCAGCCATGTGTTTGTCAGTGTCAGCCGTGGTATCTACCTGCTCTGCTTTAAGAAACCTGATGTGTAGATGTATGTGTGGGACACCTGAGTCAGAAAATGACATTATGATGGTTTTACCTAACCCTGTACACAGCTCTGTCAGATTTCCTTTCAAACTGTGGAACCATTGGCGAACTTGCCTGTATGTTTGACACTGACAGAGGTGACAAGTAACAAAGTACAAATACTTTGTTACTGTACTTAAGTAGTTTTTTCTGGTATCTGTACCTTACTCGAGTATTTATTTTTTCTGATATCTGTACTTTACTTGAGTATTTATTTTTTTGGCAACTTTTTACTTTTACTCCTTACTTTTTCAAACAAAAATCTGTACTTTTTATTCTTTACATTTTAAAAATGAGCTTGTTACTTTTAAGACATTCTAAGCTTACGCCACAAAGTGTAAAGATGCATGTTTGTAGTTTGAGCTTTTTTGTGTTTGGTAGGTCCCTTAGTTTTATGGTTAACATTTTCAAGTTTTTAAAAATTTTAAACTCAAAGCTGCTCTGGGTTTTATTGAGCATTTGAACTTTTTTTCTTGACACATTTAATTTACAAATTGTATTTATTATGAGTGCTACATTCTCCAGCTATTCAAAGGTAACATAAGAACATATTTAACTTGTTTCCATGTACCAGTTTTTTTTTTTTTTTTTTTAAGAAAAGATTTGAAATTTGCTGGTTTAAAAACCCTGTTTTATTATTGAAGGGACATTTGTTTTACATTTTACTTTTTTCTTAAGCACATTAAGTAGCATATATTTTTTGTTGTTGTTTCTTAACTTTTATTCAACTAAGGAAGCAACTTCAATACTTTTACCAGTCATTTTTTTTCCAAGTATCTATACTTTTACTTGAATACTGAAGACTAGTATTTTTGCCACCTCTGCTCAATACCAGTGATGACTCAGGCACATTGTGGTTAGCTTAGCACATGGCTGCACTGTCTGAGCAGGGTAAAAAAAAAAAAAGGAAGGTTATTATTGAATAGAAATATGCAAACACTCATGTATTGGTATCTGTTTATAATCATTGGTGATTTTGTCTCATGTGAAGGGCTCCACTGCCTACAAATGAAATGGAATACTGCATCTTAATTGGAGAGCCCAGTTGAAAACATCCAGCCATGCATCCACTGCACCTTTCTTGACAGATTTAATTTACAAATTGTATTTATTATGAGTGCTAAATTGTCCAGGTGTTCAAAGGTAACCATGTACCAGTATTATACAAGTTCTTAAAAAAATAATATGGAATTTGCTGGTTTGGAATTATTGAAGGGACATTTGTTTTACTTTTTTACTTGAGTACATTTAGTAGCGTGTACGTTTTTTTTTTCTTTCTCACTTTTACTCAAGTATGGGAGCAACTTTTATACTTTTACTTTTACCAGAATAATTTTTTATTCAAGTATCTAAACTTTTACTTGAGTACTGAAGACTACTGTAGAACTTTTGCCTCTGGACACTGAACATTGTGGATCTTCTTTTTTACGCTGCTGTTTACTGTTGTGTTGTTTTTTTTTTATTGTGATATAGATCCTCCTGATTCTGAAATAAAGATATATTATTTATTAAATTAATTTACATTCCAATAACTAAAATAGTGGGCGCAGTTCCTCGTAGCACCGCGCGTGGCCCAGTGACAGTTCCCGCTGTGACCGGTAGAGGTGGGAGAGTGTCGGCGGCCTGCCCGGTCTTGCTGCCTCTCAGTTAAGTGTTTCTCGTGGACATGATTGACAGAGTCAGCGGAGGTTTTTTGTCGGTCGTTAATGTAACGGACTGAACGATAGCATGGCGAGCCGAGAAGGTCCCAGTTGTCACTGCTTGCACACGAGCAGAAGGACGGCGTGTGCGGGATTACTGAGGATGTTATTTATTGCTTTTATTCACTCGACGCGGGCTAACAAACAAGGTTTGTAACTTAGCCTACCAGGCTAACTTCCGTAGACATTTCCACTGAGTGTGGCTCTACGTTAGCGTCACCAGTGCTAACGCTAGCGTTAGCGCATCTAAACTTGTGTTGTTTATTATTTATGGGCTTTTAATAAGGGGCTTGTTTTAACATGTGAGAGGAGAAGTGCGGCCTGAGACCTGGACAGCATAGTTAGCTTCACGAGTTCCTTGTCGTGTTTTGGTCTCTTCCTTATAAGGCTAATTCAAGGCTAAATCAAGTGCTAACCCTCAACTTGTAAACTGTTATTTGGAAGAAAAAAAGGCAGCTCATTAGAACTGGGGCAAATACAGATGTTGATGAACAGCAGCTTCTGTATGAGGGGACTTCCTCACACCCGGGTTGTGTCCTGTGCTGTAAACGTGGCTTAGCCCTTTAATTTGTAGGCTGCAGTGTTTACCCAGCGGCTCTGAGGCTTCCCTGCTGTCAGATCCGCTCATCATGTCAGGTCACAGTGACAAGCTGTCATTCCAGTCCAATGCAAGCAATGCCACTTCTGAAACAGTATGGCTCATTTTTCTTTAATAAACTGTTTTTATTGGATACCGGACACTTGCACTATGTTCTCTAACCACATATCAGAATAGAACATTACACTGGAAAGTGAAAAAAAAAAAACAATATCCTTCTATCATTGCCTAACAATTGTGTAGATCTATTTGCAGCTCCATGGTATAAAATTACCATGTGATCTATAAACGATTTTAATGTTAACACTTCCTGATTTCGCTCTATTGAGCAATGTAGTAAAACTCATAGTCGTACTTGACCAAACTTGTGTCCATCGTTAATAACCCAGTAACTTCCGGTTTAGGTTACTAATGCTACTTGAAGTAAATCCATGTTCATGAACATGTTGTAAACATGCATTGGTAATTTTAGTGACATTGAAAAATGTATCCCTCAAACACAGTAATGCATAATCTTAATGTCAGTATAAGATTACAATAACAATTTCATTTAGCGGACACTTTTATTCAAAGCAACATACAACATGAGCAGTTAGGGTTAAGGCACTTGCTCAACATCCCACAGTGATGACCCAGGTTGGAGTCGAACTATGAACCTCCGATTACAAGCCTGCTTCCTTAACCAGTGCACTGCTACCAATAAGACAACTGACTAGGACCCCTTCCACTTCCTATAATGGTATCCTCCAATTTCAAGTATTGGCATCAGGTGTTCCCAGCTTCTAAAAAGCATACCTGGAAATTAAGCTTCAAAACTTTAAGCATTTTAAATTTGCAAAATAAAACAAAACATATTCTGTTGAAATGTGTGCATCTTGTTTCAGTGAGGGAAAAGCCTGTCATTTGCCTTACACTATTAAAAACTATGTATGGGGTAAATTGTGTAAAGATGATTGCATGATGTGCTAAGTAGTAAATATTTAGGGTTTATTCTTCGTAAGTTATGTTGCAACACCTAATCCTCAAAGTATTCTGCATCACAGTGTCTTTCTGATGAGCCATATCATACTGTCTGTACTTCAACACAACAACATGTTTGGAAAAGAGGAAGACTGAACATGCTTTCCTATGTTTTGTCTGCCATCTGCTGTGAAAGACCGGCAGATTACTATCGACACAGAAACTTATCTTTACAAGTAATACTGCTCGTGGTTCAGTAAGATAAGAAATCCGTAGGGCCCTATAAAATCCGTTTTATTTTTTCCAAATTTCTTTTTTCCACTTTCATTTTTTAAATTCTGTATTTTTAGAAATATTTATAATTTTTTTAAAAGAAAATATTAGTTTTTTACTCCTGTTAGGAAACCGAATAAATAATAATAAATAAAAAAAACTCATAATTAAACAAAAATGTATGTCAAAAATAAAGTACACACAATTAAAAGGTAGATATGTTGTAGTGTCATGGACTATTCTGACTTCACCTTTTTAATTATTTATGTCATATAAAGATGTATGAGAACAGCATTAATGTCACCTGATTTCTAGTGTTGTAGTAGTCGAGACCGGTCTTGGTCTCGAGACCAAATTTTAAAGGTCTCGTCTCGGACTCGAAACATTTTGACTCGGTCTTGTCTTGGACTCAGGCTGCCCAGACTCGGGAGTTTCCCTCAAGACCGTTCGAGACCAGCACTAATTCCTGCTATTTTTAAACTTTTTTATAATATGATAATAACACGGAGAAGAGCGGGATAAAACAATCCTTTATTCATTCTTTAATCCACCCCGTATAATGACCACAACCTTCCTGTGTTTGTGTTTGTGTGGTTTCAGTTTGGACCGCGGAGCGCAAGAGCGATAGAAACTAATTACCGGTAAAAAGCCCAGTAAAACTCCAGAAAACAATCACCAGGAAAAATATTTGCTCCCCGGTAAATATAGTAGCTCTAACAACAGGTAAAATGATAAACTGATGATATTACAGCCTGTAATGCAATACGAGGACGCATTTACTCCGCCTCTGGGTCCTAGTGCCTGCCGGCCGGGGAAAGCCTGTTCCGTTTACCGAGGTCCGTGTGTATTTAATAGGTCTGTGTGTGTCCGTGTGAAAGTCTGCATGTTGATGCCTCCGTCCATCCACTCTTTTCATTATATCTATGTCTTTTAAGGCTCTTATTAAACAGTGTCGGCTGTAGTCCGGGCCGCCACCATCTTGGATTATGTCGTCACCAGCGCGTCATCGCCGCAAGTTGCACTCACGCAGAATGACCCAAATAACTGTAAAGAGGTCTTCTATTAGTCTATTTTTTTTTAAAGTGGTGTTTTTGTAGCTTTAGACTCCAATTGCATTAAGTTATATAATATGTTCCCTACAATATAAACAGGTTCACAATATAACTATTTTTATAGTTTCTGTTTCCACTGTATCCAGAATAATAATAATTCTCAACAAGAACTATTGATTGATTTGTCACATGACTGTTCCAGGGTTTGAGTTTGTTTTATTTAGTTTCACATCTACCTGTAGCATTTTGTTTTTTAGACTCATGCCAACTTGTTTGTAGTTTTATTTCAGCAAATTTCACTTTTACAGTTACAGTTGGGGACCTTTGTAATTGAATACCCTAGTTACATTACGGCAACCAAATTAAACTATATCAACTAAGTGAATTAATAAAAATGGCCTGTGTAAAGGCTTTTTCAAACTAAAAAAATATCTTGTGAAATCTGTGACCTGTTGACCTGCACAACTCAAAGAATCAGAATCGAGAATCGTTATTTCTTGGCAGAAATACTTTTAAACACTTGCTGTACATTCAGCTGGCATAAAAATCTTGTTTTCAAATATGTACAGTAGAATAATTGTGATTGTGATTTATCAGTCATTCAAAGAGGATTGAATGAAAATCCTTACAGCGTTTCTCCCCTGCACATGCACACGCACAGAACAGCTCTCTCTGTCTCTCAGAGAGAGAGACATGTCAACAAATGTTAACTTTTAGGGTTTCTTCAGCTTCACATTTGTTTACTTTGTACTTATTAACTAGAGTTCTGGTATACGTGGGTTTGTTCAGACGTGGTGCTTGGTAGACAGCGGTATGTTTCCGCCTGTCGGAGATGTTTTTTCTTTTTTTTTAACCGTCAGTGACTTCACTGAGTGTTTGACACTTTCTTGCTGTATTTCATTAAAAAATAAAGGTAGTAGTGGTATAAACTTATTTAAGTTTTTGATCTATTTTTGTGTTTTTTGTTTTTTTTTTTTTTTACTGTGGTCATTATTGCATTTTATTTATTTTTATTTCTACTATAATGTTTATTTTGAACCTATATATACACTGTATATACACACACACAAATGCTGCTCCACGTTGTGCGTATGGATGTAACGGTTACATCCTTGTGTGTGTGTGTATATATATATATATATATATATTTATTTATTTTTTTCCTGTGGTTATTGTTAATGTTGCATATTTGATACATTTGTGCTGTGACTTGTTAATGTTGCACAGTTTTGATGTCTGTTTTATTTACTGTATTTAATGTTTATCTTGCAGTTTTTTATACTTGTTAATGTTAACTTTGCAGTGTTTTGTTCAGGTAGTTATTTTTAAGACTTCAATATATAACAAATCTATTTTATTAATTTGGTGAAATTATTTCAATTTATCAGTGTTTTTTCAACATTTTGAAGACATTTTAAAAATACCACGGTATACTGATAACCATGATAATTTTGGTCACTAAAACCGTGGTGTGAAATTTTCATACCGTTACATTCCTAGTTGTGTGTTTATCACATCAGCAGTTGAGTCTGTCATCTGTTTCAGACACTTACAGGAATAGTCTATTTAAGATGATAATCATTTGTTTTGTCCTACCACTGCGTCGCATTGGATCACAAACATGTCAGATCATGTCAAAGGCGGTACGAGGCGTGTAACAGCTACTAAAAGTGGAACTGATTGTGAGAGCTTCGGATTATCTATATACTGGATAATCTATTTAGTGAACGTAAATATTTTATCTGTGGATAAAGGGACAGGGAGCAGGCATGTAATCGGAGAGTCATTGGTTCTTATTTCCCTGGTCCATCACTGTGGGATGTTGATTAGTCCTTTATATTAACACTAACTGCTCCATGGGCGCTACACCGTGGCTGCTCACTGATCCCCAGGGACGGGTTAAATGTAGAAAACACATTTTGTGTTACAGCAAGTCTCTGAGTGAGCTAACAACTACACTAGGGCCCTATCAAATCCACGTTAATGGAATCACGGAATTGAACAATGAAAACGGAATCTCCTGTTGAACGCGGAAATGATGGAATTGGGTTTAAACGCCTTCATCGTGAGGAAAAGGACGTTTTTTTTACCAGCCTTGGTATTTTGCCATATGCGTATTTGGCAGCAAGCCTGTCGGCTGCAGAGGCTAGTGTTAGCAATGGATGTTAAACAGCAGATAACTCAGTCAGTTCTAAGAATTTCTCAGTGAACCTGCAGGTAATTACTCTATAATAGTATACCACCGCCACGCAATCTTAGATTAAGGTAAATCCAACAGTTTTAGTGCGGTAGATGCGGCAACTGTGGACCTACTACGTAGCTACGGATTGCTACGCCGACTACACCCAGTGGCGTGTGAGGCAGCGGAGCCTCTTACCCACGGTGTCCGCCAGCGGAGGAGACATAAGTGGTGTGGTCGGAAGCAGAAGCGGGGATGCCAAGCGGGGCTAGCAACCGAGCTAAGTCTAAGTATTTGGTTTTCCCTCATCTTTTGCCTCCAAACAGGCTGGGTGATAAAGGGGTTTGCCCTCAGCACCTGAGCATGTTTGTTCCATAGTGGAATGAACGGAGTGAACTATAAACTATTTGGTTCATTCTGTATGGTTTAAGACTGAATGAAAACGGAACAGAATGAAACGGGGAGGCGGGGCCGCTAGCATTGTTGTTTACAAAAGTTCTAACTAGATTGGAAGTGTTACCTGTTTAGGAATGTACAACTATATACTTCTGTGCTTCAATGTTTCATATTTATTGCAAGTGCAATTTTATTTTTTGAGTGACTTGATAGCCATTTTATTTATTGCTTTGGTTGTGTGTGATTTTGCATTTGAGGTGGTTTTAACAGAGAGGGGGTCTATTTTATTGTTTTTGTTTGTGATATTTATTAAAATGCTTTTTTTTTTGCTAGCAGAGACTGAGTTCATTGTATTTTCAATGTTTGTTTTATTAGTTTAAAATAAGTTCTTAACATTCCAATTACAATGTTAAATTAAAAATACTAATGATAAATGCAAGTTCATTGCATTTGAAAGGGTGTGATTGCATTATTATATGTTATCATTACATTAGTGGTTAATTTAGTCTAAAAAAATGTCAACAATATTGTTTATCTGCAATAATTTGTGGGACAATATATCATCCAGCAAAATCTGTTATCGGCCCAGGCCTAATGTATATTCTATATTAAACCGTAGTGTTTGTTTTACCTGTGAGGTAGTTTGAGAGGGAGGAGCTCACATTCTTATGTAGGGTAGGAGCAGCCAGGATTGTTGGGTGGAGGAGTTTCTGTGTTGTGTCGTCACGTGACAAAAATCCAACTCGCCTGTTTAGAGCTGAGTTTTTACAAAATGGAGGGAGGAAACAGAACTTTTCCAACTTTGGTCCTCTGAATTAGGCTAAAGGAATGTGTATCACTGTCGCAAAAACAATTATAAAGTAATTTTTTTCATAATACTGCCTTTTTAAAAGTTAATTAATTAGGAGCAGTCGGCCATTCCTTTTTCATATCTAAGATTCAAATTCCACATGTTAAAAAAACTTTTTTCAAAATTTTCCCATTTCAGATATCAACAAACTGAATAAATGTTAATACCGCTTGCCAGCACATTTAATCTGATATGTGGGTTAGGGTTACACATATCAGTACATTCATTTCGGATATGTGGGCGTGGGGTCAAACTGTTTAGCCATTGGTTGATTTTAAAATCAGCCACGTCTAACTTAGAAATATTCAACAAATGCCGATTACTGGTGTCACAAGGAGGAAAGCATGAGTGAGCAAGTTATGAATCAAATCAAATGTAAATGCTTTGTCACTGAACAGGCATATACAGTGGGGCAAAAATGTATTTAGTCAGTCACCAACTGTGCAAGTTCTCACACTTAAAAAGATGAGGCCTGTTTTTATCATAGGTATACCTCAACTATGAGAGACAAAATGAGAAAAACAAATCCAGAAAATCACATTGTAGGATTTTTAATGAAGTTATTTGCAAATTATTTTAGATATCTGCAATGCAATTGTAGATATCTAAAATTACATTCTCACTAGTTACATTCTCAAGATGACATATCAACAATTAACGTTATGATTAGTGAGAATTGAATTGTTATCTACAATTAACATTAATACTAGTGGGAATAGAATTGTACAATTACAATTGCAACTAGTCAAAATGATGTTCTGGATATGTTGCCTTGGAATTGTAACATGTCAAAATTGAATTGTAGATATCTGAAATTAAATTTGAATGGAAGTCAATGGAACAACTAGTTGTAATGAAGTTTCAGATATCTTATCTACAATGGCGATTTCCATAAATGAGAATTGAGTTGTTGATATCTACAATTAATAGTGTTTAGTAGTGCAATCACAATTATAGATACCATTCATTAGAATTGCAACTAGTCAGAATTACATTGTGGATATGTGGACTTAGAATTATAACATGTCAAAATTGAATTATATATATTCACAATTACAAGTACAGCTACTTATTAAATGTTAAAACAGCTTGCCATAGCGTTCATGAGTCTTACAGATTCTGCATACTGCAACTTTAAATAGGCACACGCTGTTTTGGGTATTCTAAGGGTGACCACTATTTTCCTGTTTTCAATGTACTTTTGAAATGGTCTGCTCATTGCAATGACAGACCATTTCTGTTCATATGTTCACAACTAACATAATAAGCCATGGTTTTCAATGCAGATATCACGTTCTTCAATATGATTGTTTTGCATGTTCTGTTGCTATAGCTATAATCTGACTTTCGATTGAAAACTGTCACAATTAAAATCTAATGATGATCAGAGGGAAAGTAACTCATTGTTGGCCTGTTTTTATTTTTACAGCATTCATTCAGTCAGACACTATTCTAGAAGTTCTACATTTTGGTGAAGGAAGCCTTTTACAGGTAAGAAAATCTAATGATTTTATTTCACTGCATTAAAGCATTAAAAATATATATTTTACAAAAAACCTGATTTCAATTTTGTTGAAAAACTTCTGGCTTTTTCCACACTTGAATTTGAGGAAAAAAATGGCAAAAACAAAAACCTGCCTATTTTTTTTTAACAAAAAGCACTGCAGTAAATTTTATAACCTAATTATCAAAACTAAGAAATCTTAACAACATAACTATTTTGAGAAAGTAGCTCTAGAGTGAATCTGTCACATCCCAAACTTCTGTTATACTGGTTACTTAAAAATAATATTGTTCTTTATTTTTTTTAGGCAGAGTCTGACATTGATTTTACTAGTTTATATCATCAACAAAGGTAAGACATGTTTTATTTTGCAGCACACCTCACTTAGTACATGTAGCACAAGTTAAACCCCAAAAGAGTTTTTTGAGATTGTAAAAACTTTGACTGGATTTAAAACCTCATAACCACTTTCATCTGCAAGGTGATAAAGCTGCTTCTTGAAAGCAGCAAGTTGGCAGCATTTTGCATCCACGGCTTTTTTCTCTGTTGAAACATGCCATTGGTGGCATTAGTTGAAGGAAACTGCTCTGTGCGTGTGTGTGACACCTGTTGTTGGACCCTTCCTGGGTGGATATTTAGAAGGATCTGTTTCTTTTAGACGTCTTTTATAAGAGAAAAAGTTTAGAGGAACCGATATAATTCTCTAAATATTTTGGATTTAAGTTGGGCGACCGTGGCTCAGGTGGTAGTGGGTCGTCTTCTGATCGAGAGGTTGGGGGTGGTCGACTAGCGCCTTGCATGGCAGTCCTGTCCCACTGGTGTGTGAATGTGAGAGTGATTGGGTGAATGAGCTGATATGTAAAGCGCTTTGAGACTGCTTCAGTGTGGTGATAAAGCGCTATATAAATCAAGTCCATTAACCATTAAGTTAGGCTTACTACGTCAATTGTATGGACTTCTATCCTCATGGTTTGTGTGTCTTCAACAGTCAGCGATTAGTCGCTAACTTCAGCCACCAGAGTGTCAGCCTGCGCACTGAGCTCTTCTTCTCTGCTTCTATGTCTGCTACGAACTAGCAGTGTTGGAGCTGTCGCCCCCTGTGGTCATAGATTATTTACATTGTTTACATCGATGACTTTAACTTTTCCTGATAATTTAGAGCAACCAAAAGCAGCACAAATTGGCATTTTGACAACAAAAGCTGCTCAACAATCTAAAAAACAAGGCTGAATGCTTCACTGCAGTAGAAAACAATGAGATGTTTACAGGCAAATGGGTGTGTGTGATGTCATTAACTCATTCACTGCCAGCCCTTTTCGGAACAGCCAACCCCATATTTTAAGACCCACAGAATATTTTGTTCTATGATATCTGAAACCAGATTCTGAAAGATTAGACCCTCTAGTTACATCAGAAAAAATAATTTTGTTTTTAGCTTGATTTGTTCTTTCGCAATCAGCAGTTGAATAGAGGCAAGTTTCACACAAATCGCCAGTTTGTGACAAAAAGCTGAAAAAAAACATATTTTTCCTAACCTATTAGTGACTTTGAAGCCTTTTTTTTAGCTTTAGTGACACCTCAACATTGGTTTCCTTCTATAAAAACAACACTGAGACTGGGCTTTTGATCGCAAAATTATTTTTTTTTGCTATCTAGGTCAGAATTTAATGGATTTCTTATGTATTTGGGCCTTCCTCCAAGTCTCTCCCCCGTCATTGTCCACACACGCAACTTTCTACTCTTCCTGGACATGCCGAGTCTCACCGTTTGCCCCCTTTTTTGATCGTTTTCCCTCACATCACGACACGTTCAATAGTCCACTTAGTTCCACACATGCTCTGGTTGAGTGTGCGCTGCTGTGAGCTGCTGGGAACTTCAAGCATCAACTCTCGTAACGCCATTTTCTGTCTTGCAAACTTATTTCCTCTTTCTCTGAGCTCTGCCCAACACGGGTAATTTCTCATCCAAAGGTGCGCTCCTGCCACCTACATGGCACCAGTTGGTTACTACATCATGATACAAGCTCGATAGCAACCCCAGCCGAAAAACACAATTCACGTCTATAGATGGGAATGGCACTCCACGTTGCTAAACCAAAAAATGTCTTTAGACATCTTTGGCAGTCAGTGAGTTAATTACGTGATTTTAAAATGACAGAATGCAAGTTTTAAAATGGTAAAGTCCCATTTTTAAAAGTTAATAAAACAAATATGGTGCATAATGCATTTTGTTAGGCATAGATCTCAAAGAGTTTAGGCCACATTTGTAAAAAGATTGGAGGATCCCTTTTGACACAATCATCCATTTTCCAACCCACTTGCTTCTTTTCTTGGTCATGAGGTTTGCTGGTGCCTATCTCCAGCTGTCATTAAGTACTAGGCGGGTGCACACACTGGACAGGGCACCAGTCTATCGCACAACAGTCATATTCAAAGAAAACCTAAATAGGACTCCGCTTAAGGCTGCACAATATGTCGTGTGAGCATCAACAATGCAATGTACGTGTGCACAATAGTCACATCGCAGGTAGCTTTCCTCAGCTTCGCGGTTAACTCCCTTGCTTCACAGCAGTCATTGAGTATGTCATGGGATTCCGGTTTAATTCAACAGCTGCAACGTTTTTTTTGCCAATCACTCAAAACGGCATACAGTTTATAATCGATCTGCTTCGTTTTCACACGCTCCCTCACTCTGCACACTGGTCGAGCGGCCAGCGCATTAATTCGCAGTTACACACCCACACACGCACACTCTGATAACAAAGGTTATGTTCAGATCCTGCATGGAAATTCTTCAACTCTTCCACTCCCTCACAGTCACAAGACACTGTTTGATTTTCCGTGAAATTGTATCAGGTAGTACCAAAGGAATTTGGTCGGTACCTAAAAAAAAAACAAGCTGAATTCATATGATCTGAATGATGCTAGTTTTTTTTAAACTCACTGATTGGTGATCGGCCCAAAAATCCTAATTGTGTAAAGCTTTGTTTTTTCTAATATCGTGCAGCCCTAACTCTGCTGTTTTTTTCCCAAACTTTTGTCGTAGCCATTAAGCAAGCTGGCAGAATGCAACAGGTGACGCCACAGACCATGAGATTCTGTTCTGCTGCGTAAACCAGCAGAGCCAAAAAAATAGACCAATCTAACAAGCTTATGAGTAACATACTTTTACAAAGACAAAAACAAGGATGTTATCGCTGGAATTTAACTTTAAGTCAGTTTTGTAAACACACAACACAGTTTCAGTTGGTTATCATCGTTTTTGAAAAAACATTTTTTACTTCTAGTTTTCATTAACTATAATAACTTTGGTTCAAGAAATATACAATTTGCACTAAATGGGAATTTAGCTCTTAAAGCCGTTAGTGGCAATTTAAGTTTTTGTAAAGACATTGCACACAATGTTACCTGTATGGAGGTTGTTCACATTCTACAGGAGTGCCTGTAATGTCTTTGACAGCTTTTGATGTTGTGAGGAGCCTAATGTATTTTGACTTTGTCCGTGGAGCACAACTTATGACAATTATTATTATTGATAATTATTGTTTCGATGGTGACAGACTGTGTGTGTGTGTGTCATGTTGGAGTGTACTGTTTGGGTTGGCCCTCCCTGCACTTACTAAAGCCTGCAATAGTGAACACATGCAGATCTAAAGCCCAGATTCACCCCCACCCTTCCTCCAAACGACTTCAATTACACACCAGCATTCAACATATTAGCTCTGCAGTGTCAAGCAAAAGGGAGTGCACAGTTCACAGCCAGGATCCAGTTAAATTGTTAATCCCTGAAGAATTTTGTCAGTACTTGTTATATTAAATGGGAAATGTGAGGACAGAGTTTAAGATGACAGATATTCTGCATAGCTGAGAAATTAGGGCAAATTAATCCTTTCACCTGAAAGTTTGGCTATTGTCTTGTACACGAAGCAATGGTTGTAAGGAGTGAAATCAAACTCCCTTAAAATGTCTGACTCCAAGGTGTTGTTACCTAATAATGGATGGCATTAACACTGCTGTGAAACAGAAGCATTGGTGGATGAAAAATGTTCAACTGTTAGTAAAATAGTTTCTGGATTTAAAGTGGTTGTTTTTGGGTGGTTTGTCCACATCTGCAAATGACAGTTGTACAGTCCTGTTAAAGATTGCCACGTCTACACTTATAAACTTCCTGTTCCATTGGATTTACCTACTGGCTCTAATTACACTGTTCTGTATTACCAGCAACAAAGTGGTGAGTTTCCTCTGTGTGAGGACTGCCTCTTCTATTGTAAGGTACACCTGTTGTTAAACGGGTTCAGTGAGATGTCAGGGTGGGAGGGTTGTCTGCAATCTATGTTCATAAGTTACACGGAGAGATCTCTTTTTCCAGCTGCCTTTCATTAGGTCCCTCTTCATCAGCGTATAGATTTTCATGGAGATTTTACATATGGAAATAGCTCATAAGAGACGGGAGTGGTTCTATTTTCAACTTCTAAAAACACTGGGAGTAGGACCACTGTCTGTGCTCATGTGTTTAGCCTCTCTAGTTGTTTGAAATACACATAGACATGGATACTACTTTTTTCTGCCTGCTTTTGCTGCTGTCACACATTGTTTACTTCTCCAGCACGTCCATGCACCGTGGGAACTGCCGACCTATACGATTTGAACCTCCAATGTTGGACTTCCACGAGCAGTGAGTTTGATATATGTGAAATATGTGTTTCTGCTGTGAGTTACTCTGATTCTCATTTCTTATTTATTTTACTTAATTTATTATTCCTTCTATGCCAAAGACCTGAACAAGTTAGCATTAATGGATTAGATCAAATCAATGGAATGCTAAAGCGTCACCTCGCTTCACGATGACTAGTTTTTTAAGAGCACATTCCACCTTGATCAAGTGTGCACTCCCAGGTTTACAGTGTGTTATCAAGTACAGATTCAGGCCACTTTGAGGAACAGGGCCATGACGAGAGACCCAGTTGTCTCACCCTGCCCTCTCTAGTCGATCTTCCTCCACAAAACAATCCACTTATTAATTTTGAGAAATTCTAACCCTGCCTATGATGTGTCAAGAATAATCAAAGTATTTGTAATACCAGTCCCTATAGATCAAAGACTGGCCAGCCTAATGATAGAATGATCTTTAAAGAAGCATACCAGCCATTGTTTTCTCTTACAGTGAAAATGCAGCAACGTTGTTAGATTATGTAATCTATAAGCAATGGCATGCTGGCCATATTTGGGAGAACTGCTTATGTGTATTATGTAGCCATGAGTAAATTATCATCGTGTTTTGTAAATCAAGTCATAGTCCACAAGAAATCCATCAATAAAGTTGTTGTAGTTATTCAGTGTTCATGTGTTGTCCAAAAGAATTTGCTTCAAATAATGATTTTTTAACGACAATAATATTCTTTTCTGATCTCTGAAACATCCCTTGCATCACCTTCTTCTCTTCTGTTACAGGCCCGTTGGAATGCCAAAAATGGAGAAAGTTTATTTACATAATCCTAGCTCAGAAGAAATTAGTTTGATATCAATATCAGCAACAACAGCACATTTTCATGCATCATTTTTCCAAAATAGGGTAAGTAGTGAACATTGCGAAATCCTTAACTGATTTAATGCTACTCTTCTTTGCAAATTGAATCAACCTATTATTCTCAAAACAATCAGATGTTTTTTGTGTAGCAGCCAGTTTGGCACTTTTCAAGTGCTAGTAATGATCATAAACACTTCAACTAAGTAGATACCGCACCTATTTGTCTTTCAGATAAGCCTTTTGTATTAAGTCATCTGCAGTAAACTGGTATGATGTATGGAGAGTCACAAAGCAAAATCATGTGTCACTTCAACATGTCATTATTGTTGAGTGCCGCTGTTAAGAAGTTGTGTATAAATGAGTTGGTGTGTGAGTAGACTGTGGTAAAGACTTAAATACATAATAAAGAACCTTGGTGGTTTATACCATACTCATGATGCAGTGATACATTGATTGCCACTCCCTTCTACAACATAATAACATCTTTTGGAAAAAATGTTTTCAATAGGAATACTGATTTTAAAAATGTTAAAGATTTCATCTCTTCCTACATTCTTGTTTGCTGTAACTGGCTTTTATTGAGAAATGCAGTGATGTGATGCCATGTCACTGTAGCTTTAAGGCGTTTTATGCGCTTGAGATTTCTCCTGTAATCACATGCTCTTGTGACACATATGCTTTGCATCAGCACTGGGATAGAGCCTGTCATTGTGTCCCAGCTTCATCCTATGTATGCAAACACTAGGTGTTTTGTTTTTAACTCTATGCTCTTTGCTTTGAGCGCACACATTGCATGCAAGCTCGTGTGGGTGTAATTTTTACCAGACATAGAACATACATGTTTTCTTGATTTTCCTGCTTGAAACTCTAAATGTGCACAATTCTCAGTTCAAGGCTTTTACATTAGAGAAAGTCAGAAAGTTTTATACATAGCAAAGTAAATTCCTTTAAATTTAAAACAACACACAACAAACTACCAATGATTAAATATTTATTGTTTTATCTATCCACGAGTGGAGAAAGTTAAATTCACTGTTTGGTTTAAGAGTCAGTTTTTAGAATGGCACTAATGGAAAACATGACATTATTTGGTGCATTTAAAATGAAAATGGAAACTGACAATTAGGACCTGCTGCCAAAATAAAATAAAGCCACATTTTCCAATTTTAACCATTGTCACTACTGAAATGCTAAAGTTGTCATGGGACAATACACTGGGTGTATGATATGGTACAAGATATTGGGTTCATTAGATAGATATGATATTTAGATTTTTTTTTTAAATACCAGAAAAATAAAAATTATTTTGACTTCTAACTCTGTATGAGCTTGTCAAGATTCAAACTGAATGTAACAAAAATGTAATAAATAAGACTTTTTTTTTTTTTTTTTTTTTAAGTGCCACTGCCATGCTACCAATTCATGCCAGTCTAAAACTAAAACTACACAGCTGATATGTAGTGATCATCATAATGACATCCTTTAAAAAAGACAAGTCCACCCAGTCTACACCACAGTATTTATGGTGCACGTATACAGTAACTTTGCTCACCTGTGGGGGCAGCAACATGCCTCTGCTGCATCTAGTTTACTGGAAGAAAAAGAACAACAACGCAGGGTAGAGAGAGTCAGCATGTCAGTCTAAAGTGAAAAGGTAAGCTGCCACGAGACAGCTTGAGATGTGTTCATATCAGGTCTTTGAAAAAAATAAGGCTATGTGTTTGTTGGTCATAAGAGAAAGACATCTGATATCTTATGTTGGTACTGCTCTCAATTTATCTTGATGTCTTTGTTTATCTTTTTTAATAGATAATCCCCCCTGGCGGAAACACATCATTTGATGTAGTGTTTCTTGCTCGAGTAGTTGGAAATGTAGAAAACACTTTATTTATTAATACAACACACCATGGAGTGTTTACATACCAGGTACAAACTGTTCCTTCCGTACACTTTTGGATTTTAGCCTCCCCTGGACAGGACTAATGTTCTTTTTTTTTTTTTGAAGGTTTTTGGGGTTGGCATCCCAAACCCTTACAGACTGAGGCCCTTTATTGGGGCCCGAGTCCCAGTAAACAGCAGCTTCTCACCTCTAATAAGCATTCACAACCCATTCAGTGAACCACTGCAGGTAATGTTGTAGAATTCTGTTTCCCAATTTTTTTCTAAATAAGTTCCAATAATGGTCTTTGCTGTCTTGCTTTCAGGTTGTTGAGATGTACTCCAGTGGTGGTGATCTGCATTTAGAGCTTCCTACAGGCCAACAAGGAGGGACTGGAAAGCTATGGGTGAGTTTCTCCTTTTGTTCCTGTAGTTTTTTAAAATGAGACCTTTATTTATACAGGTAGTCCTATTAAAGCTGCAGTATGTACTAAGAATGTGCGGTATATTGTTCACGATATATCGTCAAAAACATTCTCACAGGTAAGAATATGTCATCCCACGATAGAAACGACAAATTCCCATGTCGGAAATTAGCGAGGTCCAAGGGCCATTCGTCTTTTAATTAGCCAAGAATGCCCCTAAAGACTTTGTTCCACGGGCCAAAACAACAACTTATTATTCTCTTCACAGACTGGGCTAAGAGCTATAGCTAACCGCTCCATATAAGGAATAGACCAAATGAAAAGAACACATCTTACTGTCATAAAACCACAGAGAGCCACTGATTTGTTTATGTTAAGATTTAACGCTTGTATTGAAGAATACAAGCTAAACATGTCACACGTTGTGTGAAATAAATATTAGCATAAATACTAATGTCACTATTCATCCGTTCCAACTTGTGAAACGCAATATTTTTTAATTATATTTCACGTGTTCACAGACAAAGCTGGTCCCATTAGACTAATGTAACTATTGAGATTATTACACCTAAATATACTGAATGATTAAATCATCAGCTTGATCTGGTTTAATTATAGGAAATCAGAGAGATATTTATTAACCATAATTTTATGTAACTCATTATCAGATAAATGAGATAAATTCAGCAACAGTAAAAACACTAATGAAGTTATTATTGCTTTTCATGTGCTTTTTTTAAGAAAGTAATTTAATTTTAAGTGAGGAAATAAATTAATTACATACAAAAACACTAATAGAGTGACCCACATGCACTAATATATTCCATGAAATATCAACTCTTGAGCTCTTTGAGTCAGCAGTTATTGAAGCCTTTTTTAATGTGTCTAGTGTTGATGTATTCTAATATATTTGTGTATTCTAATATAGACAGTGTCTCCATAGTCCATAGCAGCTACAAGTAGTTTACTGGTATTAAAAGATAGACAGAATTTATTTCTAAAAACTAACCCTAGCTTTACCTTCGCTTTCTTCAAAAGGTTTTCAATGGCGGCTTAAAATAGAGATCCACATCAAAGTGGAGTCTCAAGGATTTTTAAGAGTCCACAAAATAGAGAGGAACACCTGTATTAGATGTGATGGACTTGAGTACAGCTAGCATATTCATCTTCATAGAAAACAGCATTTTATTATCAGCAATTAGCACCAGTTTGACCTGGTAAAACTGATACTGAATGATGCCAAAGGCAGACTGTAGATGGCGGAATAACTGATAAATTGTGTTTGTACGACAATAAACCACTGTGTCATCTTAACAATGATTGCAGTTTTATCAAACCGATGTTTGCTTGTAAATGCTTTTCTCTCTGATGATTTGATGATATTGGGATTCATTAGAGAATTTAAGTCTTTTGCATTTTGCAAATCTAATAATTCACAAACAATAGAAATGTAATAATTGGAAGGATTGAAATAAATGAAGACATCCTGCTTTCTGCTGACATACTCATATGGTCCCCCTCCAGGAGATTCCTCCTTTTGAAACAAAAGGAGTGATGAGAGCCAGCTTCTCATCAAGAGATGTCGACAACCACACAGCTTTCATCAGAATTAAAACCAACGCTCCCAGTGAGGACCAGTTCATCATCCTCCCCGTGGAGGTGGAAGTTACATCAGGTGTCATGTCAAAATATCAAAATAAATCCCCATTAACTTCTGAGAAATGAATAGAGCACAAACAGTCATTGATGTTTTCCTCTGTGTTTGCAGCCCCTGGTATATACTCATCCACAGAGATGCTTGACTTTGGTACTCTTCGATCACAAGGTATGAATTCTTAAATCATGATTTTGCCCTGTCTTTTTACTGATGCTGACTCTTACTCTATTTTCTACATTAACTTTTCCACAGATCGACCAAAACTGCTGAATTTACACCTTTTGAACTCAGGAGCAAAAGATGTTCCAATCACAGTGCGTTTCAACACTGTGCCTTTGTAGGCAAAGCTTTACAAATCAATGTTAAACCATTTATTAATGCCAACTCCTCTTTGTTTTTCAGAGTATACGCACAACACCATCAAATGAAGCCGTCACAGTAGACTTTAAAGCAGTTACTCTCAAAGCTGGCGAGAGCAGATACACCAAAGTTGCAAGCATAAGTTTTGATGGTAAGTTATGATTTTTCTGTTAATATGGTAACTTACATATTTGATTTTCTAAAATGAACAGCTTGAGTCGACTGGAACTGAACTTTTTTTAGAAACATTTTGCTTCTGAGCAGGAAACTGTTCACAATTTCTTTGTTCTTGTTTCCCTTATGACCTAAATACATGACTTGAAACAAAGCTGTCATCTTAGGACTTTGACTTATCAGCATTTTTAATGGGGGGTTTTCTCTCAGTTTCCGGCAATGTAAAATGCTAAAGTGAAGCTTCTGTTTTTCTCAGATGTTTTCAGTAACAGTATTTAGTTACTGTCACAATCTTTCATTTTTGCATAACTTCCTCTTTTCGTGGTTTTTGTCAGTTGCAGCACATTTATTCCCCCTTTCAATGATGTGTTACCTTTGCAGCCTCAAAAGCAAGAAGACCATATCAGTTTGCAGGTAAAATAACTGTAAAAGCAAAAGAGAAAACTTATTCCAAGCTTGAAATCCCATACCAGGCTGAGGTTTTAGAAGGGTGAGTTGGTTTGTTACTAAGAGAAAGAAATATTAATTCTGTACTTAATTTAGAGAGTCATTGTGATTTTACTTTAATTGCACTTTTCCTCATACAACAGTTACCTGGGGTTTGACCACACAGCAACACTGTTCCACATCAGAGACAGCCCTGTGGACCCCGTGGACAAACCCATCTTTCTCACAAATGCCTTCAACTTTGCAATCCAGTTACACAATGTTTCGCTGCCAGAAGAGGCCAAAACTATGTTCAATGTGAGCTGAATTGTGTTTGCATGAAGTTACTTTAAAGGTCAGATTTGGACAGAAAACAATTTGTAACTTTCTCTCTCATATCTGTTTTAGGTGCAGAACTTCAGCACAGCCATTATCATCCCCCCACATGAGTCTCGCTACATTTTCTCCCTCCTGTTTCGGCCAGTCAGACCGTCCATCCATATTGATGGAAACATACTTCTCATCACAAATGCATCAAAGTTTCATCTGCCCGTTCGGGCTTACACAGGCTTTTTAGAGGTCAGCAAATTACAGCTGCCTTCAAACTGTTTAAAGCTTGTTTTTGTAGTTTGGCTTTCACACATTTTTTCTGCATGCCGTGCATGTTAATGTATTCGCCAAGTATTCAGAGAAATCATAAATCTACAGTATCTATTTATTGCAGTTTATCTAGCAGTCAATATGTTTGTTTTTGGTTCAATTAATGCTTTAATTTTTGTTCCACATTTAACAGGAAGTGTGACTTGTAAACTAGACGGTAGATAGCTTATCAGTTGTCAAAATACTTTGAACAGAAACTCCTGCTATATGGTGACACCTTAGTGCTAGTAAGCAATGATGGCCAGGCAAGGACTAAAAAATTAAACAAAAAAAAAACTTTGCATAGTTTAACTTATTTAAAAATGTTTGTACAAATTTTGGTCTTTGAAATTTTATTCGACAAGAAATAACAAGGTCAAACAAACTTTATTTTGAAATTTTCTATTTTTTTCCATTTCTGAGATGTTCAAAATAAAAGTTAAAGCAAAAACGCTTTTCTTAAATTTTTTTCAACTGACATGAAACAGTAAACCAGTTATCAAAGTTCCAACAGTGGTTATAAAAGTGGCTTGTAGTTACTTTCTACAACACACACATTTTGCACATTTAAACAATAGTGCATTTTTTTCAATTTTAGCTGTAGTCGCAAAAGCCCCTTAAGTTTCATTATAATTTATGACTGGGGGTTTTTCACACTGTGTGAATGTTTCAAGACGTGTTTTGTGTGTTTGCAGCACCTGGTCCTGCCTCCTAGCTTGAAGGATAATCTACTGGACTTTGGTGTTCGCAGTGCAACAGACACCAGCAGCATCATATTTGTGGTGGTCAACAGTAATCCCATAGAGGTGAGAGGTGAAATTAAATGAAAGTCAATTTAAAGGTCCAGTATTATGCTATTTTTCACCCATCTCCATTTGTTCTTAGAACCCCAACAACATAGTATTTGAGGTTTATTTTCACAAACTCGCCTGTTTTCCGCAGCTTGTGTAGATTCAAACTTCATGCCACAGCTGATCACCATAGCAATTTTCTTTGCTATCTACACACTCTCGTTACGGCACATTACAGTAAAACACGTCAGATAAGGGATGTAAAGATTAATCGGGAGCCAGTTAAAAATTGGTTCAAAGGTGTCACGGTTTACATTGATACTCTGAAATTGAAATCGCAGTACTTTAAAAAAAAAAAAAAAAAAAAAAAATTAAATGTTTATTTTTATTTATTTATTTTTTTAACAGCAAAGGGCACTATCTATTTAGAATTTGAACTTCAGGACTCACCACTGTGAAAGGCAGAAACAAGAGAGAGAGAATGAAAGCGACAGTTTTTTTATTTATAATATTTCTTTGATATGGGATTTGTTTTAAAGTCCAATTGTTAAGGCACAAAATACATTTTCAGTACTTTTAAAAAGAAGAGGATCTGTTATGCAGTTTTGCATATTTTACTGTAGAGCCAGAATTTAAATGAATAGGCTTCTTCTTCATGTGTACTATTTCTTTATTTCAGGATTTGTTTTTAATTAAATAGCATTGTTTTGCATAGTTTATCAAGGGATTCTTTTGACAATGAAAGACAAAAGAACATACTACAGTAATTTTATTTTTGAAGAAAAAAAAAAAAATTTTCAGTCATGATTTGTCTACAGTCTCATTTTGTAAAATAAATTGTGAGAGAATCGTATCGTGAATCGAGTCATTGGGAGTTGAGTGAATCGTTACATCCCTACGTCAGATCATGTCAAAGGCGATACGAGGCTACTAAAAATGGAACTGATTATGAGTGCTTTAGATTATATACTGAACGTGAATATATTATCTGTGGATGAAAGGACTAGTGGTTAAGGGAGCAGGCGTGTAATCGTAGGGTCACTGGTTCTAATCTCCCTGGTCCATCACTGTGGGATGTTGATCAGTCCTTTATATTAACCCTAGCTGCTCCCATGCTCCTCAGGGAAAAGTTAAATGCAGAGAACACATTTCGTGTTGTATGTAGCTTTACATATATGACAAAGTAAGTAACTGTGGAATAACAAAGGAGAGAGTAAACAACTTTTTCAATGTTGGTCCAATGAATGAGGTTAAAGGGATATAAGTATATCACTGTAGCAAAACC
The DNA here is from genome assembly GCF_900634775.1 of Gouania willdenowi. Taxonomy (NCBI): domain Eukaryota; kingdom Metazoa; phylum Chordata; class Actinopteri; order Blenniiformes; family Gobiesocidae; genus Gouania; species Gouania willdenowi. Next base: position 32,638,692 of record NC_041047.1, read on the forward strand.
ATTATAAAGTGCATTTTTCATAATACTGCCCCATCAAGTCTTTATTTTCTATCGTAGTGTTCAATCAGTATGTTTTGTAAGGTGTGTGTGAAGTCTTTCTGTTGACTTTGCTTTTGCTTTCAAATGAGTTTGTGGTTTGTCAATGTGAGCCCTTCTTCCCCCAACAGCAAAGACTGATAAACTGTGAACAAGTTATAGTACAAGTCACATAGAGTTCACCCAAAGGACAAACACACTCCTTGTCCCTAGAGAATGATATACTGTTTCTGTTCTGCAGCTGGAGATTAAGTCCTGGCTGGTGACGGGAGACAGTCTGTCAATGGAGCTGCTAAAAACAGAGAAGGGAAACACAAACGTGGCCCTGAGTCGCCTTCAAGAACTGCAGAACACTTCAGTCTCCCATCACAAGACGGTAACCTCTCCATATCTTATCTCATTCCAATAACAATTTATTTTCCAAATCCCATGAAACCCTTTCTTTGTCTCTTCAGTAACACACATGGGTTTTAAAAACATTTGTTTTAGTCTGGTTCAACGGTATTTTGTGATGAGCATCTTTGCAGTTTCACATTAGCTCTCAAAGTGTCATTTAAACATACATTTTACAACTGAGGTTCAACATTTCTCTATTTAATCACCCTAATTTGTAACGGCCGTTTGCTTTTATAATATCAATCTCAATCAATCAATCAATCAATCAATCAATCTTTTATTTGTATAGCGCCAAATCATAACCAATGGTATCTCAAGACACTTTACAGTAGAGCAGTCTTAAGGACGGACTCTTCATTTTATGGATACACACATATGCATATATACGTATATACACATGCATATGTATCCCACACCCAACATGAATTCATCATGGCGGCAAGGAAAACCTTCTGTTAAGCAGCAGGAACCTTGTGTGGATCCCATTCCTACCTTAAAGGTAGAGAGGGTGTCTGCTCTCCGAACCGTGGTTGGTAGATGGTTCCAGAGAAGTGGGGCCTGATAACTGAAAGCTCTTCCTCCTATACTACTTTTAGAGACAAATGGAACAACGAGTAGACCAGCATTTTGAGAGCGTAGTGTTCTGGGGGGATTGTATGGCACTACAAGCTCCTTGAGATAGACTGGTGCCTGTCCATTTAGGGCTTTATAAGTGAGAAGAAGAATCTTGAATTCTATTCTATATTTAATAATAATACAAACATGCAGTGAAAATGTTAAAGAACAGCAGTAGATATTCGTCTCTGTCCTTCAGGATGTGCGTGTTCTGTGTCATTTGAAAGTGCCGCTGTTTGTATCCTTGAGGTAAAGACAGCTGCAGTTGTTTTCTAGAGGCTTTTCAGATTGTACTGTTCTTGGTGTTATAACACTTGACAGACCCTTGGGAGAAGATTGCAAAGTCAATGCACTCTAAAGCCCTATTTGCACGGGGTTAGTTTTACCTAGGGACCACATGTCAGTAATTTGTAAAGTGAAAATTTCCCCACATATTACCTACTATATTTTGCTGAACTCCGAGATCCTGTGATAATACTAATCCAATGTGAATAGGCATCTCTGTGATTTGGACAGAAATGGGCAGGTTCTGAATCCATATACCCTTCGTTTTTTTGTTTTCTGGTCCTTTTCATGTTTTCATTCAGTGTGTGGATGATTTAGCTCGTAAAAAGCTGCTCACGTTTATGTTTTGTTTCGCGGTGTTACGGTCCTGTTGGTATCCAAATAAACTGGTCACTATCAACTGTTAGGCTGGTGTGAGGAACAATAGATGTTAGAACTTCTGCCATTTGACACTTTTGCAAAAAACAATTACAGCTTTTTTGAGGGCACTATAATGTTTATTTTGCACATTATAAATACCGCTAACAGTAGCCGTCAACACACATGGAAGTTGATCGCAAGAAACGAGGAGCACCAGTAGATTCGTTACACCGCCTCAGGTTCCACGTATGTGCATGTTTTACGTAACATCCATTTTTATGTTTTAATTTATATATGTATTAATAACGTTTCAAATCACCAGTAATGTGACTTATGTGTTGCTTTGTTTTATGTCCGGACCGGGAGCAAAAGTCACCAGTTAATCTGGATACTATTTGGACCGTAACACTGTTCGGTAAAGTTGTCAGATATTCACAAATTCGGACTTCCAGCATCAATAACTCTTTCATGAAATGTCATCGACACACAAATGACACTTCTGCCATCAGTGTGAGGTGGAAAACATGATACAAGATAATTTTTTATCAAACCCAGCAGAGTAAAAGTCTGTCTGTCGGTCCTCTCTGTGTGGTGAGATTAAAACATACTACTAGAACCAGATTTAATTTTAAAACAGAAAAACGCTGCTTGTTTGTTTTTTTGTTTTTCTGGTTTTAAATTAATAAAACAAAACAATTCGGTTTTTATATTTTTTATATTTGGTTTACATTGTGTTGACATCATATCCGGGAGATGTCCGTAAATTTCAGCAAAATCTCTGGCTTCGGTTATCTCGTGCGAATGCGTCACATGAAAAGCTGAAGTTGGGAGGTCATATTTATTACATGTGGTCCCAAGGTAAAACTAATCCTGTGCGAATAGGGCTCAAGATGTGTTATTTACTGTCTCCACTGAATATGTGCAACAGATTTGTTGTGAGTTGATCCAATAACGTTGCAAATAAGCTGAATTCAGTTAGTGTATCAAACAAGCAGCCTGTTATTCTCTTTACATTTTCATGCTCTGAGACTACTGTGTAATTAAAAAAAAGAATAATTCAGGTGAGTATTTGACATGGGGGATGGTCTGCTGGATTAATACATATCTGCAGCAAATGAATAATAAACTGCCACATTCATACTTGTTTTTTAATTTAAACTACTCACAGATTTACAAAATGCTTTTATTGCAAAGCCTGGAAATAGTCTTTGTCATGCATAACCCGTGTCATTCTGTATGTACAAAACAAGTCTGTTTCTGTCTTTGCCTGCAGGTAATATTAGCATCAGGCTTCTATGCAGCCTTCAGAGTGACTTTGGTGGCCAAAGCGCTGGAAGGCACTTACGATGGAGCCATACACATCACCACTGATTATGAGGTAGGCTCACAAACCATAGAGATTCTCACCTTGAATTTACATTTTTAAATGAAAAACATTTATATTTGGCTTTTGTTTTTTGTACCTTCAGATATTGACCATCCCAGTAAAAGCTCTGATTGCAGTGGGAACATTGAACAGTTCTCCCAAACACATGATTTTGCCCCCTTCATTCCCTGTGAGTAACGTGTCCTGTCAAACCCCTGTGGTATTACTAGAGACATAACTGCATATTGATTTCTAATTTTTTTCATCGATAGGGGAAAGTTGTTCATCAAAGCCTCAACATTCAAAGCTCTTTCACACAGAAAGTTAGACTCCAGCAGATCCGCTCCCTCACAGAAGACATCCGTTTTTATTACAAACGGCTCCGCAACAACAAAGACGAACTAGAGCCCAGACGCAAATCAAAGGTGGGAAGTCCCCACCAAGAAGGGAAAAAAAGTCAGTCACAGTTGTTTATACAAACTTATTTTTATTTCTCCTTGTTTTCCAGGTGGCAAATATTTATTTTGACGCTGGCTTGCAGTGTGGTGATCACTGTTACGTGGGCCTGCCATTTGTGCTTAAATGTAAGTTTTGTTTTCTGTGTAACATTAAGATTTTGTGCAACTAAAGCTACTTAAAAGGCATTGAATTCATGAATCTAAAAATAAAACATTAATTGTCATTAAAATGTCTTAAACTAATGTTTCCAAAGTCTTACATTTTAACACACAAGTATGATTTTTATGATTGTAAGTAGTCTCACATTTCAAAATAAATGGTAACTAGGGATGGGCGATATTGACAAAAAAAATGATCCCGATAATTTCTGGTATTTATCACGATAATGATAAAAATCACAATAAATGAAAACTATTTTAAAAAAAAAATCACAACTTAGTGTAAACAGGTTCCTTACAAACAAATAAACCTGAATACATCAACACTAGACACATTTAAAAAGGCTACAATAGCTGCTGAGTCAGAGTTCATGAGCTGATATTTTATGGAATATATTTGTACATGTAGATCACTCTATTAATGTTATTGTTTGTAATTCATTTATTTCCTCACTTGAAATAAAATAATTTAAAAAAAAAGCCTATGAAAAGCAATAATAACTCCATTAGTTTTTACTGCTGATAAATCTTGTTTATTTCATATTTGATAATGAGTTACATAAAGTTATGATTAATAAATATATCTCTGATTTCCTATAATTAAACCAGATCAAGCTGATGATTTAATCATTCAGTATATTTTGGTGTAATAATCTCAATAGTTACATTAGTCTAATGGGACCAGCTTTGTCTTGTGAACATGTGAAATATAATTAAAAAATATTGTGTTACACAAGTTGGGACAAATTAATAGTGACATTATTTATGCTAACATTTACTTCACACAACGTGTGACATGTTTAGTTTTTATCCTTCCATACAAGTGTTAAATCTGACCATAAACAAATCGATGGCTCTCTGTGGTTTTATGACAGTAAGACGTGTTTTTTTTTTTTACTATTCCTTATATGGAGTGGTTAGCTTTAGCTCTTTGTCCAGTCTGTGTGTCGGTGGGTTAGCTTAGCATAGTTAGCTTTAGTTGAATTTCCAGTTCATGATAGTTGCTGTGGGTTCATCTCTGTCCCCGTGTTTGTGGAACTTTGGGTGGATCTGACGGAGGAACTTGAATCGGTTCCCTTTGTTGGATGGTCTGAACCAAGTAGTGGTCCATGATGTATCGCAGCTTCAGGTAGCCGTGACGAACACCTCACTCACACACACGGACAACAGTGTGTGCAGGGGCGGTGGCAGAGCTTCCTTAAACAGCGTTCTGCTCCAGAGAATAATAAGTTGTTGACAACAAACAAATTGAGGGACAAATGGCCTGTGGCCCTCGCTAATTTCCGACATGGGAATTTATTGTTTATATCGTGGAATGACATATTCTTACCGGTGAGAATGTTTTGGACGATAAATCATAAACGATAAAATATCGCACATTCCTAATGGTAACATTAGTTTTTGTTAAAAATTTAGAATTTAGCGTAACATGGCGCAATCACGATGGCGGAATCAATTACAAAACAGTGACGTGGTTGCAGTGGGATGAACAAACAACATAGGGAAATGTAAATTTACAAAAATTGCCTGTCCAACAAAGATTTTTTCTTAATGGTTATTATTTATTGTATTTTTGTTGTTGGTTGATAGATTTCTCGCTATTTATTTTGTGTGTTTTTTGACTGATTTTGATTATTTGAGTTTGTTTTATTTGTCTATTTTACTATCATTTTGTGCATTTTTGTGTTTTTACTTTGTGGGCAGCCAGTTGCACGTCTGCACTAGAACACTTGAAAAATTGCCCTATTCTGTAGTTGATGTGGTGTTTTTCCCCAAATTGTATTTACTGTGAAGATGGTCTTAAATTTAATTTGAAATGGAAATAAAAAGTCTTGAATGTGATTTGACTGAAGCTGTAGGAACCCTGATAAAGTCATCCTTGCATCCTATAAACAGTTCAGTCATCACGCAGGAGAACCTTTGTGTGCAGAGATGATCTTAACTCTAGCCCTGTATCAAAGTTTTAAGTTTTATTTACATCATGCAACCATCGTCAACTATCCATGGATCCATTTTCTGACCCACTTCTCTTCTTTTCAGGGTCCATTAGCTACTAATTGATATTTTTTTGGTGACTTGGAAATAAAAGGAAGAGTTGTTGTGCAACTTGATTCTCAACCGCTTGGATTTTGGTAGTGTAATGTCTCTGTCCCATTTTGTTTTTGAAAATCTTAGCTTTTGCTGTACACATTAAGGGGCATAAAAAGATCTCAAATAATAATAATTATTTTTTTAACAGTGAGTGAGCAGCAGGTGAAGTTCCTTCTTTGCTTTGAACAGATGATTACACAAACACTAATTTATTTTGTGAATACATTTAATTTATTTAATTATGTAGGCTACAAAATAAATGTAAATGAAAGTGCTGTTACTTGAATGTTATTTTCGAATTTAATATTGCCTAAATGCATTTTAACGTCTGTAAGGACCTCCAAAAACACACAAACAGCAAAAATACAAAGAATTGCTCTGAAGAACATACACAAATAAACAAAATGAGAACAAAAATGACTTAAAAACACAAAATGACAACAAAGTTAATATTAGAAAATATTATCCAAAGTGACTACAAAAGTACACAAAATGACTCCGAAAACAAAACTAAATAAATGCACAAAATGACTCCAATAACACACAACACAAAAACACATAATTGTACAAAAATATACAAAATGACAAAACACTAAACCTTTTATTTTGTTCCTTGTATTAATCTTCAGATTGATCTTTATTCTAAATGCTGAGATGATATTCTGAAATTATGGCCCTCGGATCAGATCACCTTTTTGTTGCCCCCACTATGATCAAATTTGCCCATTTTTTATGAAGACATATAGTTTGATTTCAGTCATTTTTTTAGTTTATTTTTGATACCATACGATACGTTTGTACACGTTTTTATAGGTGCAAACCATTCATAAGTCTGCCCCTAAAGGTTTTACATTTTGAGGTTTCAAAGTTTTCACCGTGTTCCCACGTTATTGTAGTCGAGAGAATGCTGAAAACTTTGTTAATCCACACAATTAATCTTTTTTTTGGTTTCGTTTTTCAGTCTTTCGGTCACGCAAGTTCTTTGATCATCCAATGTTTATATACTATTCAGTACAATTAGCTCAGCTATCAAGGTGCACACTCACATATTTTATCTCCTTTACTTGTATTATCATGCCCGTTAAAGTGAGGTTTAGGAGTCTGCATGGCTTAGTAACATGTTTATTCTTCCTCAGCCGAATCCAAACCTCATGGGCTCGTGTTGCAGGAAGATATCTGGGATGCTGATGTAGATCTTCACCAGAAACTTCTCAGACGATGGAAAGAGCTTTCTGCACACAAGTACGTTCAATAGTTATTTCTGTGTAGTTACATGTCATCACTTGGTTGTTTACCAAATTCAACAAGCCTTTTTATTGTTTTTGCAACCACAGAGTTGAAGCTTTTTTTGAAGTCAACACAGACCTCCAGAAAAACATACAAGCGAAAGTAACGGCACATTTGATGTGGCCTTCATTGGTTAATTCTTCACAGCAAATCGTGTTTCCTCTCACCAACACAAATGGCTCCTCGGTAAGTAGAAACCTCAATATGGTCATCTTATTGTATGATATCATGCCGCTATTAAAGAAATGTAGATTTTTATTTGTTTTGTGGCTTCTTGCCAAAGTGTTATGGAAGTTCTCATGGTTGAGCTATTTAGACATGGCTTGTGTAGCTGTTTTCCCTCAAGCTTTCAGTTTAATTGTACAGTTTTAAAGGGAAATTATTTAAAAATAAACAAGTATTCATGGTTTTGGTTTCCTATGTGGCACACAAAGCAGTGCAGGTACAATTAAAGGTGCTTGCTTTCGTAAATAACCTGGAGCCTAAATGTTTTTCACAGGATGAGAACGTGATTCTGCAAAATCCTGCAGATGTTCCTGTATATGTTCAGGTTCTCCCTCTTGCTCTGTTACCTAATCCCTCTGTGTTTTCTGGCAAACTGGCTGACAGGTGAGAAACCTTTACAAACCACCTACTTGAAATTCTCTATATTTTTCTATTTTTTAACATCAACTTTTTTCCCCCCAGACTGCTCTTAGGAAATTTGTCAAACATAAACATTGACACAAACACCTTAGAGTTCCAGGTTCATAGAAATCAAGTGAGTACCTGCATGACTGCCGAGCCTCTTCACCATTTTGCTCATACAATGATCAGCTGATTGCTTGGATAATCACAAACTTCTTGTGTGTGATCGAGGCACCATGTGGAAGCTGTTTGTCCCTAATAAACCCGTTGCTTGTCCTGCAGAGTACGGTAATGAAGAGCAGTACAGGTTTTGTAGAGGGTTTAAGCAGACCCTTTGTGTACAACCTCCTCCTCCTGCCTGGTGAGGTCAAGTCCTTCAGCGTGAAGTTCACTCCCATCAGCAACCACAGCGTCCATTCCGTACTCATAATCAGGTAACTCTCCAAACATAAGAAGCTCTGCTCTAGATCATTTCCCACTAAAATATGTCTGTCTGTTCAGGAATAACCTGACCGTGATCGACACCATTGTTCTTCATGGACGTGGTACAACGGAAAGCCTGAAAGTTGCAGGGAAGCCTCCCGGCCAGGGCAGCTCACTGAGGTTTAAGATGAGCGAGGCACTGCTGAAAGACTGCTCTGACAGTAAGTTCAGAAATGTAGACAAACCACCAGAAAAATCAGAAGCTCAAGTGCTTTTTATTTGAGGTCTTGGCTTTAGTGGCATCTGATTAAAATTAGTTTCACTCTCTGATCTGAAGAAAAGGCTCATGTTCTGTTTGGTTGCTTGTTTGTAAAGGAGTAAAGGTAGCATTTTCCTTCATGCAGCCGTTATTTGTGTAAAGAAAAAAGACGTACACATATTTTACACTAAAGGCCTGTACTACGATCTGGATTTACTCTTTATCATGCTAACTTCCGGGATTTAATCTGTGTGTGCTGTACTACGGCGGTGGATAACTTCTTACCGGGCTAAATCAACTTGGTAACTCTACTCGGCTCAGCTCTACTCTCTTTTTGCGCGTTTCCACTGAGAACCTGGTGCTGCTTTTTTTAGTACCTTGTTTGTTGAGGTTCCGAAAAAAGAAGCCCTGGTCTGAAAATGTGACGTACGCACAAACCAGACACTGACATCACAGCGAGGAGGCATTTGGCCGCCATTGATCAATCTTGTGCGGATGGCAGCAAAAAAGTGCAATCCGTGGAGTCTGGCAGTTTCGCGTGTCAGGTTGGGGCTCAATGGAAACACTCTGGAAAATCAGTATCGGGTCCCGAAAGCGAGGAGTGTAGAGCCGATGCCGCCAATGGAAACGCGCCATTAGGCTGAACACCTAACCTGGTCGGGACCAGTTTATGAAGTGGATAAGATCTGAGTGAGTAGGAAAACCCCACCTCCTGATCAATCAGTTCTCTTAGAAAACAACCCGCCCAATAAAAGGTGGATCATTCTGTGAAGACGCCGCTGTGTGGATCTGACAGCTGACAGGAGAGAGAGAATATTTAGACATTAATGCAATCTTTTCATTTACCTGATGACATCCTATAGGAAATATATCAATTTATCAGCTGTTGAAGTCCGCCTGCATTGGGCGCTTTCAGACCGATAAATACATTCATTCATGTATTCTGTGGTGACGCAGAGAGCCTCAGTCCTGTAAGATAGTACAGTCTGTATAAAATACAAATATTGTCCACCTGATGATGTAGGCTGAGCTGTAGAAATGCAGCATTAGAGTAAAAGTGAATAAATTAAAATCAGGTTTCATTAATGCGTGATTGGTTATGTATACAAGATATTGCAATATTGATGTTCGCATCCTCCAAATTCTTTATTGAATTTTCACATTGGCACACTAAAAGCATATTTTATTTCAGAAACAAAGATCAGAGAGCCAAACTTCACCCTCAGACGTACGTTCAAAGTGGAGAACACAGGCCTGCTTCCCATCACCATCAAGTCGGCCGAAATCAACGGACAACTGTGTGAAGGATATGGATTTAAAGTTCTCAACTGTCAAGAATTTGCACTGAAGCCAAACGCTTCAAAAGACCTCATCATACTGTAAGTGAAAGGACTCTTGTCTGTGTGCTTGTGTCAATTGTTTAATTTATAGTCGTTCAGGGGTTAAGAGACTGATAATGTATTTTGACTAGGGCTGAAGTGGATCAAATAATTTGAAAATATGGGGGAAAAAACAAATGGGACCTTTTGATTAAATATGAATTTGATGACATTTAAATTACCATAATTAATAGTAGTAGATGCACCAAATTTTCGGCCTGAAAATGGCCGAAATGTGCGTTTTCGGAAACAAAAAAATACCATGGTCAGCGCACACACTTGTCCACAAAGATGGAGGCTGTTATATAAGTGGTATTTATGTTTCTGTGTCATGTCGACACTGTATTTACACGTAGCCCTCCAACAACATGGACCTCAACACGGCAGCCCGACACATGGCTGTGCATCTGGTTTCAGAATCAGTGCACGTTTCATAGAGATGCTCTGGTATGCATAACGACTGCACTTGGTCCGCATTATAAAGGTCATTACTTGGATGGGAATAAACCAGCACACACAAGAAATGATGGACGCCTCAAACATAGCACACAGAGCGTGTGCGTTTCTAAGAACATGCTTGGATAATAAATACAGCAGAGAAGGCAGATCTTCACCAAGAACTTTAATGCACTTTGTGTTTTAATGAGATAACGTATTTCATTTGATTCTCTTTCAGCAGCCCAGTCAGTTATAGGTCTGTACAATATTATTTATTGTATAAGGGTCAATAATTGGGTCAAGTTAAACATTTTATTTTATATTGTGCATTGTTGGAATGTCAATGCTAAATAGATACTTTCATATTTTTTATTGATGCTTTGAAGCATTAATATTAATTCAAACAAATGCAGTGTTTTAATTTTTGTGAGGTTAGTACAGTACACATTCAGAGCCATAAATGCAACGGGACAAATATTTTATTTCGATGCTTTATTTTCGGCCTTCCCTAATTAATAGCATTACTATATAATATTGCATGTCTAGTGCATGTGTTAAAGATTAGTGTACTTAGTGTCACCATTTTGGAACATCACTTGTAAGATCACTGTGACAGAGTTGTTTGTTATGCCTGTGCGGATGGCGCTGTTGTCTCTTCGTGGTTTCACTTTCAGAAAGGGCCACATTTTTCTTTCCCGAGGCAGCCCGCGTAACAACCAGAAGTATCTGAACCTGACCCGAGCCCAACAGGCAGTAGGATAATTCTGTCAGAGACTGACAGTTAAAATTCTTCCTGCTTCCTACTAGGCCTGGGCATTATATTGAGAGTCAAGATATTTCGTATCGTGATTTCTGTTTTGGTAATATAGAAAATTACAAATCACCTATATCGATACATTTTTGTGTTATAGCTTATTTTGTATTAAAATACTAAGTTTAGGTGTTGCTGTTTTCACCACTTCTGAGAAAAGCATGAAAAGCACAGTTGGATGGATTTCTGAGTGCGTCCTAACCCAGACCTTTCCCTAAACTAGCCACACTTCAGAACTCACATGTAAAAGCCAAAAGTGGTGTTTGTTAATTAATGTGCCTGTGTGGCAGTTTGCATCAGCAAATGTAACCCAGAATTGTCTTTCTGGTAAGACTTTATTGAGTTAAAAATATTGCAAATTATATTGTATAATGTACTGTATCGCTATTTTGAGATAAAATACAGAGATATTAATTTTAGTCTGTATCGGGGCAAAAAAGCTCATGTTAACACAAGCGCGCTGATGTGACCAAGCCAACACTACGCCACACCATTTAGCAGAGAACAAAACTTTGCTTGTGGTTGTGCATGGGCGCACACACCTATGGCACTGTGAGAGATAAAATGTGCACTACAGCCAGTTCTACCATCTCTGTGGTTAGGAAGATTGTCACATTGTAATCCTTTTATCTCTAAGATCATCATATCGCACACCACTAGTTTCATGTGTTTGAGTAATGTGGAGACTCAACCAACAATTGGATTCAATTTCAATTAAGAAAAAAAAAAAAAAAAACTCAATTCAGAGATTGGGTTGTAATGAGGCACTTAACTTTATCAATACTGCGTTTCGGTACCGATATGGCACCGGTTCCAGCGTAAATGTATCGACAAATAAACACCAGGCTGAGAACAGCTGCCACCTATTCTCATATTGTATCCTTGTAGAAGGATCCCTGGCATTAAGGAGTGTATAGAGGACAGAGTCTGAGCACTCACCTAGTAGCGGTTCGGGCCCTGTAGTGGCCATACCCACAGATGTAGGCGATAAGGATTGGGATGCCAAATCTGACCTTCCAGTTGGGACAGGAGGTCTGGCCTGTTGGGTAGACTCCAGGGTGGAGCACAACAAAGCTGGCATAGCAGGGGAAACACGTCCTGCCTGGCCAGTAGGGGGCCACCAGAAGTATCTTGTGGCCCTGCTGGAGAGCCCTCTGGAGCACTGCTGGGATTACCAGTAGGGGCGGGAAAGCATACAGAAGCCCTTCTGGCCAATCGTGTGCCAGGGCATCCTTTCCAAGTGGACTGGTGTCCTCTGTCCAGGAGAACCACAGGGGGCAATGTGTTGTCTCCTCTGAGGCAACGAGATCTACCCCCGCCCTGCCATACCGGCCCAGATATGAAGTACTACCTCTGGGTGGAGCCTTCATTCCACCGGATGAGGGCTGCTGTGGGATAGGAAGTGTGCAACCTGATTCATCCGACCTGGTATGTACATCACTCTCACACTGGCCAGGCAGGACACAGCCCAAGTCAGGAGATCTTGGGTTACGTGCAGCAATTGGGGTGACCTCGTGTCCCCTTGGCGGTTGACATGGGAGACAGCAGCAGTATTGTCTGCCCGAATCAGTACATGCCTGCCCCTGAGGTAGGGCAAAAAATGCCTCAGCGCAGCATGCATGGCTCGCAACTCCAGCACGTTGATGTGTGCTGGGAGCTCCTGGGCCGACCAACGTCCCTGGGCCGACCAACGTCCCTGGGCTATGCAGTTTTCCCAGACCGCTCCCCACCCTGCTAGGGAGGCATCTGTTGTAATAGTTTCCCTGTAGGGAGGGCATATGGGTATGCCCTGGAGTATGAAGGACTGATGAGTCTATTCCGATAGGGCCTGGATGCACTGTAGGGTTACCTTGACCTTTCTGTGCTTGTGACTGTGCAGCCTGGCATCCAGGCCCAAGCCAATTAGCCAACATGCCAATAACGGTAGAGGGGAGCGGAACACACACTAACTTCACCTATAAAGGCTTATGAAAGTACCGGTTTAAATGGCAACAAACAAAGCAATGCTGTAAACAGAGTAACTAATGAAGCACCCGCAGAGGAAGAGGGAAGCTAACACACTGCCTTTACCTCTGCAAGGTGTGTACCAAACAACCTCCACACGGAAGCAGCGCATGCACCCCCTGGGGAGACGTGAAAACGGGGAAACAAAAAAAGTTGTACTCACAATTTAGCGGTGCGTCCTTAATCGTCTCGGCAAGGAGTGAGCTACATCTTATCGGTACAGCTGCTGCAGCTCCTGGAGGGCGGGGACTCCGCTACTCTGACCGTAATATGTCACAGAGCTATCCGTGAGCCGCTACGAGATAAACCACGGGCTTCATTTTCAGTGAAGCCACGGGCGCTCTCAAAACACAACCCGCAGATTCAAGAGACAGAACCACGGACGGAACTGGAAGTGACTTTGTTGGTATTAGACTCGACCTGCGTCTTCACGAGACAGTATCATTCAGTGCTTGAAGCACCGCCTCTGGCGGTCAGGAAGGGTTAAATAGAACCCAACCGATACCCAACCCTACTTAACTCCTGAATTTAAAATAGTTAAAATACAGATTTTCTTTGTTTAAATTGTCAAAAAGAATTTTTTAACTAATATATTTTCTTTTTATAACCTTCTTACAAACTCTTTGAACTGTTTAAACTGATGAACCAAAATAAACTGCACATTTCTTCATTATCACCATGCAAAGTTAAACAAAAAATATGTATATATATACATTACAAATATATAAGATAAAAATGTGCCAATTATTAAGGCTGAACCGTGATGTCAAAACAAGCAGCACTAAAACAGTCACAACACCTCCTATTGTTTAAGCAGAGTATCTATGCACATACTGTGCTGTATCGAGTTTAATCCCTTCTTAGTTGCATCAACTTTGAGGTGATTTAGGATATATCCTTGCATCCCAACGATTTAGCATGTTTTATCTTTTTATTTTCACTTCAGTTAAAGGTTCTACAGAATATATTCAAGTATGCCCAGAGTTAGTCAAGTAATAACATGGTTATATTTCAAACTGCATTTTTTAATGGTTTTTTTTCCCCCAATTCAAAAGTATCGTACCGTATCGTTATCGTGAGCCCAATATTGTATATTGTCCCATCTCGTGAACTTTGTTTATTGTCCCACTCCAATGCATAATAAGAATGATAATGGATTGGATTTTATATAGCGTTTTATCATAGACACTCAAAGCGCATTACATTGATCAATCAATCAATCAATCAATCAATCTTTTATTTGTATAGCGCCAAATCATAACCAATGGTATCTCAAGACACTTTACAGTAGAGAAGTCTTAAGGACGGACTCTTCATTTTATGGATACACACATATGCATATACTGTATACGTATATACACATACATATGTATCCCACACCCAACATGAATTCATCATGGCGGCAAGGAAAACCTTCTGTTAAGCAGCAGGAACCTTGTGTGGATCCCATTCCTATGATGAACAGCCATCCACGTTATGCTGTGTTGGGTGTGTGCAGAGGAAAGGGTGGAGACAGAGTTGTTGAGTCTCTGTAACTCCACACTGAGGATCCCACGGACCTGCAAGACAAAAGCCAGAAGGAGTACAGGAGCAAACACACAAGGGAAGAAGCAGACATAGAGGGAGTGTTTGAGAGAGGAATGGGACCCTCTCCGGTCTCTCTCTAACCTAAATGACCTCTCTCTTAACGCCCTCTCCAACCTCTCTCCAACCGAGCATGCCAGACCCCCCCACCGGCAGTCTATGCCTATTGCATCTTAACTATGAGCTATGAGCTGGTTCCTAACTAAAAGCTTTACCAAAGAGGAATGTTTTGAGCCTAACCTTAAAGGTAGAGAGGGTGTCTGCCCCCCGAACCGTGGTTGGTAGATGGTTCCAGAGAAGTGGGGCCTGATAACTGAAAGCTCTTCCTCCTATACTACTTTTAGAGACAAATGGAACAACGAGTAGTCCAGCATTTTGAGAGCGTAGTGTTCTGGGGGGATTGTATGGCACTACAAGCTCCTTGAGATAGACTGGTGCCTGTCCATTTAGGGCTTTATAAGTGAGAAGAAGAATCTTGAATTCTATTCTATATTTTATGGGAAGCCAATGCAGAGAGGCTAATACAGGAGTAATGTGATCTCTTCTCCTAGTTTTAGTCAGTACACGTGCTGCAGCATTTTGAACCAGCTGAAGTGTCTTAAGTGACTTGCTCGGGCAGCCTGCTAAAAGAGAATTACAATAATCCAGTCGAGAGGTAACAAAAGCATGGACTAGCTTTTCGGCGTCGCCCTGAGACAGGATAGATCTGATTTTAGCAATGTTACGGAGATGAAAGAAGGCAGTTCTTGAAGTTTGTTTTATGTGAGAGTTGAAGGATAAATCCTGATCAAATAGAACCCCCAGGTTTCTAACAGTTGTGCTTCGTGCCAGAGTAATGCCATCTAGGGCAGTTAGGCTAGCATAGGTTTCACTAAGGTGTCGTGGGCCCAGTACAATGACCTCAGTCTTGTCTGAGTTAAGAAGAAGAAAATTTTGGTCCATCCAGGCCCTAATGTCCTTTAGACAGGCCTCAAGTTTAGATAGCTGATTTGTCTCACCTGGCTTCATTGATACATACAGTTGGGTATCATCAGCATAGCAGTGAAAGTTAACAGAGTATTTTCTCATAACATTACCAAGGGGGATCATATAGATACAGAAGAGGATTGGACCTAGCACAGAGCCCTGAGGAACCCCGTAGCTTACTTTAGTGTACACAGAAGACTTATTATTCACGTGTACAAACTGGTACCTATCAGATAGGTAGGACTTAAACCAGTTTAGGGCAGTCCCTGTGATTCCAAGTAATTCCTCTAATCTCTCTCGTAGAATATAGTGATCTATAGTGTCAAAAGCTGCACTAAGATCTAATAAAACCAGCACTGAGAGTCGTCCTTCATCTGAAGCCCAGAGTAGATCATTAGTTACTTTAACTAAAGCAGTCTCTGTGCTGTGTTGAGCTCTAAAACCTGACTGGAAGTCCTCGAACAGGTTGTTGTTTTGAAGGAAGTCACAGAGCTGAGCCGCCACAACTTTCTCAAGAATCTTTGAAATAAAAGGAAGATTAGATATAGGCCTGTAGTTTGCTAAAGTGCTGGAATCAAGAGTAGGTTTTTTGAGAAGGGGTTTGATTACAGCTACTTTAAAGGACTGTGGCACGTAGCCTATTGATAGGGATATATTTATTGTCTCCAACAAAGATGGGCAGACCAGGGGAACAACTTCTTTAAACAGCTTAGTTGGGATCGGATCTAAAAGGCAGGTCGATGGTTTGGAGGATGAAATAATAGAGTTAAGTTCCTGAAGTCCTATATTTGTGAAACAGTTTAGGTTAGGCCTATTTACATTTAATGGTACAGCAGGCCCAGGTGAAGGCAGGGAGTGGCTAATTTTATCTCAAATCTTGTGAATTTTATCGTTAAAAAATGTCATAAAGTCCTCACAGCTGAGGGCTAGAGGAATCATGGGCTCAATAGAGCTCTGACTTTGTGTTAGCCTGGCTACAGTGCTGAAAAGGTACCTCGGATTATTTTTATTTTCTTCAATTAGTGAGGAGTAGTATGTAGATCGACTATGTCGTAAGGCTGTCATGTATTTACTATGGCTTTCTTGCCAGAGTATTTGTGACTCCTCTGTTTTATTGGAGCGCCACATTCTCTCTAATTTACGGGTTTTTGTTTGAGTGTGCGAGTTTCAGAGCTAAACCACGGAGCTTTCCTCTGACGTTTAATAGTTTTTTCCCTCAATGGGGCAATTGAGTCCAAGGTGGATTTTAGTAGACTAGCAGAGCTATCGACAAGCAGATCCAGTTGAGAGGGGTTATAATTAATATCATAGTTATTTATTGGATGGTGCACTGAGTTTAAGGCAGCAGGAATGGCCTCTTTAAATTTAGCCACAGCACTATTGGACAGATTTCTACTCGTAACTATTTTATTGCACAGTGCAAGATCCTCTAGGATAATGTTAAAAGATATTAAAAAGTGATCTGATAGCAGAGGATTTTCAGGGTAGACTTTTAGTTCATTAATATCAAGGCCATATGTTAGAACAAGATCAAGAGTATGATTTAAACGATGAGTAGCTTCATTAATAGTTTGAAAAAAGCCAACTGAGTCTATTAGGGACATAAAGGCTGAGCTCAGGCTATCACTATCTTTGTCAACATGGATATTAAAATTTCCTACTATCAGTATTTTATCAGAACTGAGGACTATGTTTGATATAAACTCAGAGAATTCTGATAGAAATTCAGAATAAGGGCCTGGAGGACGGTAAATTATCGCAACTAAGACTGGCTGGCAGGTTTTTGATTCGGTATGAGATAAATTTAGAACCAGGCTTTCAAAGGAAGTGTAACTGGCCTTTGGTTTAGGATAGATTAGGAGAGAGGAATGGTAAATAGCTGCTACACCACCTCCACGGCCTATGTCTCGTTGTGTCTTTCACTCCACCTACAGTGGTGGCTGCCCTGGGGCAGACTGACAGAAGCGAGGTTGCCACAGTGCACCATCAGTTCCTCTGACCACCACCAACACTCACCCACACACCACATTCATACTAGGTAATGTGGGTGAAGTGCCTTGCCCAAGAACACAACGACAATGACATGGCTAGAGCGGGATTCGAACACCCTACCCTTCGGTTATTGGACGACCCACTCTACCATTGACGTTAAAGGTTTCTGCCCTCTGTCTTTAACTGTGCATCAAGTAGAGAAAGCAGGAGCAAATACTGAAAAGCAGGAATGAGGTTTTTTTCATAGTTGCAAACACTTCAAACAAATTCAACTGATTGCATAACTCAGACAACTCAAAGTAAAGCAGAAAAGTGCTATGAAAACACCAGGGTGCTGATACGTCTTCAACCATAAAACCACACCTAGCAGCACTGGTTAAGTAGCGTTTGAATGAGCTCATCGGAAAGAGATCCACAACAGGCCAGTCAGAAGCATGTCACTCTGTGTGGGAGGGGCTTCAGGTTTTCTAAGAAAGAGGAGGAGTTTGTTTGGGAAGGATCACACATTAGAGCCACTTGTCAACTGGCTCTTTTTCAATTGATCAGATTCATTTACTTTTGGTTTTATACTGATGACTAATAAAATATAAAAGACAGGTAACAAATGTAAACAATTTGATTGAATAGAACTGCTTTATTCAAAACCATAGCTATTACAACAGACACCAAAGAACTTTTTATGATCTTAATTTGCTGTTCTGACACATTTCAGTGAAATCACATTACATAATGTAACTATATATATATATATATGCATGCTGATGAATATTTGACATAATTGGCGTACTGTAGTTTTGTATGAAGTAAAGATTGACAATGACATGATATATTTGCTAAATGTTTTCAGGTTTTAGTGTCAATATTAAGTTTTTCTGCAACAAGCAGTGGCTGAGAAAACACGTAATTTATTTTATATGGTTTTAAAAGAAGACGTAACAAAAAAATTGAAATAACAGCAAAGCATAACAACAGGTTACATGTATTCTGTTTTTTATTTTGCATAAATGCTGTACTTGAATTAAGTTAACAGTAGCATAACCAATTTAGCATCTGCATTGCTTCACTCCATGGAATTAAATTCAGAGGGTTCAGCTCTTATAGGGGGGTCTTCTAACCCTCTTCCCCTGGTCCTCCTGGAGCCGAAAAAAATGCCCTCTCAATGAAGACAATAGTGTATTAAATTATATACAGTTAAAATTATATAGAATAATGTTTGATTTTATTTATATTGATCATGTAAATGGCAACTTAAAAACAATAAATTGACATCAAGAAATAAAACAGTCTTTTGCATCTTCAAATTCTAACGCATCTCAGTTTACATGAACACAATGTTATATATATATAAGATTTTTTTTAGTTAATGTATTTGAAAGGCTACAAAAAGTAACTTGAATTTGATACACATGATCATGTGGTCAACACATGCTAATTGCTCATTTCTTGCCACACATAAAGCATGCATATTTAACCGGCACATTTTCCCCACACAATTAAAATCTCTATTTTCTTCCAGAATAGTGTTTTTGTTGGTTTAGTTATTTTACCAGGGATTTAAAACTTAAGTTTATCCACAGGAAAGTTGATGGTCTGTAGATGTTGCAGGAGGTGAAGTAGGAAGGTGCTGAGTCATTGCACAGCGTTATTTATTTTTAGGTTAACAAATTGTTATATCTTGACTTTAATTGTCATTAATCATTAATAGCCTCTGTATAAAATAAAATTTATACTATTTATTTCAGTAGTTTTTTTTAAGCTATAGGGGGCCATTGCAAAAGAGTCACAGGACCACATTAGGCCCCAGAGCCGCAGGTTGCAGACCACTGCTCTGAGAGACCCACAGCTGAACATCTGGCCTGGTATCATAGTCCATCAGTTCTGGTGTCTCTATGCTGATTCTGATGAGCGTGTACGCTCTATCACTGCGCTCAGCACGTTTTTCCTTTTTACTGTTGCCCTCAATGTGAGCGTGCACTCAGTGAAAGACTCGTTATGCCTGGCTTCGTTCACGACTACAAAGGAGCTTATTCGTGTTTATACTTGGTGCATTCACCGTTGCATTACCCGCAGCCAAGTTCCGTGAGCGCGCATCGTTTCCTCACCCGCAACGCGGAGCGAGCGAGCGAGAGAGAGAGAGGGGTGCACTCTGTGGGACGTGACGGGGCACTCAGCCGTTCCGTCTAAAATGAGGTCACCTATACGCACTCGCACGGATGCAACCAGATCAAATTTTCACTCACTCACTGAAAATATGCTCGTATATGCGACCATTTTGGTCGTAGTCTCGAACCCTGTATATATTACATTACACATTATTAGGCTTAGAAATTGCATTATGTATTAAAACACACCTAAATTATTTTTGGGGGAAAAAACACTGAAGATGAATACTCCATTACTCATACACCTGTTTACAAATGCTTAATCCTTCAGTCACTGTTGCAATAGGGAGTGGTTAGTTTCAGGGCTCTTTGTTTTGTCATTTTAAAATAAACATAAATGGCTTACAGACGGATGACTGACAAACTAAACTCAGATATCGTTGTACTAGCCACCTAAGGATTTTTTTTCCCTTCTCTTTAGGTTTACACCTGACTTCACCTCATCCCGAGTGATCCGGGAACTAAAACTGATAACATGTGGTGGCTCTGAGTTCATGTTTGTCCTTAATGCCTCGTTGCCATATCACATGTTAGCTACATGTGCAGAGGTCCTGCCCAGACCAAGCTGGGAGCTGGAGCTCTACATTATAGTGTCTCTTATCATGAGGTGAGTAGCACATTGCCCTCTGAGATCACACCAACCTCAAAACCCAATATCATGGTTTGGGTTTAATTTCATTTGTTGATTTGTGTACAGTTCCATGTTTCTGCTGGTGATTGCCACAGCCTACTTAGAGGCTCAGAGCATCTGGGAGCCTTTCAAGAGAAGAGTGTCTGTGGAATCTAGCTCCACGTTGGAGACTGGGAGACCCTTCAATCTCAGGGAAATTGGGCAAATTTACAGCAGCTCACAGTAAGTGAATTGATTATGGATCTGCTGTATTTATATATTTTACATTGATGTGAGGAACTGCTCCAAATCAGGCTGACTGAATGAAATTGTAGAATAAACTTTGAAATGACTCTATCACTTTGTAATTACTATGTTTGAATCCCCATTAAACCATAAATCATTTGTACAAAATGATGGACTCTCCACCCAGCTAAGTTTCAGTACTCTGTGTACTAAAGAAGGTGTCACTTTAATAGGAATTCCAAAGTACTCGTCTTTAAAAAAATGTTAGGAATAATAGTAGTTTAAGTTTAATGGAGCCCTCACTGAACATGCATCTTAAGGGCTGTGAGAACAAAACTTATCAGGGACTGTTATGCAAAGCAATATTGTTAATGTATTTTTAGAATCCATATGGCATGGCACATGTAAGTAGCAGTTAACTGTTCGATTAGTATTAATAAAAATCAAAAGCAGCTGAATTGAATGTTACCCAATAGGCAGAGATGCACTGTGATCACTTTGACTAAAGAGTCCTTTCCTAACACTCAGGTTAAATGAATACAACGACTCAGCCCAGAGCTCCAGAGGATCATATGCATCCAGCAATGGAGCAGCACGAAACGGAGGCCGACAGGGAAGCAACCGCACCTTAACAGACTTGGACAGCCAAGACAAGAGACCCAGAATCAGCTTCAGCCGCACACCTATGCAAGCAACTTCCTCCACTCTGACCAAAGGAAGTTCGTCACCAAGCCAGGAAGGCTTCTCTGGCACCTGCCAGCTCACCAACCGGAAAGCTCGGACCCCCAAACAGGTTGATCCCCAGAGTCTGAGTTTTTCAGCACTATCAGCCCCTCACAGAAGCCTCTGTCCTGAGGATGTAGAGTACATTAACCTCATAGGAGCCATGGACAACGACCTAGAGCGTCCAGAAGCTATCACCACAGATGCTCTCCAGAAGCAGAGCTCTCAGTCCATACAAAACAAAGGTGACATCATCTGTTTTCATCAACCAACATAGGATCCCAGAGCATCAGCTGCCATGCATTAACCATGTTTGTTTGTTTGCGTGTTTCAGTATTGGAATCCAAAGGGAAGCTGCGAGGTAAAGCAAAAGCACAGAAGAAGAAGGAAGACAAAGAGAGAAAGTCAACAGCAAAGCCTCAGGGAGATTCTGAGCTCAGAGATAATCTGGTTGACAATGATGACAGCTCCTCCACCACCACAGAGACCTCCAATCCAGATGTAGAGACCAACATCAAGGAGGTAGGAAATAACAAGTGTTCTGCAGTCCACCTTAGGGATACACTCGGCTTTTTCATTCTTTTAACAAGGTGTTTAAACTCTTTCAGGAATCAGCAAAAAAGAAAGGAAGGACAGGGACCACAGGGAAGGTGAAAGAAGAGACTTCAAAACAACTTGTTAACCCTAAAGGCAAGAAACTAACCCCCACAAAGAAGGAGCCCCTTGCAGAAAAGTCAAGGTTTGTGTTACTTTGTTATCAAGGTTTTGGCTTTTTTCCTCACTCCTACTTATTCAAATATGCATTGATCCTTAGTTCATTGGAGCTGCCTTATGTAACACCTCTGGAGAACAAACAGCGCAAGAGTTTCCCAAATAAACCTCTTACCCTTCCTCTCACCAACATCCCAAAGAGCAGACCCCTCCAGAAACAGAGATGTAAGTTACACTGCTTATATGTCATTAAAGTAGCATTGTATTACAGGATGTTTCTGACTTTTTTTTTTCTGAAAGTGGATGGAAAGCTGGACGATGAGCGAGCCTCGCTTTTGGCTAAATTGCTGTCGGGTGACACTCAGCCAGAGCTTGGCCACAGTAGCAGCTCAGAGGGTGAAAAGGAATTTGTCTCTCCTGAATGGGACATCCCTTTGTCTGAAACCAGCACCCGTAAGTTAACCTGAAGCTGCCAGCTGTTTTACAGCTGTTGTAACAGAGCTGCCTTTATTTGTGCTTCAGTTGCAGATGCTGACAGCCTTCAGCAGATCTCCCTCCAAACTTTAAACGCTGACCCATTCCTGAAGAGGTCGCTGTCCTCTGGAGCCAACTCGCCTCCACCCACCTCCCCCAGCTTACTGCCCCGGGGCACCTATAGCAGTGTGCTCAACAGTAACAGGTAAAGCTGACTAGAAAAATTTATTTAATCGATCTTGAATCGATTTCATTGAAATTTTCCAAAATTGATTCATAGGAACTGAAATCTATTTTTTTTTAATATACTTTAACCCCAGGATACTCATTTTATAGTCTGGTGTTAGCAAAGTCGACGACTGCGCTTGCTCAAAGCGAGATTGCAATCAATTCAGTGCACACATGACAGACGAAGCTCGCCTAGGGGTGTAAGGAAAAAATCTATTCTGCGATATATCGTGATATTTCACCGCACAATTATCGTATCGATCCAAAAAAAACGACCAAATGTTTTTTTTAAATTTAGTTTTTTAATGAAAAAACCATTTGATGTCGCTAACATTAGCATAGCACATAAACTCCAGGTCACTAGGTGTCAGTAATGCATTTTAGCTTTATTTTCATAAAACATACTAGGCACTTTTATAAATATGTGGTTATTTTTGATTAAAAAGAATTTAAGAACTTAACAGAATCAGAATATGTTGTAGAAACAAAAGTAGTGCTGTCAGATTAAAAATATTGTGTGATTAATTAATATGCTCTGTGATTAATTTATTTAATCTTTTTTTTAAACTGAGAAATGCCCTCAAATTGAGGTGTTTTCATTTAAATCAACTTATTGTGGCAGATTGAAAGATTGATGTATAACAAAGTGGCTTTATAAATTCATTTATTGTTTTTAACAGACTTGAATCATTTCCATTCCTCTGTATGCGAGACTAGACCCAAGGTTCCAAATAATAGAAAATAGAAATGAAATAGGGCATCAGGTCCATATGTAGTGTTATAAGTTAGCACATCATTAACAGTAAGAACAATTTTCTGAGCAATACAGTTAATAAACAACAAACTTGTTGCTTTTTCTCTCCTTCAGAAAATATATAATAAATAAAACAAACCCATAAATTAGAGTGCTGTAAATTAGCACATCAAAAATAACATTGTTCATCACAAAATAAAGTCCTGTTTATAACATCAAGTAATCACTTCTAATAGTAGTAGCCCCGCCCACATCTTCTACCACCCAGAGTGGTCGACTGTCCACTACAATTGACTTGTTGCACCGGGCAACGAACATTTACTTCCGCATTTGACGGTGTGAGGCACCACACTTCCAGTCCTATGACGAGACAGTTTGTTTATTAGGATCCCCATTAGCCACAGCGAAAGCTGCTGCTATTCTTCCTGGGGTCCGTAAAAACATACAATTACAGAATATACAATTACAGAAAGATAAACAAAGTTCTGGACTTTAAAATGCATAACTTGTACAACAGTTATCAACATTATTATCATGTAATGTACAAGTAATATAAAAATGTGACATTGTGACCAGCCGAGTCCCCGACAGCTCTCGCTGCACTGTGCCCCATATGACGGTGCATAAAAAAGTGTTTTGGATTTTTGACAGTATGTGATGACTCTTTGACGCTAGCAGCACTGAATGTTTATGGAGTTGTCTAGCAACTTAGCTCTAAACGCGTCACGCTTCCAAAAAAAATTAAATATGACGCATATTTTTTCTGTATAGTATTAGTTGAAATGCTTTCAGTCAACGCAGTCCACCCCAAGTCAGAGAAAGAGAGTGAGAACAGACGTGTGGACGGAGTGTGTGTGCTCTGATCTGCTCCAGCTCGGCTGCTTGTGTGTGAGCAGCAGCGCTGACTCTGAGCCTCTACTGTCCTCACAGCAGTGAGTGATACGTGCTTTCATGTCTCTAAATCATCAGAAAACTTTCCAATAGCGCAAGATAACGTTCCTACATTTTGTAATAGTCTCTATGGAGAAAACAGTCGCAAACAGTTTCACAGTGTGCGCATGCACTCAAGTTTTGTTAAGGAGGGGATGAGGGAGCGTGGAGTGCCTCACAAAACTCACGCAGTGCAGCTTTAACTTTGAATACTAAATGCACCTGTTACTATAACTAAATATAGAATATAAAATGCAAACTCACCTGGTATAATGGTGAATTTGGTCATCTGAGTAAGCCAAGCGCTCCAAAACATGTCCGAAGCTGCAGCCATTTTATTTGACTCAAATCGTCTCCGCAGGTCCTTGTTTTCAATTTGGTGTAAGCACATTATTACTGGGTAATAAATGCCAGCTACACACTCTTGTCCCTACGTGGAGTGAAGTTATCTGTCTGGATTTTGACTAGCCATTGCTGACGCCCTGTATTATCAGCAGGGAAGCAGTTGAAACTAATACAAGAATTATATCATTAAAAAAGTTAGATCTAGGTACACAACAGTGTAATGCTGAACCTCCAACTCTTTTTTCAGACCAATCACCTCTTTTTGACCCTGAAAATGCTCATTTTTCCTGGCTTCGTAACAACAACAATGGACTGGAAGTCAGAGCCCTCAAAAAAAGTGGCAGGAAGTCTTTGTGCACGTAGCCAATTATTTATCCACTGACTCAGTTCATTTGTCACTCATGGATTTATTCATTTCGGCTCTGAACCCTGTCATCTCATCCAGTGTGGATTGTATGGGCCACTCTGTCTGCTTGGCCTAGTGAAGGAGCGCTGTTCGTGCGAGCTGCTATATAGTTAGCATTGAGGTTGGAGAGCTCCGCTGGAGGCTAGCAGGGCTCCGCTGAACCACATACTCTTTTTTGCACAATTTGCACACAACTGGGCTTTAGTTCTCCATCTTGTGTATTTTTTAATTAAAATGAACGTGCTCAAAGACTTCTCCTCAGCTTCTATCATTGTAGCTGGTGCAGCAGTATTATGGGTATACCGGGAATGCGTGCAATGGAGAAAGGTTCTGCGCTGTTTGCGGTGCAAAAAAGAAGCGATTAATGCAATACATTTTTTTTAGTGCATTAATTTTTCCTGTAATGAATGAATCGCAATTAACAAATTAAAGTGACAGCTCAGTGAAACTCACCGAGGTGGATGTGTGTCTGGTGGTTGAATGCAGCATTAGCCACTCAGGACACAGAACACAATGCATGTTCATATGCTGTAAAAAAAAAAAAAAAATGCATCCAAAATTGCACTGTAAAAAAAAAAAAAAAAAACATGCGAAACACAGAGGCCGCAAAAAGTGAACCGTGATTTAGCGAGGGACTACTGTACGTGAATTACAATTAGTTACCATTTACTTGTTCTCACAAGGTAAAAAAAATGTAATCATTTGAATGTCAAAAATTGTAATATATTGGTATTGTGATATATTGGACTGTTTAATATCGGGCTTTATTGGGATGTATCGTATCGTCAGATCCATGGCAATGCACAGCCCTAAAGCCAGCCCAACCTAAGTCAGAAGTTTGGAACCATTTCATAAATATTTAAGTAAAATGTGAAAGATCAATACTGAATCAAAATCGAATCGTGATTAATCAATTCAAAACCGTATTAAATGAAATCGAATCGATTCTGGAAATTGGCCATGGTCTGAGTTGAATAGGAACAATTCAAATGAATGTATACAAACAGAAAAAGTATAAACCTATAAAATGTTCAATGTGTCCTTAAAATTTAGATATACTTCACAAATTCAAACTGAGGATAAAGAAAGTCTATTTGAATTATTCTGCTCTCTGCGTGTAATACTGTTACTACCTGTCACTGTGATTGATCTTAGGCTTGAAGATCTTTTTGTAAATACTCACTCATTCAGAAAGTGTGAGCAAACGTTTCATAGAACCTCTCCCCTATTTGTTAGCAGTTAGTAACAAACGATTCCTGAATTTTTGCTCTCATTGAATTCATTAACTTTCTTCTGACAGCGAGGGTCTTCAGAAAAAAGCCCCTGGTAATAAGATATCAGCAACCACTCCACTCCCTGGAAAAAATGGAAACCCAACTTTTGCTGCAGTAGCTGCTGGTTATGATAAAAGCCCAGGTGAGTGTGCAGCAGTGAACTGTTTATACTGTCGTATGTTTTGGGGTTTTAATGTTGTCCATTCATCAGGTGGATCAGGTCCAGGAAAAACTGAAAACCATAGCAAGACCCTGGCACACATGACCTCAGTAGAAAGTGACAGCTCTGACAGGTAACTGGAGAATTTAGACACACGCACACACGCACACACGCACACACACACACACACACACACACACACACACACATCCCATAAAACCCAAGCACGACTGAGGAGAAAATGCAAACTCATGGGCAATTATGGGCACACCACGGCTTTAGCACACAGATATTCAAACATAAAAAAGGTGTGGAACCTGGGCTGGGCTAGCGCTTCGAGATGATTATGTTTGTAATTTGCGCCATATAAATAAAGTTGAATTGAATCATCATGAGATGCAGGACAGGAAAGTAGGGCAGGAGGAGAAATCAAAATAAAAGCATGCCAATCTAATTTAACTGGAGCTCTGGACTCTGAGTTAACCTGAGTGGACTTTGGTGTGTTTTCCACAGCTCTGGATTATGGAGTCCACTTGATGTCACCAGTAGTCCGAGCTACCATTCTGCCAACTCATTCTCTACATTTGGGCCCAGCAATTCCTTCAACCTGACGGGAGGTGAGTAGACGGCCTGAACGAGCTACAGACCAATGCTCTGAGTCACCCAGCTGAAATATGCATGTGTTGATTTTAGTTTTCAGTGGAATGAATCAGCCAAAGATGCCTGAGCCTCAGCAGAGCTGGCCTGAGTTTCCTCCTGTTCCACCCTCCTCCATCTGGCAAATACCAAGCAGTGACCCTCTGCACTCCTGGCCCAGCAGCTCCAGCTCACCCACTGCACCCACAGCAGTAAGACCCCCTGCTTCTAGTCATATTAGGGTTCACTAAAGTCATTTAAAAACATTCTACATTAAAAATGCCACTTCTACGAAGCCCAAGACATGACATGGTGAAAAATAAAATGTATTAGTGGCCACGAAATACTAATTTGTGACCACAAAATACTAATAACGTTCCTGGTGGTTAGTGTGACTGGTTGCTGTAGCAACGGCAGATGCATTTCTATGTTGTTTGTGTTTTATAATTTACAGTCTCTACTATAATTTGATGAAACAATGAACACGTGTACAATATGTCTAAAAAAATAAAGTTGCTTTAACGGTGTGACAGGGTGCCACCCTCCACCAGGGAGTTGGCAGTGTCTCTGCTATGGCGTCACATTAGTTTAAGTGTTGGTGCTTGAGTGGCAGACAGTTGGTTGTGTATGAAGAAGAGGAAGCACCTGTAGGTGTGGTTAAAGGAGCTTGTTTTCCTTGGTGGGCGGTGCCTGTTTTGTGCACCAGTTCCTTTTTCAATTTGATTTTGGGGTTAAATATTAAGTGTGGGTGAACGACGCTGGGCGGGGGCAATTCACTTCTTCATTACAGTGGGTTCAGTCAGTCTTTAGTCGGTCCGCACAGTGTGTTTGTGCGTCGCTGTGTTCAAAAGAGGAGCAGGAGCAGAGCTCTTCCTCCAGCCTGTACGGGTCGTATCCCATGGAGGTTTTGCTCTGGAAACCCTCTTCATACCAGCCAACCTACGAACTATTGTTTGAATAAAACCTGCATCAAACTTTCTGTCTACCTAAGTCCCTTCATCAGGATCCTACTGGATCTGTTCTACGCAATTGAGGAAGAAAATGAAGCAGCAACAAAACAAAACACGTAACTTCCTGTTTAAAACAGCCACAGTATTATTTTGTGGCCTCAAATTATTTTTTTTAACATGAAATGCCTGGGGCTCCGTACAATTTAATAATAAATGAACCTGACTTTATTATTCATAACCATGTCTGATCTTTGGAAATCAAACTCCTACTATTAGTTTTTATTGATTTGATTTGGAAAATATGTTTTTATCTATTTTACTCAGTTTATATGCTGTGTTTTTTTTTTTAAGTCACTCCTTGGAAACGCCCGCAACCTGTGGTCTGCAGCTACCCCCTTTGGCAGCTCCATTTGGTCAACAAGTGCTGAATCGACCTTAAATCCCTTTTCTGCAACAACCAGCTCTGCAGCTCTGCCTGATCTGGTTAATAGTTCCCCCCTGTCCCCTCCACCCCCTCCATCGACTGCTTCTTCCTACATCCCGTGGAACATGTGGCGTCCCAGCTGGAACCGCCGCAGCTCTGAGCCCTGGCCGAGCACCTCCGACAACAGCAACTGATCAGCCCCAAACAGAAGATCTGTGCGCTATGAAGCAGGTTTGCAGATGAGAGAAGGTTTGAATTACCTCTGAAGGTCACCAGCTCTACAGTTAGCTTTCTGCTGCTTTTATCCCAACCAGGCAGAAAGGCTACTTTTATTTGGATTTATTTTTAACAGGTGCCCAAACGTAAAACATCTTTAGTGTGCTGCTGAGAAAAGCTTGTGTAGCTTCATTCCTTTACAGTTGGATGCCTGTCACAGAAGGTCAGTATTACACAGGAGAAGACGTC
Organism: Gouania willdenowi; assembly: GCF_900634775.1. Classification (NCBI taxonomy): domain Eukaryota; kingdom Metazoa; phylum Chordata; class Actinopteri; order Blenniiformes; family Gobiesocidae; genus Gouania; species Gouania willdenowi. Next base: position 32,667,726 of record NC_041047.1, read on the forward strand.
ACTTTTTTTACTCATCCTTTGACTTCCATTCGGTTCAGAGTTTAAGTTCATTTGAAAGTTTACAAGAAGAATTGATAAGATTTTATTTGGTACCATACATCAATAATGAATATTCCGTTCCAATTGTTTATCATCAACATGCATCAGAACGACAAGCTTCAGGAGCATTCATATTCTCTGTTTTAAAAATGGACTCTGCCTTACTAACGGCCAAGTCACCTGTGGGAATAAATTGGTCTGGTGATTTAAAGTATTTGAGGTTTATATTGTTAGCCTCTCGCCTCTGTTTGGAAGCAAATTTAAATAAACTATTTCAGCAGGCATGTTTTTTTTCTTTTTCTTGTAATGCAGTGATCTTTGTGATGAGGATCCTAATGTCCACACAGTGAGGCAACTGGGCACAGTTACTGGTCTGGTGATTTCAGCAAGAAAACACGACAACATTTAAAATATCTTAAAAACAACTTTTTATAGCAAAGTCAAGCACTGAAAATAAAGCATCACGGAGAGGAGGAAGTAATTCATTTGCTGCTGTTGCATCATTCAACGACTTGAATAACATGATGCAGCCTTGCGTATCGACTGATACCGATATTGATCCGATACGATATCAGCATGAATCATACATGCCTTTATTACTTTTTTTTTAATTAAAAAAAATACTTATTTTGTAGTGTTGAATGTTAGAAAAGACTTGATCAAGTGATGTTACTCAAACAGAGAACAATAGTCAGCAACAGTAGGTATGAGAAAAACTGACCCATTTATTATTGATCTATTGGTTACATACATTTTAACCTCCAACATAAGATCTACAGTATTCTACAATTGAGTAAATTAAATAAAAAATGAATAGGGGGAAGAAAAAAAATGGAAATTTGAATCCAATATTCGTTTTGATATTGTATCCGTGGACCCCTACAAATATATGGATGGTGGAAAACTGACAGAAAAAAACCTAATATTCCCAAGTAATCACCACAAGGACTACTGCTGTTCTGGTTCATCTGATCCCGAGTAATGACGGTATAACTTTTATTTGGCTCAAATATTAGTACGTTTACATTTACAGATATGTTTCTACTGGCTACCAGAAACATGAACACTCCTCAAAGCAGGACATCCTTGTGAGTAAAGGTTAAATAATAAAAAGCAGACGAGTCAGGCACTATTTTCCATTAACAGATAGAAAAGCTTCTACTCATCAATGATAAACCTTCATCTAAAACTTCAGTATAAATTTCACCTGCATCACTAACAACCCTTCACACATTTAAAGCTATTGTGTATTAATGCTGCTCTCTGGTGGACAGAACTGAAAAAATAAAGTCCATTTTACTGTCGAGGTTGGAAATAAGAATACACATAAAATACGACTGTTTGAAGCTTTCTCAAAACATTAGGGATATAATCATGAACTTAAAATCTTGTTAAACAAAATACATTAATCTGGTTTTCCTTTCTTTGCGCACTAATGATGCAAGATTTTTTACAAGCATGCTTTAGATTTGAAAATAAATTCTCATGTTCTCTTTCTAGGTTCTAATAAATGTATGGGTTTGTATCTCAGATTTTAAACCATTAAATTACTTTTGTAAGGCTTCCTTCTTACGATGATCAGCACCAACACAACAGCAAATCTTTTGGATTTTCTCATCCCTTTGTAGACTAAAGTTTATACATTTGTATAGCAAATTTTATACACAAGGCACTAATGTGCTTTACACGATTAACCCTTGGGGCACCTTTGGGCGCCAAACGTACCTTCACCTATGTAATAATCGTGCTGTGTCTAATCAGCGTCTTGATATGCCACACCTGTGAGGTGGGATGGATTTTCTCTGCAGAGAAGTGCTCACTAACAGATTTTGACAGATTTGTGAAGAATAATTATGAGAAATAGGTAATTGTGTATATAAAATATGTTTTAGATCTTTGAGTTCAGCTCATGAAAACATTGAGCCTAAACAAAAGTTTTGCTTTAATGTTTTTGTTCAGTGTATAATAAAAAAAAAAAAACCTTTATATCTATGATTAGGTCTGGAGTTGTTGAAAAGATCTGATGAGAAAAAAAAGGGGACAAAATATTTATATATATTTTGAATATGCTTTTAGGAAGGGTACCATTTTGGTACCGAAGCTCAAAGAGTATGGTTTTTCCATAAATACTCGTAGCTCTAAAAGTAATAATGCCTCAAAATCAATGTGCCTATCATATATTGACCTACTCAAGTCTGTAATAACTTCATATCAAATATTCCACTTTGTACCCTATTTTTGAAAAAAAAGAAAAAAATGCACATTTTGTGTTTTTGTCATTTAATGTTTTTTTAATCAGAAAGGGCATTAAAGCATTTAAAAAAAATGCAGAAATAAAATAACTTTATATCTTTGGTGAGGTCTTGAGTTGTTGAAAAGGTTTGATGTGAAAAAACATACAATATTTTTAAGACAGTTTTATGAAAGGGATCGTTTTGGTACCTAAGCTCAAAGTGTGTAACTTTTTAAAGTTGCCCCAAGGGTTAAAGGAGCAACAGAAAACATTTTTACTCTTCTGGGTGTTATTTTTTACATGGCAGCCTGAGGGACTGAATAAGCATTTGACTTAACTTCACTACATCACATTTGGTCATCACAGATGCATTGTTGGTCTTCTTGAGTTCATTTGTGCGATCAAGGACCATCATGCCACGCCCAATTAAACCCTGCAGCTCCACACGAACAGCACAATTGACGCTCTCCATCACAACGCTGTTATCAATGCAGGCGGCCATGGCGTACGCGTCATAGGAGACGAAGCAAGGCCCAAAGTACAAGTCTCTTTTATTCTTCAGAGCATCTTGAGAGTAGGCTGAGCATTTTGAAGTTATGTTCTTCATGAAGCGAGCGGCCGGCGTGTCCTGGTTGATCAGCTCGTCAAAGAAATCCTATAAATCACTGAAGTTAGTGTGATAGGCTACTTGTGTATTTGTACTCCAGTGCCATTCTTACCCATGTCAGCCCATTCCTGCATGCAAATTCCCATGACGCAATGTGAGTTGGGCAATGGAATTCTTCTAGAACAACATAAGCAGACTCTGGATCCATTGCAAAGTTAAACTCTGCACAGAGTGTCACATTTCCTTTTCCTGCAAAGACAGAGGACCATAAAAAAATCTGAGCATCTCCACAATCTGTGCCGTAGCCTACCTTCTGTGTTTCCACCCATGATGTAGAGATCTTTCAGCTTTTGGGGGTAAAGTGGGTCCAGTCTAACAGCCAAAGCTAGATTAGTGAGAGGTCCCAGTGCCACCAGAGAGACCTGTGGAAAGCATGGTGACAAGTTTCATGGCACAACAACTGAGGACAGGTCAATGCACATTCAAGAGAAGAATGTTTAATTCCCTGTCAAAACATCAGTTCCATCCAGACAAGCATCGACTCGGTGCAAACCTTTAACATCTGGCCTCTTAAAGGACCATAGGGCAAGATTTGTGAAAAAATAAAGATTCTTTTTAAGTCTTTTAATACTAATTGTTGATGAAGCGCTCCCTATTGCTTTGAACAGATTGTGTGATACATTTTGTACTGATGTTCCGGTGTCACGGACTGAGTTTACCTCCGTACTGAGATTGTAACCTAACCCTAACCCAATCCAATAAACATTAAACACGTGTCTGTTCACTTTGAAAACAAAAATAAACAAAACTGAAGATATATATATATATTTTTTAATAGCAAAAATTCACATTCCAGTAATGCGCATGTGCATATAAGCTCATAATCGATCTCAGCACAAGGTAAACTCAGTCAGTGACACTGGGTCCAAATTTCCTGCGCAGTTCTGCAGACGTGATGTCAAATGAAAATGGTGCGTGTTCTCGATGGCTTGGAGAGTCGTCCCACTACCGGAAATAAAGAAGAAGAAGGACGTCTTGGAGACTGAAAGAAGTCAAGCACAGTAGACTAAACTACTGTTTGGTGGTTCCACAGATAAATGCAGAGGCATGTGCACAAGTCTTGCAATAAACAGTCACATGAACAACGAGTAAATAAAAAAACCATGTCACAGTTAGAGTGCGGATCGGGCCACATTTTCTCGTCCGAGTCCGACCCAACAGTGAAAACCTCATCTTTCTCTCGAAGAAATGACATTTGTATGTTTGTTTTAGTGGTACACACCAATTTTATTAACAAACAACTGTTAATGTCAACATTAGATCAGCGCACGGGTAACAAGAGGCCTTTAAACATAAAAGGGCGCAGTGCACGCAAGAGACCCATTGGATCTATTTACATAATTCATGTATCAAATATATGGATAATCCATGTTATTGTGCAGAAAAAGGAATATTTAAACGGTGTAATCCCTTATAATTGTCCTCCTTTGCTCCATTCTTCCTGCACCACAGATCCTGTTCGCATCCTCTCGTCTCACTGTGCTCCGGTGCTAAACAGTTGATGCGCACCCCTGCGGCGGCTTGGCTGATGGCTGCAGTTACCCTACCCACCGTGGTGTCACTATGGAGTCTGATTTATAGATCCTGCTCTATGCTCCTTTAATTTACACAGATAACATATTTCAAATAAATAAGTTGACCTATAGGGCGCCGCCCCACCACTCACCACGTTAGAGTATATCTGTATTTAGATCATCAGAATAAATATTATATAGATAATGATTATAAGTAAAGTTGTTTCGCTCATCTGTCTGATTGGTGACGTTTTTCCGCCTTGAGACGCACTATATGTTTACCATTCACTCTTGTTAAAAGTTGTACATGCGCTGTAACTCCTCTTCATACAAGTCTATGGACGGGGGCGGGAGCGGTGTGGGGGTGCAGGAGAAGCAGAATTATTTAATTTCTCTTTCTTCATTTTGCTTCTCTCCTTCTATCGTCCCACGATGTCACCTGTGACGGACCACTGTGACGTCTGTCACCCCACCCCCCACCCCGGCACATTTTGGAGTTGTGTGTGTGTTTAATGCTAAACTGGGGAACCATGTTACAGTTCAATGTACAGTTCTTCACATACTGTATGTAGTTAACAGTTATTATATGTTCCATATCAAGCTTTCCCACATTTTACCATTTAAAAAACCTTAAATCAAGGGGTATACTGACAGAAAAAGGCTCAGGCACCCACACCAAAAATATTAAAACCTATATTTTCATTGATTAGGAAGTCTAACAAGATAACAGAAAAGAAATTAGATTATAGATATTTGTTTTTAGTGTATTTTACAGATGATTTAGGGCCAGTTATCATAAGAGACGCTAACAGAACGCTAACATGAGGAAGGTTAAGTTTGATTTGGTTATATATTTCAGGCGCAGTAATTGTGATTAATTGTAATGGAACTTTAATAATTGAGAATGCAATAGTAATTGACTTTCTGAGAATAAAAAATAATTGGAATTGGAAAAAAATGCTGGTCACTGTAATCCTAATTGAATTGTAATTGAACATGGATAATTGAAGACGTAATTATAACTGAAAAATGTAATTGATCCCAACCGTGGTTATCAGCAATAAAAGTTTCAACGTATCTATTAGCAGAACAGATAATCATTATCAGAGCGTAACAGCCGCTCACTCTTACCTGATCCTTGTTTTCAGAAACCAATCTAAGCATTGCTTTGACCGCGTGCTCTCCCTGAACTTTCTGCTCCCACTGTGGATCTTTGTCCACTATCACGTCTCCAAGTCCATCACTGCCAAAATGGTCACTTAAAGAGTAGCTGGCTCCAACCAAAGGACCAGCAGAACCTCGAAACACTGGAATCTGTTTGGGAAAATGAGTCTTTATTGTTGACCCATATCTAAGAGTAACATTGATCAACAGCTGAACATTTGCTTCTGTAAAGGTACCTCGGTGCGCTCGCAGACAGAAAGCACCTTCAACACGTTTTGACACACGTTCTCCACTGTAGCATTTCCAAACACGCAAGTGATGCCCAAGACCTTGATGCCAGGTGCTGCCAAGGCCATCATAATAGCTTGAGCATCATCGATGCCACAGTCTGTGTCAATGATCACGAGCTTCTTTGCCATCGTCTGAGCTCTGTAGAAGGTTTAAAACACACAACACACACATATAGTACTGTTTCAGCTGTTACTTCATTTAACAACAACCATTATAGAGTGTCTTTGGGCCTCCGGAGAGAGAGAACATTAAATAATGAGGTTTGTCTCCTCTGTGGATCACTGTTGATTCACTCAGTACAACTCATATAGTATGGGATATCACACCACATAACATTTTGTTTTTAGAAAGTGTCTATTCGTACGGTTAAATGTTCTTGCCGCAAGGAATTGTGGGTCAGCATTATCTCGTCTCCATTTGTAAAGGATGCATTAGTGGTTCCTAGGCTAAAGGAGTTAAAAAAGGAAGCATTGAGCCGCTTTTCCTGAGCTTAAAGAGAACTTGGACGCTCTTTAGCATGGCCACCACTTAAACACTTCCGGGGGTGAAGTAGGAAAGCTAGGAAAGGAGATAGGAGGGACTATTCGGATGCAGCCATAGTCTTAGTCCACTAAAGTGACTTTTTTTTGTGTGCGTCTTACACGAAAAGATAAAAAAAACATTAAACTTGTTCTAATATTGGGGCAAAAACTAAGAATAGTAATCGATTTTCTAGAAAGAAAAAGGTATTTAGGGTATATTTCAACGCTGTTAAACACCAATCTGAGGACCACACAAGAATAAATGGACTTTGAAAATGTTTCTCCCGTTAATAAAAAATAACACCTGATAAATTATAACCTTTGTGTTTTGTACCATTGTTAATTTGAACCATGTCTTAGCATTTCTTCTAAATTATCAGGAGACGAGGTTTAAAAATCATGAAGAACTCCGACCGACACACTTACGTTGTCTATGGACTTTGAGTGAAGTTGTTGTGAAAGAAACATCTTCTGTGACCGCAGGGGGCGACAGTTCCAACTTTCCTTAGTAGACAATGAAGCAGAGAAGAACAGCTCTCCTAAGGGACCTTTACTGCTCCTTAAACAATACAAGGATGACGCCCTGGTGGTTAAAGATAGCATTTTTTGATTTATAAAGGAAAAATAATGTATTTTACAGCGTTCGTGTTCAGGTGCCCACCCCTTTTTGCTCGTAATGGTATAGTCCGGACACCGGAAGAAGACTCAGACCAATGTTGCCAAGTTTGGCTGAATTACGTGTGTTCCGCTCACTGATCTGTGTTGTGAATGTCGAACGTGTCAATTCAATTCAAAACAGCTTTATTGGCATAAGAAACAAGTTTACATTGCCAAAGGAAGTGTGACATAGAACGATGTACACACAAAAATAATAAATATTTAACAAAAAAATAAAATAGCTGCGTTATTCTCTCTTTATCTCTGTGATCTTGGCAGTTTTTCGGTAAAACAAGATCCGAGCAGTGACTACAGCTGTTTACTTGTGCAAAACTCCCCTTAGTACACAACAACAATTGTCTCTGTACAACAAAACTGGCTCAGATTAGTTATGTTGTTTTAAAAAATAAATTAAAAAAAAATTCGCCTGCTGAGCAAATACACTGCTCTTCAACAAGGAAAACATTTGCTGTATCTGGCAACATAAGAAGGGTCGAGAGGACGTCTTCTTGACTCGCGACTCTCGCCTCAGATCTGACATTTCTGGGTCTCTAATGACTGTCAGTGTGTGGATAGTTTTAGCAACCAACGGCTTTTAGTCGCTACCGAAGAGCCAATGAGCAAAGCAGTGTTTTTGCATGCTGGATGGAGCCTAATGCAGCAGCTGATCGGACTGTGTGTGACTAAACAGACGGTCTGAATCTGAACCAAGGCTGATCGTTGAGAGAGATGCTGAGTGAGTTCATATCAATTGAAAATGGGATCAAAGACCGCAGGGAATGATGCTGTCATCTCGTTCAGGGCCGGGACTCTGATTTAAGGGTACCTTTAGAGGAAATTCATATCACAGAGGGTGAGATTATTGCAAGTAAACAAAATATGTTCATATGTATTTAAAATACGCATTTGAAGTAATATTTTGCACGGTTTTCACGGCACGTTATCAAACCGAAAGTCGCCATCATGGAGGTATTCAGCAGGTTACCAAAGCAGATCCAAACGTCCAACGAAAGGAAATGGTGAATTATTACCATGTTTTTGGTCAGACCATGAAAAACATTTAGAGTTTTATAGACTGCCAAAAGTTAGAACGAATCAGGGAGAACAATGTCAAAAGTTAACAGAGGAAAGGAGGCGCTTGTGGCTAGCGAAGCTAAACCAGGATCTACGAGATAAAAATCTGAATGTTCCAATTTGTTCAGCACATTTCTTGTCAGAAAAGTGAATTGTTGATAGCAGCGGCTCTTAACTAATAACTAATAATTTTGTAGTGTGATAATAATATAATTCATATCAAGCTACTGCATGTGGTTTTATTGACGTAATATAATCACATTTAAATGCCTGCTACAGTAGCAACACAGTTTTTAAAATGTAGAGGTAAAATGTGCTGTATTTCTCATTGTATTCCAGGTAAAAGGTTTGATGTTTATCAAAAGGATGACCCAGATTGTGTAAGGGTTAAAACCAGGTACTTGATGATATCAGGATACATAATAGACAGAAGACTCTCCGGGTCGTCATTGATCCAAGACGAGGGAGCCAACTCGTGTCCATCTGCACCACCAATAAACCCTAACTTTTCCAAGTCCTTCCCTGTATGCCTTTGCATTTATAATGCATTTTGAGGAGCTTTTCTGTGGTTTATCCATTGCAGTGCCTCCAATATGGCCGTGCATCCGGGTTACCGCCCAGAACGTGACGTCGGTGAAAACCCTCTACATTAGGATACTAACCGTTGGGAGCAGCCATTATCCCTTTACATGGGTTCCCACGTACCTGATTAGGCTACTCTAATTTTCATTTTTATTAACGTTTTTGTTGTACTTTTGTCCAAAATTGCGTTTTTTTTGTTGTTGTTTTTTCATGGACAACACAAAGATGTGTGTCAGAGCTATTTTGGACGTGTCTGTTGTTGTGAGCCGTTGTTTTGAGGTCTTGCTGCTCATTGTTGCAGCCACAGCCGTTAGGTGCACTATGGCAAGCCATTTTCACATTTAATAAGTAATTGTAAATATTTATAATTCAATTTTGACACATTGTTTTTCCAAGTCCACATATTCATAATGTAATTTTGATTAGTTGCAATTCTAATTCTTGATATTTACAATTCTGTTCTCACTATTACTGTATATATCATCAATTAAATTCTCACTAGTTGAAAATACTATTGTACGTATATATCTGAAACTTCATTATAACTAGTAGAATTGATGGGTCATAGATTAGGCAGTGGCTATCCGTACGGTTGCTGTATTAATATACCAACATTCTATCGGTACACAGGCCCCTCATTGGCCAGTTTCGGTCACGTGACTAAGACTAAACCTTACCCTGAACCTAACCCTAAGACGCTACGTACGTGTACTTTGGTAAACGTACCAATAGCACCGGGGGTTGTCCCTACGACAACCGTACAAATAGACACTTTCTATATAATATGAACTTTACTGACAGTCTTTTAGTCTATTTTAGTTTATATTTATACTTTTCTTACATTGAAGTATTGAGCACTGTCACCACTGTTTTGTTGTTAAGTCTTATAATTTATGTTGTCGAAAGTACTTGACATATTGCAAACTGAAATTGTCTATAGCTACCAACAAAGTTACCTGGACTTTTACCGTAAGTTTCCTAAATGATGGTTTTGCATGACCTTTTTGTTATTTTCTATCATTATGTGAAACAAACTTTATCATCCATTCACAAACTTCTCTTCTTTATGATTGTGATCAGAAAATGATTAATAGTTTTTTTGTTGTTTTTCAGGTAAGACACTGCCCTTTTAGCTCTGCTTAGGTCCGTCACCCATCATCTGATCTTCAATGCCCAACACATCAAACCTGTCTGGGCCAGCAGAGCCGTCGAGCCCTCAACGACCCGCTGATGGCGTAGAGGCCCACAGTTTGATCAGGTCCCTTGCCCGTGATGCAATGAGAATGAGGCGGGCTTCGAGTGCCGAGCTCCACCTACCGTGGACCTGCCCGGTCACACACTCCCGTGAGAAGTTCTACACAGTGTGTTCTGACTATGCATTCCTGAATCAGGCTGCTTCTGTGTACCATCCACCAAACACAGCCAGAGAGGCACCTCCAAAAGAGCTGGATGACAGGCCACTTCTGGTTAAGTCCAAAACCTCCACTGACTTCACTGACGGTCCTACCGGAGGTTCTCATGTGGGATCTGACGAGGACTGTGACATAGGCGATGTGTCATCTGCTCACACCAAGCCCATCTTGGCCTGGGAAATTGATACAGCTGACTTTAATGCTGTGTTCACCAAAAAGATGAGAGCAAGTAAGAAAAAGGTTTTTTAGATTAAAGGGGACATATTATGCATCTCCATCTCCATTTGTTCTAAGAACCCCAAAAACATAGTATTTGAGGTTTATTTTCCAAAACTTGCCTGTTTTCCAGAGTATTAGCCTCTGAAAAGTCACTTTCTGAGCAGTTCTGAAACCGGGCCAATTTGGGGCCTACTTATGCATATTCATGAGTGGGCGTGTCTATAGACGCTCACTCACTTCATGTCTATCTCTTTTACAGGGTGATCAGTGATCACCAAAGTGATTTTATTTTTGCTATCCACACATGTTTTCAGTCAAAAAACTGCACATTACATTAAAACACATGGCCATTTAAGAGGATATTGTTATTTTGAGTCCGTCTCAGCACTTCAGGGTCTGTGCATCTCAGCAGCAGTCATTCAAACTCTCACTGGAGTGTTAAGCTGCTAAGTCACTTTCTCCTCCTTCGCTGATCCTCTAACTACAGGAATAGTGCATTTAAGGTGATGATCATTTGTTTTCTCCACCTGCTGCATCAGATTGTGTCACAAACACGTCAGATCAGCGATACGAGGCGATATAATTGGTTCGCTAATTCACAGTCACAAGAGCGGAGTACACCTCCACATGAACAAATAGTGCTTACACTACAATGTACGTCCACTGTGGAGGCGCGGCACCAGCAGAAGTAAAGTTCTGTATTTAGTTAGCGTGACAAACAATAGTGGACTTTTGCAAAACTTTTCATCAGGTTGAGGGTGGAGTTACCAGCGGAGGGGTGGGATTTGACTTGTGACGTCACAAATCTGGAAAATTTGAAACAGAGCCATTTTCTTTATGTTGTAAGACTTACAAAGACCACAAAAAAAACGACTGGATGGATTTATTTCACATTTTGTGTGCCGGTGGGCACTTAAGTTACCTCATATTTGATCAAAAAACTGCAGAAGTGGATTTTTCATAAAATGTCCCCTTTAAATTCACTGTGTTTTTAAAGTATATTCATTGTTTTTCTACCTGCTCTGCAGCTGTTCAGTTCTTGTTATAGTCATTTCTAAATATTGTGTTTCAGGCAATGGGAAGAAAAGCAGCACCAAGAAGATGAAGTCTTTAGACAGACCAAGCCATAATCTGCATGACATCCTGCCCAAAGGTTCGCTGGAGGAGCTCAAACAGAGGAAAGTGCTGGATCTCAGACGATGGTAATTAAATAGTCTATATACTTAAAGCTGCAGTCTGCAACTCTTATAAAAGTAACTGTTTGTCATATTTGCTAAAGTTGTCACTATGTAAAGACAGCTTTACATAAAAAAACAGGCTCATTGTTTTTATTGTGTTTATTTTAATGACTGCCCTGTACAGTGTCCTTGGGTGTTTTGAAAGGCGCTTTTAAATAAAATGTATTATTATTATTATTATTCATTGAGCCCCCCCTGCTGCTCCTGTAGCCTTTGGCAGATTGCCAGAATGCACCGCGACCGAGCAAAAAGAACCAATCAGAGCCAGGATTGTGTTTGACGAGCTGTCTGACAGCTGTTGCTCACAGGCCCCGCCCCTTTCCCGGGCTAGAGCATCGTCTTTTTTATAGCGTATGGTCTGGGGGAGTAGAAGATGGAATTGGTGACTTTTCTGCTTGAAAGGTAATTACTGCTGCTTGATTTATATTATGTTTGATTTGTAGTTTTTACACTAGAACTCTGTGGTGCATGTGTTGTGTGCACGCAGCAGAATACGTTTGGGCTGCTGTAAGTGATACTGTGTTGTTGCTGCTGCTGCTTAGGTGTGTGCACATAGAGAGAGAGAAGCGTTGCAGTAATATGCTTTTAACAGAGCATGTTATATTACTGTTAGCTTGTTAGCTCCTCTGAGGGAGGGACTTTGAAAAGTTTGGAGGCAGGGCAAGAGAGCAGCGGGGAGAGAGGGATCTGAGAGTTGTGGACTGCACCTTTAACTCGCATTGAGCTGAGCCTCATTTGTGGATGGATTTTGAATTTCACCAGTGTTTTATCCTGAATGAAAAAAGAAAAATATGCTTAAAAAGCTGAGTAAAAACCTGTTGGACGTTTGTAGACCCCGTCAATAATTTGCAGTTACTGGAACACAAGAAAAAACAAAACATGCAAAAATAGATCTTTGATTAGCTGCTCATAAAAATAGAGCACAATATATTTTTTTCTGTATTTGAAATAAAAGGATTCAGTTTTGTTTTAGTCTTTTATACTGCTCAATAAACTGTTAAATTACCTTTATTTTTATTTTTATCCCCTGTGTTCTTAACATCAGACGTGGCAAAAGTACTAGTCTTCAGTACTTAAGTAAAAGTATAGATACTTGAATAAAAAAAATTACTCTGATAAAAATATGGAAGTTGATCCCTTACTTGAGTAAAAGTAAAAAAGTACATACTACTAAATGTACTTAGGTAAAAAAAAATGTAAAACAAATCTCCCTTAGACAGGGTTTTTAAGACAGCAAATTCCATGTTTTTTTTCTTTTTTTAAGAACTTGTAGAATACTGTTTCATGGAAACAAGTTAAATCTGTTACCTTTGGAAAATGTACTACTTATAATAAATAAACTGTGTCAAGAAAAAAAAGATGCAAATGTTCAATAAAACCCAGAGCGGCTTTGAGTTTAACATTTTTAAGAACTCAGGAAAACATTAAATCTGTTACCCTTGATGAAGTCCTGGATGATTTAAAACAAGCACTTATAGATACAATTTGTAAATAAAATGTTTCAAGAAAAAAAAATGTAAGTACTCAATTAAACCCAGAGCAGCTTGGAGTATAACATTTTTTAAAAACTTGAAAATATTAACCATAAAACTAAGGCACCTGCCCAACAGAAAAAAGCTCAAACTACCAACATTTTCCAATTTTAACAAAGACTAACTCCACACGGTAGCCAGCTTCTGCCTATATAGTGTAAATAATCAGCACACCTATCAAATCTGTCACATTAAAGAACAGTTTTGGTCTTGGAATGTGGTAAATTAAAAAACTGATAATAAAAAATAAATTATAATTTAAAAACCAAGGTTAAAAATACATGACACTTTTTTTTTAAACATGAGCAGAAGCTGGGTGTGTTTAGCCCTGAGAAGAACAGTGTCAACTTTTGGAGCATTTCAACCATCAGGTGTATGCTAAACTTGTCCTATCCCCTTTTTTACACCCATGGTCACAACATTGCTAAATCAGGAAACCTCCTGTTTTTGGTCACATTTGGCAACCATTACATGGGACCTTATGTGGAAACCGCCATTAAATCACTTTTAAAAAATGATTTATTTGATTTTATGTTTTGCAGGTACTGCATCAGCCGACCCCAGTACAAGGCTTCTTGTGGAATTTCCTCTTTAGTGTCCTGCTGGAACTTCCTTTATAGCACTCTGGGTGCAGGGAGGTGAGTCACACACAGTCTGTCCACATATGATGTCAAAGCCATGTCAAAGCCATTTCAGTGACGTGTGTAATATGTGTTTGTGGTTGTGCTGTTAGTCTTTCACCAATCTCTCAGGAGGAGGCTCTGCACATTCTGGGCTTTCAGCCGCCTTTTGAGGAAATCAAGTTTGGTCCTTTTACTGGAAATGCTACTCTGATGCGGTACATAAACTGTTGCTGCATGTCTTTGAAAGGACACGTAAAGTAAGTCTGCAGTGCTCTTTAATTGTAGCATTTTTCCAGGTGGTTCAGACAACTCAATGACCACTTCAGAGTGAGAGGTTGCTCCTACATTCTATACAAACCACATGGAAAACACAAGACAGCAGGAGAAACAGGTGAGTGCGTATGCGCTAGGGATGCAACAATATTCGGTGATTTACCGAACCGTTCAATACGTCCTGTTCGGTTCAATGTTCAACGGCAAACAATGATATTTGTGCAGCAACGCATGCTGTGTGATCCCCTCAGGAGCAGAGACATGAGAGCAGCACATTGTTCAGGCTCAGTGCCATGCGCTGCTCATGCCGCCTTAGGAGCCAATCAGAAGTTTCCCAGTCTCCTACTGGCTCCTGGGAAACTTTCTCCACTGTCAGAACATTGTGTTTGCGGCACGGATGAACCTGTTAACCTACTTTCTGCTGGGCGTTTGTGCGACTTTTCACAACCGTCCACTGCCGACAACAGTCCGCAGCCAGCCCGGGAGCTGGCGTGGATCCTGCTGCATGTGTTTCAGACTGGAGCTGCAGGAGCCCGTCTATAGAGCTGCATGTACATGGACCCTGCGTGCATTAGTGATGCGCGAGCAAGGATTTTTTCAACCCGCGGGGCCTCGCATGTACGGCAAAATCTTACCTGCACCGCCCGCCCCAAGCTGCTGCCTTTATTTTCAGAATCTGCCCCGACCCAACCCAACGTAGAGTTCAGTTTGTGTAAAGAAAAAATGTTAATGCCACATGATGTGAGCTGTGGGCCTGAGTGCCACACAGCCAATCAGCGCTGGCTCACAGCTGCGATGCATTCACGGACAGTTGTAAAATAGCAGATACCTATACTTTCAGTTCATAGGATTTCCCGAACCAAGATTATTTGATCATTTCTTCACCCGCACCGCCCCACGGTCCTTGCGGGTAGTCCGCTGACCCACGCATCACTAGTGTGCATGTACAGTGGGGCAAAAAAGTATTTAGTCAGCCACCAATTGTGCAAGTACTCCCATCTAAAAAGATGAGAGAGGCCTGTAATTTTCATCATAGTTATACCTCAACTGTGAGAGACAAAATGAGAAAAAACATCCAGAAAATCACATTGTAGGATTTTCAATGAATTAATTGGTAAATCCCTATTTGGTCACCTACAAACAAGCAAGATTTCTGGCTCTCACAGACCTGTAACTTCTTTAAGAGGCTCCTCTGTCCTCCAGTCATTACCTGTATTAATGGCAGCTGTTTGAACTCGTTATCAGTATAAAATAGTCACACTTGTTTCTGGTGTCCTTTGACAGCTCTTTGGCCAAGACCAAAGAGCTGTCAAAGGACACCAGAAACAAAATTGTAGACCTCCACCAGGCTGGGAAGACTGAATCTGCAATAGGTAAGCAGCTTGGTGTGAAGAAATCAACTGTGGGAGCAATTATTAGAAAATGGAAGACATACAAGACCACTTATAATCTCCCTCGATCTGGGGCTCCACGTAAGATCTCACCCCGTGGGGTCAAAATGATCACAAGAATGGTGAAAATCCCAGAACCACACGGGGGGACCTAGTGAATGACCTGCAGAGAACTGGGACCAGAGTAACAAAGGCTACCATCAGTGACACACTACGCCGCCAGGGACTCAAATCCTGCAGTGCCAGTACATGTCCAGGCCCGTCTGAAGTCTGCTTGAGAGCATTTGGCTGATCCAGAAGAGGATTGGGCGAATGTCATATGGTCAAATGAAACCAAAATATAACTTTTTGGTAAAAACTCAACTTGTGTTTGAAGGAGAAAGAACACCATACCTACTGTAAAGCATGGGGGTGGTAACATCATGCTTTGGGCCTGTTTCTCTGCAAAGGGACCGGGACGACTGATCCATGTACAGGAAAGAATGAATGGGGCCATGTATCGTGAGATTTTGAGTGAAAATATCCTTCCATCAGCAAGGACATTGAAGATGAAACAACAATGATCCAAAACACACCGCCTGAGCAACAAAGGAGTGGCTTTGTAAGAAGCATTTCAAGGTCCTGGAGTGGCCTAGCCAGTCTCCAGATCTCAACCCCATAGAAGATCTTTGGAAGGAGTTGAAAGTTTGTGTTGCCCAGCAACAGCCCCAAAACATCACTGCTCTAGAGGAGATCTGCATGGAAGAATAGGCCAAATTACCAGCAACAGTGTGTGAAAACCTTGTGAAGACTTACAGAAAACGTTTGACCTCTGCCATTGCCAACAAAGGGTACATTACAAAGTATTGAGATGAACTTTTGTTATTGACCAAATACTTATTTTCTATCATAATTTGCAAATAAATGCATAAAAAATCCTACAATGTGATTTTCTGGATTTTTTTTTCTCATTTTGTCTCTCATAGTTGAGGTATACCTATGATGAAAATTACAGGCCTCTCTCATCTTTTTAAGTGGGAGAACTAGCACAATTGGTGGCTGACTAAATACTTTTTTGCCCCACTGTATATATGTATGTTTATGCAGATGATGGTTTATGTGTGTCTGCGTATATGTATGTATGAATTTATGTGTTTTGTATGTGTGTGTGTATAAATATATACATATATACAGGTATATTAGGGCTGAACGATTTTGGAAAATAATGTAAATGTGATGTTTTTTTTTCCCTCAATATACCGTGGCCCAAAAACCGTGATGCATACCAAACCGTGGGAAAACTGTACCATTACATCCCTAGTATGCACTGAGCTGCTGTGTCCACCATAGGTCAACTTCACCTTCTACCTCTGTCTATGCAGCGGAGGGAGCTCTGATGAAGTTGACAGATGGACTCAAGGATGAGTCCATGGCCTACATCTACCATTGTCAGAACCACTACTTCTGCCCAATGGGCTTTGAGGCCACACCACTCAAAGCTGCTAAGGCTTACAGGTTAGACTTTTTTCATCTGTGTGAAAGCTACAACCAAATACTGGCCCAAATTAGCCCACATGCTAATACTTCAGCAAACAATGGCCACGGCTACATGATGTTTTTTTTTATATTTTGGAATTAGTTATTTCGAATTAAATTTTTCGGAATTAAAGTGTTCTTTGTGTCGACATGGAATTAATAATTCCGAATTGAGGTTTACATAGAAAACCGTTTTTTTCAGCTTTATTTAATTCCGCTTTAGGTCTGAGGGTTGGGAAGGGCTCTCATGTGACGTATTCACGTCTATCGAGAAAAAACACACAACAGTCGTTTTCTTTTTGGCTATAACATAGATAGAAGACCACATGATAACTGTGTTCACTTTATTTTGATTGTAGTTTTGAAGGAGCAGCTCGTCAATAACACACTTCACTTAACTTCGGTCCACGGAGCAGAAGAAGGAGATAGGGCAGCGGAGAATCAATCAAATGTTATTTATAGAGCACTTTTCATATATACAATATAATTTAAAGTGCTTTACATCATTAAAACCTTACATACAATAATAAATACCCCACGCAAACAATCCACAGGAAAACCCCCCAACAAAATGCACCTCAAAGTGCGCTCACAAAGACAACAACTAACAGAACATCCACTCCTACAAACCCCATCCACCGCGCACACACACACACAGGGTAAAAGAAGGACAATGGCACCTGGCTGGGTACAGAGGATCTAGGTAAGGAGAGATCACAAGGAGCCGTCCGCACCAGGAGCAGGACACAGACCGTGGGCACAGGACGACAAGACAGAGCCCCCAGCACAGCAAGATAGCAAGGGGCGGGGGGCGACCGTGGCTCAGGTGGTAGTGGGTCGTCTTCTGATCGAGAGGTTGGGATTTCGATCCCAGTACCTGACTATGTGTAGAAGTGTCCTTGGGCAAGACACTGAACCCTAAGTTGCTCCCAGTGGTCGACTCGCGCCTTGCATGGCAGTCCTGTCCCACTGGTGTGTGAATGTGAGAATGATTGGGTGAATGAGCTGATATGTAAAGACTGCTTCAGTGTGGTGATAAAGCACTATATAAAATCAAATCCATTTACCATTTACCATTCACTATCACTGAGGGCCCACGAGGCAGAGAGCACCACTGCAGCCGCGGTCCATCACAACCACTAGTGCAGACAGCTCCATCCGAGGAAACACTGGGACAGCAATCCTAAAAGATAAACCTAAAACTATAAAAACAACATAGAAGATAACAATCCTAAAACTATAAAAACATAAAAGATAACAATTCTAAAATGAATGAATAATTAATTAAGCTCATTTGAAAAGGTGGGTCTTGAGCCTGTTCTTGAAAATATGACTGTTCTCTGCAGCCCTGAGGTGCTGGAGAAGGGAGGCAGATGACCTTCGGTCAATCAAAGCCAGTGGTTAATGCAACGCCTGTTCTACCATCAGTATACAGGACGTTGAGTAAAAAAAATCAAGTTATAATGTTCCGCGTGTCATTAGTGAAGGCTGGGGGGATGAAAGACCCATAAACCATAAACTCTTGTATTACCCTCAGAGGGACTATGAGAAGGATTTATTAAAGGTGCCGTCCTTTTTGAAAGAAATAGCTGTACTTTCTACTCCTTACATTTTAAAAATGAGCTAATTACTGTCAAGACCTTGTCACTCAAACTAAACACACCACTACCAGTTTCTGCTGCTTGTGAGACCAAAAAAGGCGTGTTTCTATTCTAGAAACCTGGAGAAGATGATTCTATTGAGGCTAAATTATACATGTTGGTAGTTTGAGCTTTTTTCTGTTAGTCAGGTCCCTTAGTTTATGGTTAACATTTTTAAGTTTTTAAAAATTTTAAACTCAAAGCTGCTCTGGGTTTAATTGAGCATTGGCATTTTATCTACAAATTGTATTTATTATGAGTGCTAAATTCTCCAGGTGTTCAAAGGTAAGCGATTTAACTTCCATGTACCAGTTTTTTTTTTAAAGAAAACATTTTGAATTTGCTGGTTTAAAAACCCTGTCTTATGATTGAAGGGACATTTGTTTTATATTTTACTTTTTTACTTACATTTAGTAGCATATACTTTTTTACTTTTACTTAAAGCTGCACTACCGGATTCTTGAACCATGACAGAGGGGCATGGCTGAATTTGAATCGTAAATCCCGTCCCCCACTTTGATAATCCTTCCCAGTCTCCTCCTCTCACAGAAATGCATGAAATTTTGCATGAGAGCTGAACGTGCACTACTGGTGAAACACGTCGCCACGCATAAGGATGCACACAAAATATAGGAAAATGGAACATTAGATGACCTCTAGAAGGAAAACAGCCACTTGCGCGTCCAAAGTTAGTCCAAGACTGAAAACAAGTTTGCACTGTGCACGCGCTTCACTATATATCGTGGCAGCCAATGAGGAGGCTCCTTCGTGGGCCCTGTTTATCCTGCCTTTCTCTAAATCCTGTGATTGGAGCTGGAGGGGGTGACAGCCAAGATTTTGTTTTCCGGGGGTTTATTAACTAAAATACTTAATTTTAAGGCACAGACAGCACACAGACGTACAATTCTTTCAGAAATTATTACTTTTACGATATACTATATGATGCTGATAAGAATTTTTTTTGAATTAAAGAAAATAAATCGAGTACCCCAGCTTTAAGTAAGGAAGCAACTTCAATACTTATACCAGTCATTTTTTTTCCAAGTATCTATACTTTTACTTGAATACTGAAGACTAGTATTTTTGCCACCTCTGCTCAATACCAGTGATGACTCAGGCACATTGTGGTTAGCTTAGCACATGGCTGCACTGTCTGAGCAGGGTAAAAAAATGTAGGGTTATTATTGAATAGAAATATGCAAACACACATGTATTTGTATCTGTTCATACTCATTGGTGGTTTTGTCTCATGTGAAGGGCTCCACTGCCTACAAATGAAATGGAATACTGGATCTTAATTGGCGAGCCCAGTAGAAAACATCCAGCCATTCACTGCAAAAAGTAGGTGGTTGCTTTGGTTTGCGTGTTTTGTTTTCCTGCTGTTGTCTAGCTGTTAACCTGACAGACATTTCATAGATGGCTGGACATTGTGACTGACCTCAACACACAAAATCCAGAGTACCTTGACATTCGCCACACAGAGAGGGGGATCCAACACCGCAAAACCAAGAAGGTCATCTCAACACAATGATCTTTATAGAAGTGTATTCATCCGTGTGTGTGACTGTTGGATTTTTGCCTGGTTTGCAGGTCGGCGGCAACCTGCACTGCATTATGGCCTTCCAGAGAGTAAACTGGCAAAAGCTTGGCCCCTGGGCACTCAACCTGAAGAACCTTCATCAGGACTTTTACCACCCGAAAGCAGAGCGGGCACAGGGGAGGGCGGTCGAGGCCAGCGAGGAAAGGATGACGTCCTCCAAGAGGCCAACACATTTGGGACGCTCACAGAGCATGGGAAGTCAAAAGGACAGCAGATGGAAACAGCTGTCCAACAGCACAGAGCACAGACAGAGAAGCTCCCCCGAAGACAACCTAGAAGAGAACATCACAGACTGAAAAGGTTGATTGGACGATGGGAGGAAAACCAGGCAGGCACCAAGTGGTTTTTGTAGTTAATTGTCAACAAATGCCACAAAGAATCACTACAATCAACTATTGTTTAAACATTGTATAAATGGGAAACCAATACTGTGCTTTCAGGTGGGCTGGATCAGAGTAATCCAAGTTTTTTTGTAAAAGAAATTTGAAAATTTTTGTCATTTATAGATAATTTACAATTCATATCTTGGAATATGTAACAAAACATTAGTCACAAAAATCAATAAAAATGTTCTTCAGAGCTGTCAAAGGCTGTCACTCATTTCTACTTGTGCCACGTTGACGCTTTAAACAGGTAAGAAGACATCCTTACCAACTAATACACCATGTCTGTCATAAAGAAACTTCAAGTAATTAATATTAAAAGAAGACATGATGAACACCATCAATTTATTTACAAACGTCAAAAATTCAACTATATAATGTTTCTTCTTATTATGTATTACATCTGACAGCAGTGCACTTTAGATTCAGTTAAAAACTTCACACTGATGACAATGGGGCAAATTGCTCCTGTGGATTAAAACTGATGTAGTGCTTCTACAGAAATATTGTTTAATAACCACAAATTCTCCAAATAAGTAACTGTAGTGTTTGCTAACTTCATGTTGGTAAAACTCACTTTGAGGTAATTTAGTTTGCAGATTATCTGTTTATTCAAGCCTGTATTATGTGTTCATGTATCATGATGATAACATCTTAAACTGCTTTTACTGCTAATTTTCTGTTGCGATGTTTAACGTTTGGTCTCATGCAAAACTATTTACAACTGATGTGTGACGTCAGCAACTGTTTAGATTATTTATTTAGTATTGTTTTTAAGAAAACAAGTTGTTTAGATATCATTTTGTGTAGCTATCAAGCAAAGGTCCTGCAGGTGCAGCAAAAATGGTTATCAAGAAGTTTCCAGTTGAACAAAAATAAACGTGTGAACAAATACAATTCCTTCAAAGCACAATAATATAATGATTAACTAACTGCACTTTTACATTTTTTTTTTTTATCAACACCTTTTTCAGGTTTGTTACCCATCAGCTGTGATCTTTCACTGCAGGCTTTAGCTACCCTGTTATTCATCTTTGCATGAACTGTAATTTAATCACAATTTCTGTCATTTTAAAAACCTTGTTAAATAATAACTATTTACCTTTTTGTAAATAAAGTGTGGCTCTTGAAACACCCCCACACATCAACTGGTTCATGTGTTTATGGTCTGATGTGACACACACACCTCTGGGATTTGTTTTAGATTTTTCCCATGAGCCCTTTCTTTTAATACAGTCAGTTCAGCTTATTGAGCAACACTGACTATTGCATTGATCCAGGAGTCAGTCCTGTTCTCTGGTCTCATTTCCAAATATTCCTGTTGGGGGTTATTTGCTGCTGCATAGCCATGGCTGTCCTCTAGTGCAGTGATTCTCAACTGGTGGGTTGGGACCCAAAAGTGGGTCACGGACCTGTACTGAGTGCGAACAGCTGGTCAAAAGTGAATAAACACATGTTGGACTTGTCTTTTATTTTGAAATAAACTTTTCTTTTCTTTTGACAGGCATGCTGTGAAGTGCATATTACACAGGAAAATATGTAGATTTATGTTTTTTAAAAAGTGTGTGTTTTCAACAGCTGTTTTTGAAAAACGTGGGTCGCGATTTAATGGCCGTGGAAAAATGTGGGTCCCACTGTTAAACCAGTAGAGAACCCTTGTTCTAGTGAACTGCTCACGTAAACAGGAAAACTAGTGGTTTTCCTGTTGATCATTGAGAATGAAATGATTTAAAGCACCTTGTGGCAACTTTAAGGTTTCATCTGGACACAGATTCCTTGGCTC
Source organism: Gouania willdenowi (assembly GCF_900634775.1). Taxonomy (NCBI): domain Eukaryota; kingdom Metazoa; phylum Chordata; class Actinopteri; order Blenniiformes; family Gobiesocidae; genus Gouania; species Gouania willdenowi. The sequence goes on from NC_041047.1 coordinate 32,690,077, forward strand.
CATTCATTTAGGAAACCTTTGCCATGTCCTGTATTCATTTGCATGCATCAGATTTAAATTCATTGGGCACCAGATCCAAGATGATGGCCGATTCCTTTTATTTATGAGAGTGTTTGGAAATAACTTTTTCAGACCTAACCAATAAAAGAAAACTCAACAAATATCCAAAACTTACAGATGTTTGTTTACTACTCCAACAGTATTAAGGGTGTACCTAGTCGATATCGATATCGGTCCAATATCAGCCAGAAAACGAATATCGGACTGAAGCTAAAATCTCCAATATAAGCGCTCAGGCAAGTTTTTGGCCCCGCCCTCAGTTGTTCCCACCATATACTGACAATAAAAAATAACTGAAGTGATCTTAAATCGTTGACTATTGTTCTCTGTTTGAGTAACATCACTTAAGCAAACCTTTTCCAACAGTCCACACTACAAAATAAGTAATGAAAGTATGTATGATTTGTGCTGATTTCGCATTGCATTGATATCGGCTGCAATATTGATATCGTATAGGGAGTGAAAAAGTTGGATCAGGACATCCCTAAACAGTATATTACAAAATGGAATATATATAATTATATATGTAGTTTTTAAATAATATAAACTCAAACAGCATTGTCTCAAAATGCCATTGATTGTTGCCTTGTTGCTGCAGCTCAACCACTTGAGCCGGCTGAATTACATGCATTATGACGATGCACCTTTCCTCTTGTGTCAGAGTTCCTATTTATATCAGTAAAAGCTGATGGGAACTTACCGTTATCCTGCATCTTTCTTTATTCTTTCTTCCTTCGTTGGAGGAAATGATAGTTCCCATGCAGAAATAATCACCAAATTCTGCAAAAAAGATCCAGTCCCATGCCAAATTGCCTCAGCTACAAAATCAAGCCAAAAGTCTTAAAGGTTCTACAGCAAGCCTCTAATACTGAGGAAACTTTTGTACAATACCCTATTGCAAATTATAAAGTCTATTACTGTTTTTTTTTTTTTTTAAACATATCTAACTTATTTCCTCCCACAATTTTCAACTGACACCAAACTTGCTATGGCACATCTTCTGACTGGCTAAGACAGTCAAACAATGAGACAAATGATACAGTGCATCAAAATGTTTGAATGTAAATGTATACCTCCCAAACTATACCTGCCAATGTGTCCTTGGGCAAAACACAGAAGTCTTAAGTTGCTCCAAATGGTTGACTCGTGCCTTACATAGCAGCTCTGTCCCATTGGTGTGTGAATGAGTAAAATGCTTCATCATAAAAGCACCATTTAAATTTAAACATTTGCTCAGAATTGCCTGGCCCTGACCACTGCTACGCAGTAGCTATAATTTTTCCTTTAATTAAGCCCCTGCTCTATCTTTACTTGACCTGCACTTATTATTTTGACAGAAGATTGTAAAACACACACGTATGTATAGCAACTAGGTGGTGTTGCTAAATAGTCGTGAAGTAAAACGATTATCTTCATTACTGACACAATTTACATATAATATAGTAGATAGTAAATTAGTTTTGGAGTCAATTTGTGAACAGTGAGAAACAATTTCAAAATATATTTGCCCAATAAACTGACAGACCACTAGGGGTTGCTTGAGGGCCACTCTGACAATTAACAAAATGAACACATTTTACTTCTTCACAAACATACATCAAATCAATTACCCTTTGACGTTAAAGTTACTTCTCTCAGGTTTCTTGTTCTATTTAGTTCAGTCTTTCTAATGTGTTGCATAATAATAACAGTGAAAAGTCTAAACAGTCAAACATGAGGTTGATTTTTGAGTCACATCAGCACACAACAAACATGATTTAGAACGTGTATCATCAAATCTTTACTTTGTGATAAACCCAGACATTGAAAGAGCAAATGTCTATGTTGCTGGAGAAAGTCAGTGTGGTGTTAAAAGTCCAGCAATGATTCCTTGCCTCCTTTTAACTGTATCCTTAACTCTTCTATATGATCGGGGCCCACCTGACAGCACCCACCTGGAGGACGAAAAAAATAGAAGCCACATGTGAGAAAAACCTGCACCACATGAGAAGTGGACCAAAGATAGAGATGAAATGTTACCTATGAGAGCAGCTCCTTGCTCCACCCACATGTGACTCAGTGCAGGAGCCCATGCGGATGTTCTACCAGAAGTTTGCCACATTCTGTTAGAGACAAGAGGACAGCTATCTATAAGATAGGCAGCAATACAGCATTCTAAAATTACTTTGCTCACAAGTTTATTCATTTGTTTAAAGAAGTTTTAGCCTACAATGTCCTTTAATTAGTCCCATCCTCTTAGTTTAATATTGGAGGTGAAAAAAGGGACGTTTTACAGACAGTAAAAGAAAACAGGAGAGGTTATAATGATGATATGGCAGATTGCTTTTTATACATTAAGTAGTTTTTCTCATTACATTGAGTATACTCAGCACACTTATAATGTTTTGCTGCCAATTGCCATTCAGATTTGGCCTTTGGTGTTGTGGCATGTCTAACTTTTACCCAAACACTGCCACCCCCAGTGACCAGATTTAGAATAGGAGGTACTTTCTATGATTAATTGTCCTCAATGTAAGCTCTACAACTCCCCGTAGGCCGGATTGGATGCCCTGATGGGTAAAGTTTAACATCTCTAATCTAGAACATACAGTGTTTTCCAAGGTTTTAGAGTTTTTCTATAAACTCATTCATTTGACGATTGCTGCCACTTGTCCTGGTCAGGTCGCAGGAGCAGCATTCCAAGCAAGAAAGCATAGATTTTCCATTTGCCAGCCTTTTCATCCAGCTCGTGCCAGAGATCCCAAGGTGTTCCCAGGCCAGCCAAGAGACATAGTCTCATCTTTTCCTCTTCTGCTTCTCAACGAAGGCAGTCGCACTCTGTTTTTCCCTCCCTTCCGCCATTATCTCTCCAAGCTGCTGCTTTGTCTGGTCCTGTGAAGCCTAACAAGAGCCTCTGTCTGCGACTCATCCAAAACTGGAATAATGGCCAAGGTTAAAGCCAAGGTTGTCTCATCTCTTATCACCACAAAATTTCTGACGGCGGCTCTTACCCCCACTCCCTCCCCCCGCTCCTTCCCTACATTCCCACTTGGAACTGTTGATGCTGAGCTGTTGCCACACGTTATCTGGCAGGTGTCAGTAGCTTACCTACAGGTCTTCAATTTCAAATGCCTTCGTCGGCCATCTGCCCGCGCCCCCTCCCATCCGTGCTACCTGGAGACGTGGTAGCAGCGCCCACCGGCAGCACGCCCATGTCCCTAAATGGCTGGAACCCTGCTCTCCCCCAGCCCACCTCCTACCCAACCCTACCCATGTGCCTGGTCTTGTGTTCTTTGACTGTGACCTGCTTACATTTATGTTTGTAGAGGTGGTTTTTTTTCCTGGTTTCACACTGCCTTCTCTGTTTAGGGAAATCAGTCTCAAACTGCTCGTTTTTCCCCTCACCTCTCCTCCTGTTGTTTATCCTTTTTTCACCTAAATATGTAGGCGCCGCAAATGGCTGCTCCTGTGTGTTGATGTGTATTCTTTCGCTGCAACTACCAAGTCTAATTCCTAGTATTGTTCTAAACTGTACCTGGCAAATAAAGATTCTGATAGTCTCTCCAGCATGTCTTGGGTCTTCCTTGAGAGGAGTTGGGGACTGGTGGCTTCCTTCCAGTCTCACCTCTCCGTGTCTCACATTGCCAACGTGAGTGTTGAAGTCCCTCAAAAGAACGATGGAATCCCCAGAAGGTGCACTCTCTAGTGCTCCCTCTAAGGTACCCAACAAGGCTGGATACAATACTTTGAGCTGCTATTTCGCCCAAAGGCACAAACGACAGTCAAGAACCGTCCCCCCCACCCAAAGGGAGGCTACCCACTCGTAAACTCCAACATACAAGCACGGAGCCAGGAGGCAACAATTATTGCCACCCCTGCTCAGCGTTTCTTACCAGTGGCAACTCCCGTGTGGAAGAGAATCCAACACCTCTGTGTCAAGTTGAGGTTATATTTAGTGTTTTGTCTGATGGTCAATCCACACCACATCAGCCCCATATGATTCCTAGAGCAAGCCTGCCCAACCGGGTCCCATGTGCAGACATCTGGCCACTCCACACTCACCATCAAGCCCCAAAATGGTGCCCTAGTAGCACAATTCCAAGCATTGTACGGCTTATTAGATTGTTCATCTTCAAATGTGGCTTTCGAACTACTCTTAGTCTGACCCATCTCCTGGGACCTGTTTGCTTTAAGAGACCCTACCGGAGCATTAAGTTCAGGGTACCTACAACCCTCCTCTACGACAAGGTGACGGTTCATGGAGGAGCTAAAAACTCAAAGTACTTTTTTTAAAAAAAAAAAATCAAAAAATAAACATGATTTAAAGAAATATGTTGTAGTATCATCCATAACAATGCTCTAATATAGATTTATATTCATATATTTAAATAAACGAGGAAATGAGCAACATTCAATCACAAACATTTGTGGCTACTTAATAACTAATGTTTCCCTGTGATTTATACCTAGGTTGGATGATATGACACATGTATGCCATTTAATGGCGACTGCATGATGTCACAAATGGTATAATTGCTAATAAATGATAGAGTTGATTCTTAGACCTCACCCTTTCTCAGCATCCCACTCCCCACTGTTAGGGTAAACCACCCAGCTTGCATGTTGGCTCAGCTGAGACTTGGCAGACTGCAGCAAAGGCTCCACATCTGCTGCAGGACAGCAGTTAACTCCAACAGCCAGTAGCTGTAAAGACCTACAGGCGACCTGTACAGCATCCGCGAAGAGGCTGCCGTCTGATATACACTGAGCATCCTGAGAAGTGGGTGGGATAGTGAGCTCAGCAGACAAACAGACTAACGACTATTCTGCTCTTTAACCAGCAGCAGTTACCTTACAGGAGAAGGACAGCCAGGCTTTAGAGTTTGGGAACTCTCTGAGCAGATCCACCACTGCTTTAGCTTCTTTAATACTCGGGATGGTCTCGAAAGCAATAAGATCAGCTCCTGCTGCTACTAAACAGTTGATGTGAGGCCGGTGCCAATCTTTCAGCTCCTACAAAAAACATCTGTCAGCCAACTATCAACCTGTAAACATAGCACATTACAGTACAGTGTTAAAGGCAACTGCACTACATTTTGTAAAAGATGGCCAAGGATTGTTGTCCTCTTTAGCTTAAAGGGCCCATGTTAAGCTAAATTGACTTGTCTGTGCTTTAAACATCATAAAAGCGCTATTTGGGCTTCATACACATGCCCAAATTGTTTTTTTCATTGATTTCCTCAATCATTAGTTAGAGGGTGATTTGCTCCTTTCTTACTGCAGGGCGAGCACAAACACCTCGCTCCAATATGGTGACGCGTTCCCACTTTAATGACGAATTTGACGCTGTACTGAGCTGGACAAGCCGCGCCTCCAGGAAGCTCTCTGCCGTGATTGACATGTAAACAGACACGCCCATGAAGGTGAGCATTTCAGCGTCCTTCATGCAGTGCTATGTATGTATTTTGTGAAAAAAGGCATGACATGGGACCTTTAAGATCAGTGTAGTTTATTCGCAGAGCAGATGGAACAACCCTGTTCTCCGGTTTAGACCTAAGCGCTTTTTTACGACCTGCACTTATTTTATTTATTTATTTTTTTTCCTTGTCTGCACATGCTGTCAAAGGTCAACACTACAAGAAGTGCAATCATTATGAGACAGCAATGCATGTTTTGTTATTGCAATAAAATAAATTGATTTATTTTATTGCTTAATTGTGACCATCACCAGCCCTCTCTAAGGAAGGGAAAGAGATCTTTTATTATAGAGAGGATGTAAAAAGGGAGAGCAGTGTTACACCTAAGTGGAGGGAGAGGGGGAGGGGGAGGGGAAAGGCAGCAGGGAGGAGAGACCCAAGATAGGAAATAGAAAGGGTGGGGAAGAATAGATTGTTATACAGTGAGGGTGAGATGTGAAGTTGTAGAACATATTGTGCTTATTATGTTGTGTAATCAAACCAGTTAAGTGACAAGTGTGAAGCTTAGCCATAATGGTGGTGGCTGTGGACAGAGGGAATGAGTGAGTGGCAAAACCTAAAGGTATTTGGGATCAACATGTCTAAAGTTAAGCCCAGTATGAGTTTTATCCCACATCCCAAGGCGTGCCAGTGCATTGTAGACCAGTATACAGTATGTGCAAAAACCATTACCGCAAACCCAGGAACTGTCCCGGGCCCGCAGATGCAGCCAGGCCAGCAGAAAGAGTGGGGGCCAGGGAGCCCCAGGCCACCCCCCCCACGGCCGAGCAACCCCCCAGACGCCCCCAAGATCCCAGGCTGAGAAGCAGCCACTGCCCCACACACACATCCGAGGAAGCCCCAAGCAGCCGAGCACCCAGCGCATCCCGCCACCAACCCCAACATCCAACCCCAAGGCCCCCCGCCAGCATCCCGCCATCCCCACCCACCCACACCCAAGCACCCAACCCCCGAGGGGAGGGCCCAGAGAGCCCCCCGCCCAAGACCCCAGCAGAGGAGCCAAGGCCCACGCCCAGCAGACGGCCAGAGCCGCGCCGAACGGGCATGCCAGCGGGCGCCGGCGGGCCCAGAGCCAGCAGCCTGCAGTTATACGCCTCTCTCCTGCACGTATTCTCCGGTCCAGGTTCCTGACACGCCCACTGTGCGTAAATTGACCAAAAGCGCGTAGTCTGTGAATGAAGGAAGTCTGAAGCAAAGAGAAGGCGGACTGGGCCATGATGTCATTTTTTGGGCTGTCTAGAAATCACGGAACATGGAGTTTTCCTAACGCTTGTAAATGGAATTGAAAATGATAAAGTGCACCTTTAATTTAAAACGCCTTTGTTAATAAACAATATAACAGGTTTATTTGATCAGATTGTTACAGGGTGAAGATCGAATGCATTTTTCTGTTTAAACCATGGTTAAAATCTCTCTTTTTCCCCCCGATACTAATGACAGATTAATGTTTATGTGGAAAGCCTGATTTGATCAACTTCTTACATTCCTTCATTTAGGCACCATCATCTGTCATCAATGTTTCACTTGTTATTTACTCTTTTAGTGGATCAAACTGTGGTTTTACTTTATACATCGTGTTAAAATACAGTAGTTGGACATCAGTCTGACGTCTGTCACAGTTTCAAGCTGCAGCCGATGTGCACACCTCGGGTGCACACACACAGCTGATCAGCTCCGCTACGCAACACCCACCCCCTCGCAGGAAAAGAGTGGATGGCACAGATAAAATATAAGTGAATGTAACACATTTTGGCCCGTCTAAAACTGGTTAATGTGAACATAATAGAAATGTTGCTTGTAGCTACCTCAAAATCCCCCCGTGACAGCACAACAGTGTCAGTTTGGATAGGTTCTTTCTGGGAGTCTCTTTTACAATAGTGATTGTGGCTTCAATTGTAACTGAGTCCAAACTTCTAATGCAATATAAAGTTTCACATTATTGGGGCACTAAGTTCCAAGTTCAGAAGCACGTAAAAGGAAAAGAAGTTACGCAGGCCGGAGAATACGCGAAAGCTTAGATTTGATGGGAACGCCCACATTTCAGGGCCGCTCCACCCAGAGTGCGTAACTGGAATCAATGCGCACAGCGACAGATGGGGAGAATAGCGCGCAGCTAAAAACAGCACCGCTGCGCAGCTTTTCTGACTTACGTGGTGGGGAAAATAGAGCCTATAGAGAACAGCACAGTAGACGAAACAACCACTGTAGGTCCCTGATGTCATGATCTGGCTCCCAGACTACCGTAAGGCTGAAGTGTGTTGGATGTATGCACAACACACCTGAGTTGATATCGCTGTGCTTTTGACTCTGTGGCTAGCCCTGGTAACCACACTGATGACTCAACTCTCAACATTCTATCAGTCTTAATGCCCTTGGTGTATTTTCTCTAGGATTTTGGCTCTCACTGACCTTGGCACCAGTAGTAATTTTGATTTAGTTTTAGTCATAGCCTTTAAACTAAAAATGTAGTTTTTTGACTAAATTTAGTCAGCAGGATTATTTTAGACAGCTGTACTTTTTATAGACTCAATTTGCATTTATTAACCTGGGATGGCATTGTTTGTAAATACACACTGTTTTGATGTGATCAATGAACAAGACCATGATCACAAGTTATGATTGGATTCTGTCCAATATGACAAAACTACAGTTTTGTTTTTATTAGTTGACTAAAATAAATATATTTTGATATTGTTGTATTGAAATTTTTGTTTGTTTGTTTTTAATTAGTCATAGTCTAGTTATTGTCAACTAAAAAAATGTTGACGAAAACTGACAAAAAGTTTTAGTTGACAAAATTCTTGGCACAATCCTGCAACCTTTGAAGATTAGGTCGTTCTCTTTTGAGAGTTTTGTCTTCAATTTAATGAACTCCCTGGCATCCAAAGGAATGCTGCTGGTATGTTCAGGCCAACCTGACATGATCTGATCAAGTTCCTGACTGCTTGTACATTTTTGTCGGCCTCTGTGGATTTTCTGATGTCTTCACATTTTCCTGGGTAATCCTAGGATGCCTCCCACCTAACAAAACAGGCTACAGCAGTGCATCATGTACATCCTTCCTGAACGTCCAAGCATGTACAACTTCAAGAGTCATTGGTGCATACTTGGCCACTGGACTGTATCTTATGAGCCTCATGAGTAGACATTGATATCTGAGAGGAACATTCAATGAGATTTGTTTATTAATGACTAATCAGACCATAATCTGCTTTTTATAGAAGAACAGAGAAACAAACATTGCAGCAGCTGACCGCAGTCCGAAACAGAGCTGTCAATCAATGCTAATTGACTCTGAAAGATGAGTCCATCCTACCAGCTTTAATACGAGGGGTGGGGCCACCAGTGCAAGCTCGTGACGCAAGAAGACCGAAAAACGTCACAGAATCTTCGATTAAATTGTAATTGCCAGGTTTCATCCCACAAAGGCAGTCACTCTTACATTTTACAACAAAATATACCAAATTGAAATAATTTGACTAAAATGTTATGGGTTGGATTAGGATCCATCAACAGCACGACTTATATCCAAATACACAGGTTCTGTGTGCATAATAAAGTGGTTTTGGGGTTTAATGACTCTTTAAAAGGGAAACATCAGTAGACCAACATTAGTCTAGATCAGTGGTTCCCAATTTTTTCCCAATCCTGTACCCCTTCAGACATTTAACCTGAAGCCATGTACCCCCTATTCCTGCACACCTAAAAACATAATAATGTAATATACAATGTAGCCCTACAGTGAAATTTGTCTGAATTTTACCTATCTTGTTAAGGAAAAATATGTAATCAAAAAAAATGATCTATAAGCACACAAAAAAAATATGTTATTCAGAATTATCACTTGATTTATTTAAATAATGAGCCTACTGGCAATTTCAGTAAGAAACAATCTTTTATTTTGGAAAAATAAATCTACCAACGTTGATGTTGATTGAACATATAGCAGTAATACAACATATTCATCACCCTGAAACTGAAATACAACTCGCTACAGCTTTAATGAGAAGGGTGAGGTTGAGAGGATGAACAGAACTCTGCAATGTTTGGATGAATTTGAGAGTGTCTGCAATTGTTTTCCATGCAGAATCTTTTTCTGTATTTTGTTTTCATGTTTGTCAAAGCTGAAAATCCACTTTCACACAAGTATGTGGTGACAGAGGGCGTCAATCACGTTTGTCTAGTGCAAAACAATGTACTTTTTTGACGAGATTGTTTCTCTGTCACCACTAGAAGGCAGTCAAACAGAGGCCAATGTGTATTTTGTGGCAATTCATGGAGGCTCCTGACTGCTACTCTATTTATATTCTAGTTTTCCAATGTTGTCAAGCCATTTAAAAAGAAAAAAAAAATCACATACCCCCAAAGACCTGGGGGTACCTGTACCCCACTTTGGGAACCTAGTAATTAAAGCGATCATCTCCTGTTATACATGATGACCTAAGCAGCATAGACTGATGAAACACTCACCTCAATGCTCATCCTGTCAGCATACGCTCCACTGTATTCCGAGCCATTGTGCAAAAAAGCTCCGTATGGTCCGATGGAGCCGGCCACCAGCACACGTCGGTTTCCAGGACAAACTAAGAAGCAAAGTACAAAGCAAGAAGCTTAAATCTAAGTTAAACTGATGTAAAAAGCCAAGCACATAAAAGTGTAAACTGTTGTGTACCAGAGTGAAACTTCTTTACCGACTCCTGAGCCAGGAGAACTCCAGACATCAACAGCTCTCTGGCACGGTCAGCGTTCACCTTAAGGTGGCTGATGAATCCTGGAATACTCGCCTGGTAGGTTGCTGTGGAAATGACATCAGCACCACTGAGGAGGAAGCTGTAGACAACACATGATAAAGCACTGTCTTACATCTACTTTAAAAATAGATTTCATGAGCATTAAAACATGTTTTGTTACAGAACTGTACCGTCTGCTGATTCGGCATTCTTCATTTATTCCAGTGGTTCTGAAACTTTTTTGGCTCTAACACCCCTTTCTCTTATTTCTGAATCTTTTGTCTGACTACTACCTTTTCCTCAGAATACCAGTAACGTGATAACATTTTTAAATATGATCATTTTGTAAATAAGTGGAGTTCAACAATATTTAGTGCAGTGATTCCCAACCTTTTTTGGACCGTGACCCCATTTTGATATCAAAAATTTCAGGTGGCCCCAAAGACACTTTTTTCTTCTATAATTAGCTTTTAATAATGTTTAGTGACAAGTTGCATCAGCTCAGATATATTTGTAGTGCATTTTATTTTAAATAGATTTATATTTGAGAAAGTGAAAGTATATAATAGTTAAGATTGTGTGTTGTTTAAAATGTAAAGAATATATCTTTAATCAGTATTTTTTAAATTTTTTTTAATCAATTACTACATATTTCAGGCGACCCCAGATGGGATCACGACCACAAGGTTGAAAAACACTGATTTACTGCCTCCAGAATAGATTTATTTCTATAGTTTTTTATCATTTGCGGTCATCTCGTGCCTGGTGTGGGACAAAGACTGACCATTGTATTTTCATTTTAGGTTCTAATCAATATCATTTCCAGCATAATTATTATGCTTATCATTTTCAACTAAAAATAAATATTGTAAAATCCATATTTTTTTAATACACTCTCTTTTTCTGTCTCTCAAGTAACCCCTGTAGTGCCACTGCATACCCCTAGGGGTACACGTACCCCCATTTGAGAAACACTGATCTATTCTAATAGGGTGAACTGGACAGAACAGTGAAAGCAAAGCAACCTCGTGCCAAAGTGCCACACATTTATGGAAACTTCTGGAACAGAGTTGGGAAGAACTTTCTGAAGATTATTAGATTTCCATTGTAGAAAGAATTCCACGCGTGTTCAGGTGTATCGGCCAACTTTGGTTACATTAAAGGGTACCTGTAGGGAAAATGTATGTAACAAAAAATGTGTATAATATAGGCAGTGGCTATCCGTACGTTTGCCGTGTCAATTAGGTCATGTGACCTAAAGTGGTCAATGAGTTTAGGTCACATGGTTGGGGGGGAGACTGATTCCTAGGGCAGGTGGGCTTTATACACATGATGAGTTAAGATCAGGAGTATTGGTAATTGATTGATGGTGCACAGCTGTGTGCCACATGGGCGCCAGCCAACAGGAACCAGAAGACAGAGTTGCTGAGGATCATACACTTATTTTATTTATGCCTTTTATATTGTGTTGTTTAAAACCATTTTTGACTGATATTCTGTCTATTGTAAAAATCAATCACAAACCATCAAACTCAGACTTCGTTAATTTCTTTGTAAGTCGGCAAATGTTAAAATTACAATCTCAATTATTCAATTTCAATTACAATTAATCACAATTACTGTGCCTGAAATAAATAAGCCCATGTAACGTAACCTTCCTCTTGTGTTAGCATCTCTTATGATAATGGGTCAGTTTTGACCCATGTCTTAAATATACAAAAACAATAATAATCCATCATCTTATTTGTTCTTCATATCTTGGTTATCTGATAAGGCTTCCTTATCCATGAAAATATGGGTTTTAATGTTTTTGGTGTGAACGTTTGAGCCTTTTTTCTGACAATATACCCCAAGAATTTTTTTTAATGGTAAAAGGATCTTCAAGAAAAGTCATATGAAAACATATTTTAATGATTAACTGTTAATGTGTAAACTATAGAACTGCAACATTGTTCTCCATGGTTCTCAAATTATAATTGACATTTTTTATAATCAGTGATTACAACAGCGGCAGTTTTTTTCAATTACAATTATAACTAGAAATGTGCACAGTTATGAAAGGTGGCCAAGCCTTCCCATGAGACTTGGTCCCCAGGTTTTGCAGAGCCCATAGACCCCCTATGAATGTGACCCCCTATGAATGTGAACCTGAACCTGTCTCCATGGACACAACGGTAGAATCAACAGAGAATCCATGCAGTGATGATGTCATAAGAGCCGATACACTAGTACACCTTAGTTATAGCCCCCCTGCTGGCAGACATGTAATTTTTTGCATCCGAGGTAAGTGGAGGGGTCTGGACCAACCCTCCAAATTGCATAACTCTCCCATGCACGGTTTAGCCTGCAGCACCACTTTTACCAACAGAAAAATAATCAAGAACGATTACAATATGGTTCCACAGCACATTGCACTGGGAACCGCATATGCTACGCATAAATGCGGCTTCCAGATCCGTGGGCTTGCCCCCTTAATTACACCATGATAATAATTAATTATTATTACGCAATTACAATTATAATTGACTCCAACCCTGTTGTATTAGCGGTACTTGTTTCTTGGAATGTTGAGCAAGTCCCTCAACCCCGAACAGATCCCCAGGCGCCGCAAAATGGCTGCCAACTACCCCCCCAGGGGATGGGTTAAATTGCAGAGGACAAATTCCAATAAATATGTGTAACAACATATATACATGACAAAATAAAGGCTCAAAGCCCAGTTTAATTTAATTTAATTTCCTATCTTGTTAATCTTACATAGCATGTAAGCATGTAAAAGTACAATACACTTACAATACATTTTCCCACTTTGTCTTACCTTTGATGAGCATCTCTCACTGCCTGAGGATTAGTATGCAACAGTCTGGCACTCCACAAAGGATCTCCCTGAGTGAAACACACAGAAACACAAACAGTATAGTTTAGTAATGGACTAATGACAAATGTCGGTGCCCAATCCTTTCACGGGCCTGATTCTTTCAGAATCCTTTCAATACATGCGCATAGACTAAGTCACTTCCTTCACTCGCAGTTTTTACGACCGAGCTCCTGGGACTTGATACTTGAATGTAAACAGACCATACAACGTTTGTTAAATATTTTAATAGTACATATGTAAATATGTGACTGTTTTGTGGTGTTCTTATTTCTTAATTTAAAAAAGACAAAAAGGAAAAAATACCACAATACGATATATACAAAAATGGATCAAAACAATACACAACATTGGAAAATGAAAATATAAACCAAAATGAATCGTAATTCACTCAAAACATACATTTCTAATTCTTTTTAAATAGCAGGGTTTAATCTTTTAAATAGTGCACAAACCACCGTAAAATAGGGCGAACGGATGGGAAGACATGTTGAAGGGATCTGAAAAGATTGGGCCCGCGAAAGGATTGGGCACTGACACTGAAATCTGTGTGACTAAGTTGAATACAATGTTTCAGACAATTCCTTTGAAATACAGATGATCCAGAACCCACTAATGCATGTTCCTTACAAATGTGGAACCATTTAAAAGGGAAATACACAAGCTTTTGTAAAGAGTTATAAGATACTCTCGTGTTCAGTACCTGAGATTGCATTCAGAGAGACATAGTCAGAGGTTTTGCTTTGCGGAATCAATTAATTATTACAGATGAACAGAAATTAATCAACAAGTCATATCAAATCAATAGGACATAACAGGCACTCATCTAATGCACAGCTGTGGGCCTCAGGGTCTGCTCACTCCTGGTCCCCGAACATAGTTTTCTCAGCATTTTTATTCCATGTTGTTACCTTGTCTCTCCTCCCGTTGCTTGGCACATGACTTCTTTAGTTATGATACGTAAAACATTTGTGATTGTCAGGGTCAAACACATGAACTCATCAAAAGATAAAGACATACACAAATTAGTTTATATCTAACAGTATTATTTGAATTAGAAGATGTTTTACATTTAGAAATCAAACTATCAGTTATTGTAGTTAGTTAAAAATGACATTTACTGCTGATTTAAAGCAATACAAATTATGTTCATATTGATTGATTGATTCATAATTATTTATCATTTAGGGGTCCATTGTGTCTGCTTTATTTGATTTATTAGGTATATGTATATGAGTTGTTTAATGTGTATTAAGTTTAATATTTAAAATAGAATTATTCTTATTTCTTAATAACGATTTAAATTTTGTACATTTTGCTCAAATTGTCTTTTTTAATGTTAATCTGAGTGTCTCAGTTATTTATATCAGATTTGTCTCATTGCTTACGTACTTGCTTGTGTCATTGTTAGATTTAGATTAAGTTGAAATCAGATGTTCTGAAACTGTTCAAATAATAATAATAATAATAATAATAATAATAATAATAATAATAATAATACTAATAATAATAATAATAAAATAGGCTTTGTGAAAGTTGAACTGAATATATTTTATTATGGGTAAAAGGGAGATATTGGACATTTAATACTAATATGTTAAAAAGAAACCGTGAATAATAATCCATATTTACAACTTCCACCAGTAAAATATTTATTTGATAAGGCAAAAAATAATAATACTACAGGTCATTATTATAACACAAATTCCCTCTTTTTGTGCTAGGTTTAAAATCAGCACAACACAGTATTACACAAAACGACATAAAAAACAAATTATTCTGAAGAAGATAACAGTTATCATATTGTGCTTGAGAATACACAAAAAGTTACCACAGTATTACAAGTCAGGGTCAATAAACACACCAAATACATTTAGCAAAAATTACGTATGAAGTTTAACAATTGCCACCATATAAATTGACATAAATGATGTCATCCATATAATGTAAAGGTTTGGCTCAGGCTATGTGCAGTGAAATGAGATGATCTGATGTATTACCTTCAATTTGGCTCCCTGAACTTCAAGAAGAGTTGCCAGACCACCATCCAGGATCAGTGGTCTATGCTTAGTGAGGAACCCTCTGAGATCGTCAGAGGAGCTCATGGACAAGCTTGTCATGTCAAAAATCAATCAGGATATGCATGACAACGCAAAAAAAAAACAAACAAAATAAAACAAAAGCTAAAAAACACACACGGAGGATAATAAACAACTCACAGCAGACAATATACTGTAAGTCTGTTATATATCTCTATATAACCTGTACTTAACTCGCAAAATCAGTTAGTCAGGATTTATAAAAATCGCATTTTTACGGCGCTTGCCTTGCGTCGACGTTGTATATCCGGGTCATTGTGGTCGTCATGTGTTGCATTCATGACGATCGTAAGTCAAAAAGTCATTTCGACCAAGCATTACCAGTTACGCCACCACCACTAGATGACGACGTATATTATATGCATTAATACATTAACTCAAAGTCCAAGAATGTCTCTGTAGCATAATGTGGTCCAAGTCCTGAAAGAGTCACTTTAATTACTTAGTTCCCTTTCGTGTAGAATAAACAGAACATCAGATATAATTGCGTTGCACAAACGAAACTTTAAAAAAAAGAAAAAAGAAAAACGTTACATTTTACGGACTACACAAAATAAGGAATTTGTTCAATCCAAAGATAATTTACAATTGCGTAATAAGTTTGGGAGAACCTGTTGTTATCTCACAAACATCTGATGTCCTGAACGCACCTCGGTTAGTCACTCTAAGTTACCATAGAAACGTAGTATAGCCTTTGCAAACTCTTGCTAACTATTAGCAACACTGCTCGATGAAGAGGTTCTTATTATTGTAAAAATGGTGAGTGGAAAACATTTTATCTGCTAACAAAGCATATTGGAGTGCAACAGTTATAACTTCTAATTGAGTTGAATCGGAGGAGACGGACGAGTTTGTTAACTTTAGCAGAGAAGCTACACAGGGGAGTAGCACACCGACTATGCTAATGCACTGACTACACGACATAGAAGGTTCATCTAGTTACTAGTGTATCTATTAACTGCTACAACACAATTGTTATTTAGTAAGTCAGCTACGTAACCAACACGTTGCGAGGTTATTTTGTCTGCCTGTTATCTAAATGTGTTTAGTAAATAAGACATTTTTGCTTTATTTCCAATGATAAATTCACGTTGTAATCGTGAATGCTTAATATTATCAAGTAAGAGTGATTGTATATTCGTGTGTTCATCATAGAGTCAGTGTGTTTCTTAGCTCTCTGTATGAGTTGACCTTGGTGAATTACAGGATGATTTAAATAGGCTAAAAAACGATTCAAACTGCCCATGTAGATTAAGCAAATCTGCTGTACATATGCAGTACCTACCTACCAATGCTAGCATTCAGCTGTGTATAGAATGTTTGCATCAAATATTTCTGTCACAACTCTCTACTGTAGGTTCTCAGACCGAGGTCTGGGGACTATTGTAGGGCCTCTCTATAGAGCCTGTGATTGTTTGTAAACATTGTGACGTATTTTGTTGGGCGGGGCTTAGCCACCTGGTGGCAAAACCACAATAGTCATGTTTTTTCTGAGAACGAGTGTCCGCTGGAATCCTATAAAACTTTAATTTACTCCCACTAACGTTATTCTTCCTATTCTGGCACCCAAACACACAAGACGACATTCTAAAGCTGTAACATTACTAGCCTTCACAGTCTTTAGCCAGCGGTTTCCTGATTTTGCCTCTAACTAGAGTTGTGAGCCAATAAGGGGTCTACAGATAGTATTCACTGACGTCACATTCGGGGGAATAAGTGCCATGGTTAGGGGCACGCAACGCAAACATCATAAACCACATATATGATGTTCATGAGAGCGTGTGTGGTGCGCGGCTGCTTCAGAACAAATATGGACAAATCAGAGAATAGTCAACACTATGGCTGTCACAACACAGAGCAGTCAAACTTAGCTTTATTCAATACCCAGGGTAATAGTTTACCAGGGACTACTGGCAGAGATGGGAGACTTGGTTAGCCAGGATAAAAAACTTTGAACCCATCAGACACACAAGGATCTCTTCTAATCATTTTGTTCAAGACACAGTATTTATTTACTTAATAAATCAATTTCTATTAAAATAATGTGCCATTCAGATGATCAAATTTGACTTTAATTTCTACACTGTAATCCTTTTATGTAATGCAGTTTTTGACAAGAAAAGCATACAAATAATCCCAAATCATTTTTATACTCATACTCAAGCAATTATGTTGTGTAGTTCAATACTATTATGAAATTAGCCCATTCAGCATGAATGTATCCCAGGTACAGCGTCTTATGTCCAAATTAACCAAATTTACAGTGTGCATTGAATGTATTGGAGAGATCAGGGAATAGCTGCACACAGGTAAATTATAATATTCTTCAAATTGTTGTTTGTCATACAAACACTGCTACATGCTTTTCAAAAACATAGATTATGCACATACATATTCAACATTCTAGGGATTTGTAAGCTTTTAAAATTAGCAAGTGTATAAACACTCCGTGTGTTTACTCGGTAGTTCATGATGTCTGGAAAAGAAACATAATCACTGGGTTCCATGTACCTGATATGGGAAAATATCCCCTTCAATTATCTGTAGTTTCTCCAGATGTCTTTGCCTGGCAGCATTGCACAGTGTGTCAACATTTAGCTCAGCCATTTGTAGGTGTTTTGCAGCTTTAAAGTTACAAGTCGGTTTGTGAACAACAAGCGTTGCTTGCCCCCAAAGATGGCGACCGAAGGTGTGGTCACGTGGGTTGGCGTCAAGTCAGCACTATCTATACGTGTGTTGTGAGAAATCTTTTTGTCTCTGTCAGGCTGTAGTTTGTGCGGGCACCAGGTGATGACGTGAGTCTAGACCGTAGCTTGTAGTGTGACCATTAACTAAATGTGAACTATAAAACTGGCAGCATTAATTGCACCTAAAGATCGGACCAATGAACTCCATTAGCAACATGGGCAATCATCTGAAAGGATATATTGTGTACTTTTTGGAACACACAGATAAAGGTAAGCAGACGTGAATGAAACACCTGTTGAACACCCTTGAAAGGATATTTATGACAAAGTTTCAAGTTCTCTTGGCTTGCCTGGTTTTGTACTGTGAGAGGGTCCCGAGGTAATACAGCATCAAATCAAAAGATTCACTGATGTCAATTGCTTCTAGTTTGTAATGTTAGTGAAATCAGGTCAGTTACTAACAAAGCAATAACAGTAAATGATTTGAAGACGCTCCTAATATCTTTCTACAGTACATCCATAAGCTTATTACCTCCACGAAGCGCAGAAGCGGTGCGGTTTTGTTTTACCCTCCGTTTATCCTTTTTTTCCCCATCCACAATGTAGAACTTCTTATATATGGGTTAGTTGACATTGGCTGAGAAAATTAAGGTTACACAAAAATTACACAATTGTTGTTGTTTTTGTTAACAATTTGGCTTACTTTAGATTTGCACATTCAGCAGTATCAAAAAAACAAAACCTGTATTTCACTGTATCATTTCCCAACTTTATTTAGATCTGTAGAGATTCCTCTAAGCTTGATTTTTTTTTTTTTCTTTTTTAGCTAATAAAGCCACCAATGGCTCATTATTTTTGACAAAACTGTTTACACACATACATGAGCCTGTCTTCATAACTAAGTTGGTTGCATTTGGATTCTTTCAGGAAGATCGCTATGCCTTTCTCACTGAGTGGTATGACCCAACTGCTGCTCTCCTGCGGCGCTACCAACTCTTCTACTACCCCAAAGATGGCACGGTGGAAATGGTAAACACTTGGTTTTCTCAGGGGTTGTTTTGCTAACCTCATTTAAAAAAAAAAAAATACAGTTCAGTCAGGATCACTTTAGGCCGATAGCTTTATTTAGCATGCATTTTAGATTTGGCGGTAAGGCTCTGTTCTGGGACCTCTCTGCCCTTTCCAGCAGCTTCGTAGTAAGCCCAAAGCAAAAGGAGCTCCCATTTGCTTTTCCATGAGCTACATGGAGAGGTATAAGCAGAGAGACTGGTCAGCAGGACCCCCGGAACAGAAACACAGATGTTCTGCTTCCGGTTGTAACATGCGGTAAAGACAAACCAACTCTGCGTAAAACCAACAAAAAGTGAAGTTTATGATTTTGACATAACCAAGACTGATGCCTATAAAGACAAGACGAAGGATTGCAAAGAGCAAGCAGTCCGCAAGTAACTATCTGGACAACTCACCGCCGCTGGGGAACATGCAGCACAAAGAGGGTCAGCCCGTCTTCGGCATTTTGGAGAGGAGATACACCGGCTCAGGCAGGAGCATAAAGAAGCAGCAACGGAAAACAAACAGGCACTTGCTAGAGTGGAAACAAGTATCTAAAATGTTGTGAAACAAATGTCCAGACTTGAAAAGTGAACGTCGGAGTTGGAGACGCGAGTGGGGAACACGGAAGACAGAATGACCCATTTGGAAAAGGCTGTTGTTTATCTGCTCCAAAGTGAAGCTAAGCTGGCGCTAAATGCAACGAACGAGAGGCAAGAGGGGGAAGAAAGAATATCTGAATACAGCGAGCTGAGTAGAACAACTTTGTGGGATTTGTGAAAGAGCTCATTCGTAAACAAGAAAATGAAATAGAGAAATTATTGATGACCAAGTTAGAGAATAAGAAGTTAATTTCGAAGTTCTACAAAACCCTGCAGGCTGAACAAGACAATAATATGGACATTACATATAAATGGGAAACAGAAAGAAATATTATAGTTGCAGATGAAAATTGGGAGGAATCATTCAATGAAGGACATCAAATGTTTAGTAGTATTATATGGAAAGAGTTTGAATGGAGAGTAAAAATGCGATATTTTCTGGTACCGTTGCATATTTCAAAATATAGTAAAATGTTTGAGGCGTTCAGGGCACGTCCCTCCGGAAGGAGGCCCCGGGGAAGACCCAGGACACGCTGGAGAGACTATGTCTCTCGGCTGGCCTGGGAACGTCTCGGGGTCCCCCTGGAAGAGCTGGAGGAAGTGGCCGGGGAGAGGGAAGTCTGGGCCTTCCTACTGAGGATGCTGCCCCCGCGACCCGGAAACGGCTAAGCGGAAGAAGATGGATGGATGGATGGATGGTAAAATGTTTGACAAGTGCTTGGAGGGGTTGTGGCCAAGTATGAGACTATATACATATATTCTGGGAAAAACATTAAAAAAAAAAATAGATAGAAAGAATTGCTAATGTAAAAATGTATTTGGATGTACAGTTGTTTATACTGGGTATTATCCCCAAAAATGTCCCAGTAAAGAGAAGGAAAATTATTAGGATGTTAATTACAATAGCAAAAAAAATGATTACAGTTTGCTGGCTTGAACCACAACCCCCTTGTGCAAAGCAATGGTGAGACAGAATGAAAGATGTGTTGAATATGGAAAAAGTAACCGCAAGATTACAGAACAAAATGAAAGAATTTGAGGACCTGTGGATACCCTCAATGCGAGAGACAATGGAAGTCTAACCACCCCACAAAAGGTATTATTTACAATATTGTAATATAGATTATTTATCATATTTGGAAAAAACTTGTTTTTATGTTTAACCTTTGCTGTTGTTTTTGGTTTAGTTTTGTTAGGTTTAGTTTTTTTGTTTTGTTTTTATTTTGTTACACTTGTAAGTTATTTGTATGTTTGCAAATAAAAATAAAGTAATAAAAAAAACCAAAAAAAAAACAGGTGTTTAGATGGCAACAAAAGACAGTGTTTAATTAGACAGAAGAGGAGGAGCTGGGGTGGGGGTGGGTTGCGAAGTGTTTGCTGACGAAGCGTGTGGTAGGTGTGTTGCCGTGATTTAAATGCAGTGCTGAGACCAATGGGAAGCACAGAACATGATCAGCTGGATGATTCACTGATTAGGGGATAGATGCTGTCAGTTGTTACAGGGTTCCCGCGGGGTCTTAAAAAGTCTTAAAAGCATTGAATTTATGAATTGGGAAATAATACCTTAAAAAGACTTGAAAAAGTCTGGAATTTTGATATCCGGGTCTTGAAATTTGTGCAGTAACTTCAGGTATCACATTTACCTCTCTAAAGTTTCCATTTGTCAACCACTATTATTTTGATTAAATAACGTAATAGCCTAAATAAACAGTGGCGGAACCAATAATTGAGAAAGCAACGCTGCCCGGATCCGAACACTTCACTTTGCGACAGACTGACCTAAACTTCTCTCTCAACGTCCTCTCGTCAACGTCGACTGGGACGCACATCGCATGTAGACCCACTTCATGCTGAGGTTATGGGGAAATGTAAATTTAATGAAGCGTGGCAAGATAAACAAGCATTTTGTCACTGGTTAAAACCGGTGGACAACAACGTATTTGAGGCTTTTTGTACAGTATGCAAAAAAAAGATTCAGCTTGGTAACATGGGTGTGAAGGCTTTGTAGTCTCATGCCAAGTCATGTAAGCACATCAACTCTATCAAAGCTAAGGAGAAAACACTTTCCATCGACGGAGTGTTTCAACCTGCTAACGTTAGCCAGCTAACTGTTAACGCGCCTGAAGCAGAAGATAACGTTAACCAACCAGCTGCTTGCGCTAGCACAGCCCCTCCAGTTACGACCGCAACTAACGGTAGAGTGGATCTGCGCACAACTTTTGGATTCACACCTACAATGAAAGCAGAGGTGTTGTGGACTCTTAACACCATCGCCAAACATCAGTCCTACAATGGAAATGAGGGTATTTCAGAGCTTTTCAAAAGCATGTTCCCTGATTCCGACATCGCTACCACGTTTACTTGTGGGTCCGACAAAACGGCATACATAGCCAAGTTTGGTTTAGCGGTTCACATCAAAGAGGAATTGGTGTCCAAAGTAAACAAATCGCCGTTCGTTCTTATGTTCGACGAGAGCCTCAACGAGACAACAAAAAACAAACAGCTGGATGTGCATGTTCGCTTCTGGGACGAGGGACAGGTTCAGTCCAGATACCTGGGCTCCCAGTTTATGGGACATTCCACTGCACAAGACCTGCTGTCACATCTCAAAGTAAGCATAACCTTTTTTATTCTAAATGTTTCTCAATCTATATTGATATAATTTTGTGGGCACACATCGTCCTGTAAAAGCAATGTCACATGACCAATTATGTACTTGCCTTAACAATGTTTATTTTTTATGTTTATGTACTTGGCAGACACTTTTATCCAAAGCAACATATAAAATACATAAAAAACAATCACTATAAAAATTCTAATAACTTATGGAAAGAATAATGTTGGTACAAGTAGAATACATAAATGGTCGTCTGTAAGGTTCCTAATCAGTCCTTTTTCATAGCACAGATGCACAAGTGAACAGATGTGTCATGTACTCTAAAAATGTTGGAATTGATTCAGTAAATTTTTTTGCTCTTTTGAAAATCTAAAATATAACTGACCCAAGTATACAACTGTGCCTTATAGTATAATGATGTGTAGTACTAGTATAGTGTGTGTGTGTGTGTGTCTCTCTAACAATGTGTGCTGCTCATCTTGAGTAATCAAATGCATCCCTTTTTAAGGAATGTATGGACAAACTGGACCTCAGACACTTGGTGTCCATTTCAATGGATGGGCCCAGTGTGAACTGGAAACTCTTCGACATTTTCCAGAAAGATCAATCTGAGCAGTACGGAGGTGAGGAGTTTATAATGCCATTACTGTGTGTGCGAGTATGTATATGACCCATTTGTAATTATAAAAATTAATTTTATTTGTTGTGCACTTTTACATTGAATAAACTATTTAAACGTGCTACAGAGCATTGCTACATAGAATTTGTTTTTTTAAT
This sequence comes from Gouania willdenowi, assembly GCF_900634775.1. Lineage (NCBI taxonomy): Eukaryota > Metazoa > Chordata > Actinopteri > Blenniiformes > Gobiesocidae > Gouania > Gouania willdenowi. The sequence goes on from NC_041047.1 coordinate 32,713,030, forward strand.
ATCAAGTTTCCAATGAAACCTTCAGGTGTTCAGCTCATTTGTGTGGGGAGCTGTGGCTTACACACGCTACACAACGCATTCAAGTGTGGGTTCAGTGCATGGCAGCTGGACAAGTTGCTGAGAGCAATGCACACATTGTTTCACAATGTGCCTGCCAGGAGAGAGGATTACATCACCATAACCAAGTCCAGTGTGTTCCCCCTGTCTTTCTGTGCCCATCGGTTGTGGAGAGAGCCTTGGCTGTCTGGCCATCACTTCTCCTGTACATGGAAGCTGTGAAAACAAAGAGACTCTCCAACCCTGGGACAGGTAGGCCCTTCTTAAATGCTGTGAATAGGTCTGTGACTGTGTCCTAATCAGTGGTGGAAAGAGTACTGAAAATCTGTACTCTAGTACAAGTACTGTTACTTTGCTAAAATATTTCTCAGAGTAAAAGTACTGGTGTTAGAGAAATACTCCAGTAAAAGTCCAAAGTAATCAGAGTATTAGTTCCTTTTAACGGCTGATGTCACCATCACTTCTCCAGACTAGGGCTGGAAATTGTGTGTTTTCCTTTACCAAAAGTTAAAACACCAACAATCTATTCATCATTAATCATTGATAAGATACAAAACAAGTGTTTTTCCCTCATTTGAAGTTTTTATTTCCTTATTCAGTAAATGTCTCCGGCAGACAAAAAACTAAATGACATGAGGAGCCGCGACTATTGATTAAATATCCATGAATCCATTTTAACTGGTTAAATTCTTCATTCAGAATCAATGAAAGATCAATCATTAACATCCATTTTTTGTTTGGTTTTGTTTTCCGTCCTCATGACCCGGTTTCCATCGGCTTGTTTGCTATCAGATCACCTTACTGGCTACAAAAATGCAGATAAAAGCTTTGGATAGGAATTAAAATTGGACTCAGTACTCAACTATGATTTTAAAAGTAACTTAGTAGATTACATGGATTAATGAATACTTAAGTACAAGTAAAACTACAGACTTGAAAATCTACTCATAAAAGTACAACTACCCCCAAAAAACTACTTAATTACAGTGATCTGAGTATTTGTAATTAATTACTTCCACCTCTGGTCCTAATCCTGGTGTTGGTATGGCCTTGTCATAGTTTTTGTAATATGGCTAAGTTGAAATTCTCCTGCCTCTCTGTCTGTCTCTTTCTCAGCATCCTATGACACAGTTGCAGCAGCCATAAAGGATCCACTCATCTTGGCCAAATTGCAGTTCTACGCAGCACTTGCCAGGACCTTCACTCCCTTCTTGAAAAAATATCAGACAGATAATCCTGTGCTCCCATTCCTCCCCAAGGATCTCACCGAGTTGATGATGGTGATAATTTACATAACGTTATAATAACCACTGATTGGGCTCAGTTGATACATTTTAACAACATGGGGTTTGTGGTTAGGATGTCTAGAAATAGTGGCTACATTGTGCATCATCATCAGACAATTTGATGTTGGTGATTAATGTGCCACACCCGACATTTCTGTGTTTGTCTGTTGACAGAGTCTACTCAGACGTTTCATAAAGAGAGAAGTCCTCCACGATATCACTGCCCTGCAGCTGACCAAACTGGATGTTACAGACAAGACCATCTGGCTCAGCCCACAAGACATCAGCATTGGTCTAGGTGCAGAGTCGGTCCTTAAGGTAGTGTGATGTTTTCAAAAGATCGTTTAACAAATGGTTAGGCTGAACCAGGTCAGTGAAGACATGTTCTATATTCATGGCTAATTTCTCTGTAGAGCATCAAAGGTGCAGAGCTCAGGGTGCTAGAGTTCAAGAGAGAGTGCATGCAGGGACTGTGTAACATCATCAGGAAAGTGCAGGACAAGAGCCCCCTCAAGTATCTGACTGTTAGGCAGTTGGTGTGCCTGGATCCGTCAGTAATGTACAGAGAACCCGAAAGATGCAGGAATCACATGAAAGGGCTGGTTCAGAGGTTTCTTCAGGATAAACAGCTAACTGATACTTCTGCAGGTAGGAATAAGAGGCAAATTATAGACTTCACAAGAATTTATCCTCAATCTGATTTGCTGGTAATGCCCAATGATTTATCAATGTTTTTCTCTATTTTTTCTCATCTGTTTTGTCATAGGGGACGTCATACTGCAGCAGTTTGACAGTCTCCTGTCCTTGAAGAGCAGGAGTGAGGACTTCCTCTCCTTTCCTCCCATGCAGAAGAGGCTGGACGTCTTCCTGTGCAGTGCCATGGAGCCTTATCCAGAGCTGTGGGCCTTCTGCAAGAAGCTGCTCATCCTCTCCCACGGCCAAGCTACGGTTGAACGTGGATTCTCCATCAATAAAGAGGTTGAGTCAGATAACTTGAAGGAGGACACTGTGGTCACACGGAGACTGGTGTGTGACTACATCATACAACATGGAGGTGTTACCCAGGTAAGATGACCCCTGCCTGGACTAGTAATATGTTGTTGACTTAAAAGTTGATAGAATCAACATACATAGTTGGTCTCTTGAGTTTGTCACTGACTCTGGTTCTCTTTTCTCAACCCGATACCCAGGTTCCACTCAGTAAACAGCTACTGGCAAGTGTAGCAAGAGCTAGGACAAGGTATCGTATCCATCTTGAGACCAATAGAAAGAACAAGGAGGCAAAAGACCAGGCTCTCAAGAGGAAGGAGGCAGAGGACTGTCTTCAGGAGTTGAAGGTGAAGCGAAGATGCATACAGGAGGTATCTGAGGGTCTGGCTAGGGATGCGGACAGGCTGGCTGAGGAGGCTGAAGCGAAGGCAGGGAGCAAAATGGCTGACCTGACACCAGGTCCAACATCCTGCGGAGAGGCCATAAGGAGAAGTTGGCAGAAATGGCTCTCCTTGATAAAGAGATCACTGCTGAGAGTGCAGAACTTAGGGGTTGATTGTGTGATCGTAATCTTATTTATTGTTGAGTTTATTTTAATTGTGTATTGCTCAAGAGTGTACTCCCCATATTCCCAGCATGGAATAAGTAGATTTGTTAATGTTAGCAATGTTAAAAAAACAACTTAACTGTGTTAAGCAATCTTTTTTTTTTGTGGTCTGCTGAAAATTTCTTTGGTTTTTCACACCTCTGTTTGGCTTGTTGTCTGTGGTCTGTGCTGTGGTGTTGTAGCGTAAGTAGGCCTACTCACTATTATGCTGCAATATTACATAATTCTTCCATAATGCTTTACGCAGTCCACATTTTCACATTTGTTTGAGAAATAAATGATCAAACAAAAAAAAGTGTTTTTCTTTGCCGGTAGGTCTGTGAAATATGCCGTGAAATAGGTATTAAATTTTTATATAAATGGTCTTAAAAAGGACTTAAAAAGACTTGAATTTGACTTGAAGAAACCTGTAGGAACCCTGTGTTAACAGCTACTGACAGATGAAGGTGCTGGACTAGCTTGACTTCCATGCCTTCCTGAACTAACGCAATGCTCAGTTATATAAATGATGTAATGCAATCTTTACAGTTAATAATTTGACACTGTTTTATTATGTTTTTTGTTTTTTTTGCAGTTTGATGTAAAGAACCAAAGAATGTTTTTGAGAAGAACCAAATACAGTGATATTCATCAGGAGGACTTGTTTGTCGGAAGTCGAATAAATGTCTTTTCCCGGCAGCTGAATCTGATAGAGTATGGAGATCAGTATACAGCAAACAACTTGAGCAGCAAAAAAGAAAGGTACACTCTGAGCTGGATGCTATTATTATTATTATTATTATTATTATTATTATTATTATTATTATTATTATTATTATTATTATCCTGTTCTGTGATTATTATTATTATTCATAAAAGTTGCTCTTTAAGGAGTAATGAAGAAACGGTTTAACCAAACACAACTTAACCTTTACAGTGCAATGTTTTACTTTTAAATTGATAGGCTGTAATATAATGTGCTCTTGAATTAAGAGAAAAGTAAATAAATACATCCATTCTACATCAGAGTTTCTCAAATGGGGGTATGCAATGGCACTATAGGGAGTACTGAAAGGAGAGAGGGCAAATGTAACAAAAGAAAGCATTAAAAATGTGTTTTATAATATTTATTTTTAGTTAGAATGACAATCATGTTACATTTTACCAGCAACTCAGATAATGACAACAAAAACATGCAAAAAAGGAGAAAAATATACTGAACTCGAAAAGCACTCGGATAGCGATAGTGTGGATGGGAAAATTAATGGGATATATATCTATATATTTTCTTTTGGTTGCAAGAACATCACCAAAATGTAATCACCTGTTCCTTGTCTTATTCTTCAATTTTCCTGAACATTTCATCCAAATCCGTTCATAACCTTTCAATTTATCTTGCTAACACACTGACTGACTGACTGACAGATAAACGGAGGGTGAAAGATAACCTAATGCTGTGTGCTTGGCGGAGGTAATAATAAAAGGAATAGACAAACAACAACAAAATACACAAAGTGACAACAAAGACACACTAAATGAGAGAAAAATACACAAGATCGCTACAAAATACACAAAAATAACAGAGAAACATTCAAAACGACATAAGAAACAACCAAACAACAAAAACATACTCACACAAAATAAGAGAAAAATATAATGAATAATTAAAAAAAAAAAAAAAAAAAGATAAACAACAACAAAATAGACAAAATGACACCAAAAACACACACAATAACACAAAAAACAAACATAATGCAGATAGAAATGATCTTGATTAGAACATGAACTGAAAATACAATGGTCAGTCTTGGTCCCACATCAGGAGGGAGATGACCACACATAATAAAAACTATAGAAATATTATTCAGGAGGCATTAAATACTTTCATTCAATTTATTTACAAAATTTGATTCTTTAAAATGTGTGTTATCACTCATTCATTCCATTATTATAATCTGTAGTTGTTTTTTTCCCACAGAATTCTGAGTAAAAGGTTGTAGTTGGACAAAGGGGATACTTGGATTGAAAAGTAAGAGAAAGGGCGTACTTGAGTTAAAGAAGTTTGAGGACCAATGTTCTACATAACACTGTAGGATCCCTACTTTTAAGAATGGGCATAAACCCTGAAAGAAAAATAAATGATAAATGCAATGTGACAATCAAAAGTTATGCAATAACAAAATATGTTTGTTCAGTGGTTGAATAACGCAAGAATAAAGTAAATCAAAACATAATATTGATTTAATTTATGGTAATTAGATTGTGACTGTAAAAAGAGGATGAAGACACCACATTTTAACCATAAAGTTAGGGGGTTGTGGAACACCAACCACTATCTTATCCCTGCAGTGACCTCACACCAGGTTTCAGACCAGACTCAGATCTACACAAACTAGTTTAGTTTTATCCAATTGTTGTCTATGATATCAGATGCTTCCTGTTTTCCTCTCCATTCTGCAGAACTCTTGCTTTGATAAAGCCAGATATGATCACAAAGATCGGAGATGTCCTTGAACTTATCTACTCCTCCAACTTGATGGTGACCAAGGCTAAAATGACCAAGCTGACACGGTAAGTTAAGTAGGGCGTGTTATAATACAACTAATAACATACAGTAATAACAGACACTGTGGAGTGAAACAGAAAGAGGCCGTTTGGTGCCAGTTTCTTCTTTCAGACAGATGGACCACAAAGCTCTGCTTTCCAAACATATGGCATACCAAGGTCAATCAAGGCCACATTACCTGCAAACTGTTTGTTTTATCAGCTGCTTTTAACCAATTCAATCTTAGCCTCAGATTTTACATTTTACTTTTCGTAGCAAAAGTAAGTACAAAAGCTGCCCTAATGCCTTAAAGACCGTATTTGTGTACTTGTGTTTAATTTTCACCTTTTCACTGTGTACTCAAACAATTGAAAACCCATTAAATGCACAAAATAAAATTGTCTTTTCGGCTACTAGAACAGTGCCTGTTGGAAGTATGTATTCATATAGTGGGAGCTTAAGTAGAGTCATTTATGGCCAAATGAGTATGTGTTTGAAGGTTGGTTGTACAAAGAGGTGTACATACTCAGTACTCTGTAGTGTTATAAAGGGGTTTATTTAACCAGAAGTACCGCAGTCAATACTGTGCTCAATACCGCGAGGGAGGTAATCTCAAGATAAAATTAAAATACTCCAAAATAACGGATGCACACACTCGGGCTATGTGGAAGCTGTTGACAAAGTTTCAGGTCAAACAGAAACACACCGCGTCGGAGAGAAATTCGCTCAACACACACGCACACGCACACAGAACTTCCTTGCTTTTATAGAGAGATGACGTTTTTCAGGTAAAAAAAAAATATAAAATCAATAATCTTTTTCATTTTCCTGTTAAAGGGTAACTAAACCCCCAGGTTTTTGCTGACCTGCCACTAGGAAGGAAATTTAAAAAATGCCGCCATTATGGGCGCTACTCCTGGGGAAGTTATGACACGCCTAGTCACAGCGGCCCTGCCCCACAGTGGTGCACAGTGCACAGCTGATCTGTGCTCAACCCCCACACACACAAACAATCCCGACGTGACGCTCAACCACTCACATACAACCCTACAGACACTATAGCGTGCACGAGCAAACAGCACCTGCTCTCCACCCATGAGCCCAAAAACCAACTCAATGCACACACATACCAGGGAGATGGTCACATACATATATGTACATACACACACAGCTTGAAGAAGCCACTGATTAGACCAAAATCTGCTCTTTATAGAAGCACAGAGCAACAATTGTCACCACAGCTGAGCATTAATAAATAAATACATTTTTTAATTTTTTTAAGAGAAATGGAGAAAAAAAGACCAAAAAAGCTGTCAAATGCATTCACCCAGAACTAATCTAACTAGGAGTAGTTTTTTTGAGGTAGAAGCAACCAAAAACTTTGTGAACATAGTAGACTAAAGTTAAGAAATACTTCTGATGACTAGATGATTACTAAAACAAAGTAAAACATTCCTCAGAAGATTCAATCTAAGACTTACCACTGTTAATGTCATTGGATTATAGCCACTGTGATATAGTATGTGGAGCATTGGTCAGAAGAAGGGATGCTTTTGTGCTTGCTTTAAATAGAGCTGCATGGTGATCAGAGGCCACTGTAACCTCAAGTGTAAGCCTTTCTAAGGGGAAATTTGTACACACGTAACACCTTGTATGACGTTACCTAAAAGCCGCTGTTAATATAGCAAAGCTATAAGGTCAATTATCCCTTTGCACTTCAAAGACATACATTCTTGTGTACTCTACTGAGGTCCTCAGATGATTTAAATAGGGAATATTCAAAGCATTTTCTGTTTAAGAAACTATCAGCAAAGGACCAAATTATTCAGGAAATGCATTTTGATTTTTTAGTCATTAAAATAACTGTTGATGTGAATGAGGTGTCACTATCTTTAAGAACTGTAAGTACTGTTTACAGAAAAGACAATAGACATCTAAAGATACTATGCAACCCCTGATGAACTCTACATTTTTTGGTTTTGTTACTTAACAGGAGTCAAGCAGCAGACTTTTATGTGGAGCATCAGTCAAAGCCTTTATTCAAGTGAGTGCCTATTTTCAAAGATCAGCAAGCGTCCAATCAACAACTTCTATCTTGACTGCAGCTGATCAGTGACACCTCTTCTGTTGTTAATCACAGAGTACTCCAGCGTTGCTTTGTTGTTGCAGTAACCTCGTGCAGTTTGTGTCCTCGGGCCCAGTGGTTGCCATGGAGCTGATGGGTGCCGAGGCCTTGTCTATCTGGCGGAGACTCCTGGGACCAGCAGACTCTGCTGTGGAACAGGGGGAAGTGCCGCAGAGCATCCGTGCACAGTGTGGAACAGATGGCATCAAAAATGTTTGCCATGGCTCCGATTCACTTGCTGCAGCGGCAAGAGTGAGACCTTTGAACCTTATTCATTTTCCCATGCATGCTTAGTGTCCCAATCACAAATGTTACCAAAACTTATGAACTTTTACTGTTATTTGTACAGGAGCTTGAGTTTTTCTTCCCTTCCACAATCGGCCAAAGTGTTCCCAACACAGCCACCTTCATTGACTGCACTTGCTGCATTATCAAACCTCATGCTGTGTCAGAAGGTAAGCAATCCTTATTTGCTACAGGGTTATCCACTTCATTCTATGAACTCTATCCTGTTTACCTTTTATAGTACCTGTTTGTGAGATATATTTGGCAGCAAGGGAAATTTTGATCCTTAAAGTTGAAATGATAAAATCACAGTGCTCTAATTTCAAGATATTTTTCATGCAAAATGATCTGAGCACAATAACCACATATCAGCTATGTGAGTGAGAGAAAGAACATTATATTTTAAACATTAAAATGTAATGATTGTTTATTTATTTTTTAACAATTTTTGAATTGAAGCAATTTTGAAAAGCTAACAAAAATCATGCTGACACATCAAACATTCACCATGCAACTTTGTATGAACAAGGTAAATTGCATTTTTCAGTTACAATTACATTTTTAATTACTAATGTTCAATTACAATATGTTTTTATCCTCAGAAAGTAAATTACCTTTACATTCTCAATTACTAAAGTTCAATTACAATAACCACACTTACTGAGCCTGAAATAAATAACCTAATAAAAGTTAACTTTCCTCTTGTGTTAGTTTTCTGTTAGCATCTTTTTATGATAACTGGTCCTAAATCATCTGTAAAACACACTAAAAACAACAATCATCTAATTTTTTTCCTATCTCTTGATCACCTTTTTAGGCTTCCTAATCAATGAAAATATAGGTTTTAATATTTTTGGTATGGGCATCTGAGACTTTTTTGAAACATATTTTAGTAATTGCTAACTACATAAGTATAGAACTGTAACATAATTTTCCAGTTTTTCATTAAATTATAATTGATATTTTTTATAGAATTTTCAAGGCAATTACAAATACAAAGTCAATTATCATAACTCAATTACAATTACGTTTATGACAAACTGATTTTTTAGATTACAATTATAATTATGCCATAATTGTAATTTATTAGCAATTACACAATTATAATTGACCCCAACCCTGAATACAGTTATATAATACAACATAGTATTTGTTATTTGCACCTGGAAAGAAACTGCATTTTGATTTATCATATACATTTTGTGGGTTTTTCTCCACGACCTATCACTGCATTCATTTATGAGAACCATAGTGTTTATATTGCTGTATAATGACATTAGCCAACTGCACAAAAACAACATATATCCATTTTCTTTAAAGGAAGTTTGCAAGTTTGCAACTTGTACGGTAGAACATTCAAAACCCTCAGACCAAGTTACCCAAAGCAAGCTAAACCTTTTTCTTTAGATTGACAGGCTGATCTTGAGGTTTTATTATCCATGTGATTCAGTCATCTGTACCAAAGGCAGTAGAGTATCAGCATGATAGATCCTCCACCATGCTCTATAGCAGTGACTCTCAAATGTTCTTGCTTTGGGGGCACACTGTCACCAATTAACAAGCCATTTCATTAAACAATATTCCGTCTTGACCCTGAAATGATCAGATTATCACAGTAGGGCCAGGACTCTGAGGCATGCAGGGAAGATTGTGGCAGACCCCTCCCACCCTGGACACAAACTGTTTCAATTTCTCCCCTCTGGAAGGAGGTTTCAGTCCATTAAAGGGGACATATCATGCTAAATCCACTTTTTTAGCCCTTAAATGCATTTTGTTGTATATTTAGAGTGCTTAGAAGTACAGAAAAAATCAAATAAGTCTCTTCAGGTGCTCCGTAGATATCTTTATATTCTGTTTTGCTCATATTTTTCAATCTGTTTTGATTTTTCTATTCTCCATTACGTTTTTTGAACTATTACATCACAGTATTTGTAGCGGAACTGCCAAATTAGTACATCAACTCCAGGTCCAACACAATCCGCCATTTTTATTTCTCGCTTATATTTTGTAGTCCAAGATCAAGGATGCCGAAGTTACGAGAGGATAAGTCAAAATGTTGGGTTGTTGGATGTAGTAACCCACACGCTTCATTACACCGTCTCCCAGCATCAGAACCTTTTCGAAGTGCCTGGTTGAGTTTTATTTTTCACAGAAATGTACCCACATCTGTGGGTTAGGTCATTTTTGTGTGCGCGAAGCACTTCAAGGATGACTGCTTCACCAGTATAAAGAAGGATTTGCCGAAAGACTTTGTCTGATTGAGGGGTCAATTCCTTCTATTTTTGGAGACGACGAACAGAGCACTTTGGTAAGCTGTAAATAACGCTAAAAAGTGTGATGATAAGACGTCCCTGTCATTGTTTTGTTAGCATTAGCAGTTGCACCGTCTTCAGACTTCATATGTTAGCGCTGTGTGCTCGTTTTAGATCCTTGGTGATATGGCCTATGTGATTTAATTTAAGTCTAAAGTTTTCATTAGTCATTTCATTTTGCCCTTTTTGTCTCCGAAAAGACTGTATTAAAATGCATTTTGTGACGTTAGCTTGGCGCTAGCGTTAGCTCGGTGCTTGTGTTAGCTCACTTGTTAGGGTTCTGCAGGTTCATCATCTTCATTTTCATAAATAAATAAAAAGTTTATGCGCCGCTACATAGCCGTATCTCTTCTATCAAACTACAAAAATGGCCGAGCAGGGTGGAGTTGAACCGAGTGTCACCTGAAGAGGGGGCGGGGTTTGGAGTGTCTCATTTGCATTTAAAGAGACTGCACCAAAATGAGTTGCTCTCAGAAGTACATCAGAAAAGGGGTAGAAAAGGGGCCTGTGGAGCTATAATAATGAGGATTTCAGACCCAAGCATTGCAGTTCCGCTTTATATAGACCACAACTGTATGATTTATATGTAAAAAGGAAGGATTTAAAACCATGATATGTCCCTTGTAAGACCAGAACTTTCAGACACATAAACAGCTTCTTTCCCTCTGCCACCAGCCTCATGAACTCAGCCCCAGTTCCCCAATCTAGTTTGATAACTCCAGCCAATCAGACGTAATATTTTTAGACCTAAATATCTAGATTTTGCTCCTCACACTCACAAAATCACTTTATTCAAAAATGAATTTAAAAGCTCTTTTCAAAATAAGGAAAAGGCGATACATTTACGCCTTATGAGTATGTAAATAATGAAAAACACTACTTCAAAAAACACCCCAAGGCACATACCTGTAAGCCACTGAAAAAAAGGTCAATAACCCACTTTTGGGCACCTACCCAAATAGTAAGACCCATTAGATTACAATGGGCATGCAGTACTTCTCTTACTGGGTTTTGTTTGGTCTACTAGGAGCACACAGATAAACTGCATTTCTACCAAGCCCCATTTCAGTTTTAGCTGTGATAAAGCTTTATCTCGGAGCCTCTGTGGCTTATCTCTTTTAGCTGCTGTAAACAGTTGTGCCTTTCTCTGTGTAGTGGTGTTCTCCTTAGTTTAATTTGAAGACTATAGCACTACTCCTTCTGGCTCAGCTTAAAGCTTATTCCAGGCCTTTTTTAAAGAATGTATTACTTGGTTTAAACATTTTATGAAAACTTTTGTATTTAGATTAACTGAATTGACAAGTATTAATATCAGTATTTTGCTGTCAATAATTTATAAAAACTTTGCCAAGTAGGTATTTCCAGCTCTAATGCTCATAAGTAATGCATCTGTACTCTCTTGCATAACGGTGCCATCCTGTAGATATGAATGTCTTTAAACAAAGACACAACGAGGTTCCCAAATTTTGTTTCCTAAATCCCTGGCCCTGATCTCTGTTGTTGGAGCATGCCGCTGGAGCTCTGACCTGTGAAATATGAACTTCTCCGTACAGAGCTGAAGTATGCATGCAGAAAGTTGTTGACTGAGGATAGTCCTGAGCTCAGTGCTTTTGACATGTAAGCCCCAGCAAAGAAACTAGCTCACTGCAGGTCATGCATCTGTCATTTTATATTTCTGATTAGACCTTAGTGCTTGTCCTTGGCGCTTATTAGTTTAGTGTCTGATTTAGACTTAGCTTCCTATTGACTGCTATTTATAGCAATGGAAATAACAGTGGATGCCTTTGTTTTCTGTCTCTTGACCAGTGCAACTAGCAGCTCCAAAGTCTGTGTTCCTCGCTTTGAATTATGTTTGTAAAATCTTTTACCCCGCTGTCATATTGGTTGCCGCATGCACTATACGACATGGAACAAAACAGAAATCATGCTGGAATATTGTGGGCTGAGTGTCTTTTTGATTAATAGTTCTGAGTCAGAGTTCACTGTTAGGTGAAAAATAAACACAGGAATGATACCATTGTTTCATTTTTTATTTTGCTTTTCTGTTTCCAGTACCCAACCTTCTCTCATGGAGAATAACTCAAATAACTCTAGTTTTTGTTACTATGTGTGTGAGTACCATAACTCTGGTAATTCGTTCTGTTGTGACATCCAGCTATACCTGCATGATTAAAGCTACGCCATTGAAGGTAACCCCACCTTAACCCTTCTTGCTGAAACATGTTGAAATCTTTGCTGTGGGAAAAGTTAATGAGAGGACACATGGACAAAAAAGTGGAAGGATGGGCATATTTAATTTGCCTTTGGGGATCATTAAGCCTGCAATCAGATGCCATGAAACACCTCAAATCTAAAGTATGCCATGACAAGTTTCATTAGATATTCAGACCTCAGGATAAGTTAATTTTTATCCGTCAATCCTTCTTATATATATCCTATATTGCGCTCAGGCTAGCTGACTCAGGACAAAAGAACACCAGCCTGTTACATCAGAGAGAAAGGCAATTACATGACATGAAGCACATATTTTTTTTGTCTACTACAAACCTGTAACAGCAGGCATCAAGACTTAATGGGGCAGTATTATGAAAAAAAATCACTTAATAATGGTTTTGCTACAGTGTTATACAATCCTTTCGCCTCATTCAGAGGGCCAAAGTTGAAAAAGTTGTTTCCTTCCTCCGTTGTTATTCCACATTTTGTAAAAAGTCAGCTTTAAATGGGCGAGTTGGATTTTTCTCGCGTTGTGAATCACGTAAATTCCTCCCCCTGACAATCCTGGCTCCTCCTAATCTATAAGAACCAGTTTAATTTTTAGTAGCCGTTATACCGCCTTTTTGACATGAACCCACCCGTGACAAGACAGCAATGTAGCCGCTCCGGTGAGTGCTTGCAGCTGAAACAGCTGACTGACTCCGTTGCTGATGTAATAAACACACACCGTGGGGCAGCGTTTGTCTGACTCACAATCACAATAACTGCTTGAATAGTCATGTGTTTTACTGTAATGTGCAGTTTTTTTGGCTAAAAACAATAACAACAGTGTGTGCATAGCAAAAAAAATTTGCTAGTGATCAGCTGTGGTGTGGAGTCTGTGTCTACAGACACGCCCACTCATGAAGGCCCCAAAACTGCCTGTTTTTAGAAGCGTCATTAAAGGGACTTTTCATAGGGCTAAAACTCTGGAAAACAGGCGAGTTTGGGAAAATTAACCTCAAATACTATGTTGTTGGGGTTCTTAGAACAAATGGAGATGGGTGAACAATAGCACTGGACCTTTAAGGTCAAATGATCTTGTGTTTGTTTGCTTTTAGCCTTAGACTCGAGAGATCAAACATCAAATCAGCACATCTTATTAACACCTTTTGCTGTTCTGAATTGGTTTTAATTTAAATCATTTGTTCTACATGAAGGCGATGTAGTGGTTAGCACGTCCATCTCACAGCAAGAAGGTCCTGGGTACAAGCCCTGAGGTAAACACTTGGGTCCTTTCTGTGCAGAGTTTGCATGTTCTCCCTGTGCTTGTGTGGGTTTGCTTTGGCTAGTCCAGCTTCCACAATCCACAATCCAAAAACATGACTGTCAGATTGATTGGAGTCTCTAAATTGCCTGTAGGAGTGAGTGTCAGTGGTTGCCAGTGTTTACCTGTGATGGACTGGCACCCTGTCCAGGATGTAACCCCGCCTAACGCCTATAGAGAGCTCGAGATAGGCACCAGCAGACCCCCGCGACCCTGGAAAAAAGGAGCAAGCGGGTCAGAAAATGGATGGATGGATGTTTTACATGAGTTCCTATGTGAATTAATTATCAATCAGCATTCTAGAGACTTCAAATTAGTGGTTTTTTTTGGTATATGTACACATGAAAGAATAAGCTCATTGTTGCATGAATCTTGTGGCATTGCACCACAAGAAAAAAAGCCCACTTACTTGTGAATCACTCAATAGTGCCTGCCTTAGCATACACACATATAACACATACAGAGCGGAAACTAATAAAGGAAATCATAGTGCCTATAAGACCACCTACTTTGAAGGCATAGATGCTTTGTCATTTGATTTAGTGTTAATTACTTGAAAATATAAGAAATGTGCCTTTGCTTTGATTTGCGATATCAAATAACTTGAGTGGAACAATGCTGCATTTAGGAAAGACTGTCCACTGTGTGACTGATCTGAAATGTTACATTTTCTACTGACCTATCTATCAGGGATACTTAATCTTCAGAGTTGACATGCTACTTTAATCTGGCAGTGTACACATTAACAAGTTTTTTTGTTTCAAACAAGAACCCTCAACAAAGTAGATGGTAGATAACACACACACACACACACACACACACACACACACACACACACACACACAGGGACAGTGCAGGCAAACAGTATTTACGAGAGAGATAGGACTCAGTTGATCTCCACACAGACTTACTTTACACATAAGGTAGTGTAAGAGACTGGGGCACAATCATGTTTCTCTTAATAATCTGGATTTTTATAATACGGCCAACCTGAGATCAAACTAGGTCGTACATGGTCCCTGAACTGAAATATGTTTGACAGCTCTGTTGTAGAAGGTCCAGGCCTACAGGTGGGGTTGTGCTGTCATAAACAAGCCAAACTGCTCAAAATACAAAGCTGCCATTGTTTTACTGTCACCACAAGGTATTTACCTTCAGACGTTAGGTGACATATTTGGCATGAGCTAAGAATAGTTAGCGAGAATGTTTGAGCTGCTGAGATCAACAGTCGGTTCAAATTCAGACACTAAAGCACCTTGTTCTGAAGTGCTCTGAGAATCACCTGAAAAGCTTATTTGTTCCTTATACGTGCACAGAGAACAGCCGTTATAGAGGAAGTTGTGACTGAAAATGCTCTCAGACATGACTGGAATCAAGAGGCCACTGTTGCCAGGCACCCAGAACTGGATCTCCTAGCAACAGCTGCTTTGGGGAGCTGCGTTGAGTGTGTGCGCCTGTCTGAGACACGTGGCAGCTGGCTGGGGAGGGCACAGAGCACTCAGGAGGGGGTTCCTTAACCAATGCAATGTAACCAGACTGTGACAGAAGCAGAGGATAATTAATCTACGCTCAGTGTCACCTGATCCTACATGAACGTTACTATTGCGTCTTTGAATTTTAATGGAAGATGTCCTCTTGGACAGGCTGCTTTTTATCAGATGTCAGAATGAGATAATGACAGTGGCGCCCCCGTTTAAATGTGTGTGTGCAGCAGTCTGACCTTCAGTGGCCCTGGTGTACCTTAGTGGGCTCAGCCGTACAATTTCTACAATAATGCATCACCACAGTGACAAAAGGTGCAGCTCTTTATCTGGCTTTGTGCAGGACAGACTCTAATAATAGCTCGGACATTTGTAAGACAATCTACGTGTACTCCACCCAAAGGAGACAGTGGTGATGACAGTCCTCACCACTGTGAGGACTGTCATATGTGAACTAGCTTTTTTGCACATAAAAAAAAGGCTGTGTTTATTTGTATTAACTGTTGCGCTTCAGTCAATTACAGCCACCATCTCAGTGATTGTTGTTGGATTTGGATCAGTTCCAAGAGTCTATTGTCACACTAAACACCTCACTTATCGATGTGTGTAAACTTTAAGAGAGCTTGTAAAAATGTGTAGATATGATGGACCTTTGATGTGTTGACAGGTATAACTGGGAATATCCTGAACTCCATATCTGCTGCTGGATTTGAAATCTCAGCTCTACAGATGGTAAGAAGTTAAACAAATAATTGTTTTCTTTGACATTAGCTTAAAAGATTTAGCTTATTACCACTCTGTAAGTGGTAGTTATTGTAATACACGCTATTGGCTGTCATTAGGCCCTCATCAGAGTGCCAATGAAGCAAATTGTGACCCTGTTCAGTCCATTTGTTTTGTTCCAATCAAGGAGGTGATGCAGGTCAAAATAAATAGATGTGTTTTCTAACATGCAGTGTGTTGTCTAGTAAAAAAAAAACATACACATTTAGTAGTTAATGTTAAAATGTGTGATCGTTCCCCTTTATTGTCATATATGTACAGGAAGATTTAGATTTAGACAAATTTATTTATCCCAAAGGGCAATTTAGTTTTTGCAGTCCACCAGGCCATACATACATTCAAAACAGCAGACAGCAGACAAGACAACAATAAAAGTCAGTACATTAACAGAGATACTCATTCCACATCAGTTTCTATCCACCGTGTAGTTCAGCATCCACAGACTGAAAATAAATAAATAATAATAATAATAATTATAATAATACAAATTGATCAGTCCATAATACTCCTATCCAGTCCATAATACCTCCTATAATAGCCTGATGGCAGAATTAATAATACATACATGGAATGTGTTCTCTGCTATTAACCAAACTCTCAGGCAACTACAGTGTAGCACTTCGGGGAACAGTTAGAGTTAAGGAACATGCTCAAGGTCCCACAGAGAGGGCCCACAGTGGATTCGAACCAGTGATCGTCCGGGTACAATTCAATGAATACTTTTGTTCCCAGCTACATCCTTTATTGTTTCGCTTGACCAGTAATTCATTATAACATAAATTCTTAGTCATCAAAGTTTTTTTAAGTGATAAGGTTTAGTTTTGTTTCTACAA
Source organism: Gouania willdenowi (assembly GCF_900634775.1). Lineage (NCBI taxonomy): Eukaryota > Metazoa > Chordata > Actinopteri > Blenniiformes > Gobiesocidae > Gouania > Gouania willdenowi. The sequence continues at coordinate 32,729,833 of NC_041047.1, forward strand.
TACAACTTTAATGTTCCATATGACGTGTGCGGTTGGTGTTTTCTCAGTTCAGCATGGAGCGGGCAAATGCTGAGGAATTCTACGAAGTGTACAAAGGCATCGTTTCTGAGTATCCTGTGAGTATAAACACCACAGTGTGGTGCCATTACAGCATCATTGTTCTGTCAGCTGCTACTTTTGATTGTGTCCAAACAAATGCTCCACGATGCATGAAGCTGAAGCTTAGAAGGGTTTAGATGCGTGACTAAAGATAACAAAGACAGACAGATTTTAGTTGTAGAAAAAAGGTGCATGGTGGTGTAGTGGTTATCACAACCTCCTCACAGCACAGGTTCCCTGGGGTGGACAATAGGGTCCTTTCTGTGTGGAGTTTGCATGTTCTCTCAGTGCTTGCGTGGGTTTTTTCTTGATACTCCGGCTTCCTCCCACAATAAGAAAAACAAAAACATGACTGTTGGGTACATTGTAAGAGTGAACGGGAGTGTGAATGATTGTCTATCTGGGTGTGTGTTGCCCTGTCATGTCCCCACTTTGCGGCTGAAGAAAGGTGGAGAAAGGCACCAGCAGACCCCATGACCCTAAAAAAGAGCAAGTGGGTCAGAAAATGGATGGATGGTTAGCTCAGAAAACTGGTGTGTTTGAGTTATGGTATTTTGAAATTAATTGATCATATATTTTCATTGCAGAATATGGTGACAGAGCTGTGTTCTGGACCATGTTTGGTCCTTGAGATCACCGGTGCCAACGTAACCAAGACCTTCAGGGAATTCTGTGGACCTGCTGATCCAGTGAGTCTGTTTCTCTTTCCATTCGCTAGCAGCAGCAGCATGTTATTCAGCCAAAGGTCACAAGTCTTTTTGGATGCAGTGACAACAGTCAATATTTCTTCTGCAATCAGTCCTCTGTCATGCTTTCTCTCAGTGTATTTTTTTAACATTGCAGTGAGAATCAAACCACATTCTCACCTATTACAGAAACACAAAACATGAAGAAATGAGTTCTGACAGCAAAGCATTACTAAGTCTAAACATCTGAAAATTCTAGTCCTTTTAAATCTGTAGTACATACAATATAATAAATAAAGTTTTTTATTACAATTTTTGATTTCTATATATTTTCGAAGAAATCCTGTGCGATTAGAGAATACTGTATTTTATTATGAAGGAATTGTTATTTTATTAATACCGTATATGTATCACTTGTCCTATTTCACTGTGTTTCATCACACCTTTTTTTTTATGATTTGCTGTGTTTGCATCCAGACATTACTTAATAGATTGTGTCTCTATGAGGTGAGAAAAATCTCTTTTTCATGAATTATTGTATTTCAAGGTGAAGAGGTGAGGCATGGGCAGGAAGTACATTAGCTGTGGCCAAGGTTAAGAAAAGGTTTCTCAAAATTAATTAAAGTCAATGTCATTGTCTGCCGAAGTAAAACAGGATTATCCAAGTGTTTGTGTTTGTATGTGTATGTGTTTGTATGTTCCTGCGTGTTCAGAGCTGCAGGGCTGTGCTGGTGCGTGAGGTGAAACCTAATGACATGAAGCTCTGCTCAGTTACATCTGCCACAGTTTGTTCCTACCAGGTGCCACAGATGTGTATGACTCAGCTGTGGAGTTTGTTAGAAACACATTTCTAACTCAGGCTGTCTGTCCTTCGGCTGCACACTCAAATGTTTGACAGGCTGTATTTATCAGACCTGCTGTTCACAGTCAAACCATTACTGAGGCTGCAGCCACACAGCAAAAGCAAAAGCTTTTCATAATTAGGGGCCAGTTTCCCACAATTGGTTTACACCTTTTGTTATTCTGTGTATTCTTTTTATTTATTCATTTCAAGAAAAGGCGTTTTCTTTCTTTCTTTCTTTCTTTCTTTCTTTCTTTCTTTCTTTCTTCTTAGAAAATATTATTTCCATTGCGTGATCAATCACCAAAATTCGCACAAAGGTCCAATCCCATGCCAGATTGCCTTTTTGTGTTTTGTTTGTATTATTTAAATTATTCTGTGTGTGAATCTTTGGGTGTCGTTTGGTTGTTTCTCTGTTATTTTTGTGTATTTTGTAGTGATTTTGTGTGTTTTTCTCTCATTTTAGTGTGTCTGTGTTGTCTTTTTTGTGTTGCTGGTAATAATAATAATAATAATAATAATAATAATAATAATAATAATAATAATTTTTTTCTCTTAGTGTTTGTGTGTTTTTGGTGTCATTTTGCGTAATTTGTTCTTTTTATTATTCAGTATATTTTCCTCTTATTTTTGTCGTTTCGTGAGTTGCTGGTAATTGTTAGCTTTATCATTTTTAACAAAAAATAAAAAGGAAAGGAAAGAAATACGTTTTAGTGACAATATTAAATTGTTCTGCAACAAGAGTGGCTGAAATAACACAAATTTTAAAAACATTTTAATTAAACTAACCCTCTTCCCCTGGTCAGGGGTCTGCAAAAACAAGCTATAGGGAGCCATTGCAAAAGAGTCAAAGGGCCACATTAGGCCCCAGAGCTGCAGGTTGCAGACCCCTGCCCTGGGAGAACCACAGCTGAACATCTGGCCTGGTATCATAGTCCATCAGTTCTGGTCCCTCTTTGCTGGTTCTGATGAGCGTGTACGCTTTTTTTACTGTTGCCCTCAATGTGAGTGCGCACTCAGTGAAGGACTCGATTTGCCTGGCTCCATTCATAGTGGATCGCACGCACTCACAATTGACATTGGTGTTTCTACTCAGCGCATTCACCGTTGCATTACTCAGAGCCAAGTTTTGTGTGTGTGTGTGTGTGTGTGTGTGTGTGTGTGTGTGTGTGTGAGAGAGAGAGAGAGAGAGCGCTCAGCCGCTCTGTCCAAAATAAGGTCACCCATACGCACTCGCACGGATGCGACCAGATAAAATTTTCACTCGCACACACTGAAAATATACTCGCATATGCGACCATTTTGGTCGCAGTCTCGAGCCCTTTTGTGGGTCAGACACTGAACTCTAAATTGCTCCCAACGGTCGACCAGCGTCTTGCATGGCAGCTCTGTCATATTGGCGTGTAAATGTGAGTGTGACTGAGCTGATATTGTGCATGTCCACACTGTGGAACTCTTTGCGACTGTTTTCTCCATAGTGAGTAACAAATGTAGAGACTTTATCTTGTGTTATTGGAGAGTTTTCTGATGTTTTAGAGACATAACGGCACGTATCACTCCCTGCTGTGAGGACAGTAAGAGGCTCACAGTCACAGCTACTCCTCACAGAAGCAGGTGCAGCTGAGCCCAGCTGATCAAATCACATCCACACTGCAGATGATCTTTCCACCTTAGACAATGTTTCTTTTAGGTTTACAAGCTATGTATCGCATCTGTTATCACTGTCTCTCTCTCTGAACTTTTTGAGTGTGAGGAAGATTTGCCATCCACTAAACTGCTATATCTTTCTACTATTTAATATGTCACTATCTGTAATACAGTATATACTGTACATAGTTTCAAACGTGTAAACATATGAATTCACAATCTGCTACTTGTGCTATCATATTGGGAGTATCTACAGTACAGTATCAGAAGCAGATCAGAATTGAAAGTGTGTAATTTCTTGGGCTCATCTATGAAGCGATGCATTGTTTTCTCACTGCTTAGAGGTCACAGGTTAAAGCTCACTGGCCCAGGTCTTTTTGTATAGATATTGCATGTTTTCCTTGTGTTTAAGCCTATCTCAGATAAAGCACCCCTTGCTACCTGGTGCATGATAATTAGACATTGAATAAATAAAAAAATGTATTACCGTATTTTTCGGACTATAAGGCGCACCATCAATGAATGGGTCTGACCGGGTCTATTTTCATACATAAGGCACACCGGACTATAAGGCGCACCAGTTTGTTGTTGTTGTTATTTTTATTTTTATTTTTATTTTTATTTTTATTTTTATTTTTATTTTTATTTTTATTTTTTTTATTAAGGCTCATTAAGCGAAACAAAATAGTCAGATGACTCAAACTTTATTCAACTCATTAACAATAATTCTCAACATTGTTCAGGTTTAACACATAAAATATAGAACATTACATTCACTTTTTCAGTTCAGTATGTTGAAGCACAGTACTGTACATATCACTTCACGAGGCGTCTGACTACGGTAGCCCTGAAGCGCCAAAAATCCATCAAGTGGTGCAGCTTCGTAGTTTACCAAAGTTGTACTAAAACATTTTGACATAATAATTTCATACACAAGGCGCACCTGATTATAAGGCGCACTGTAGATTTTTGAGAAAATTAAAGGATTTTAAGTGCGCCTTATAGTCTGAAAAATACGGTACTTGTCTTAGTACTGAAAATATTCTAAAGTATATATACTGATAGAGAAATGCTCTCTATTGTATAATGCACATTCAAACAGCCCCTTTATTCAGCTACAGTTTTTAAACATTGACCTCCTTTAGTCAGACATAATATGGTCCAAAATGCAGTCCAACTCTCTTTGGAGTTGCTTGTTGTGAAAATAGACTATTGATAAATTCATGCTGACTAATCTGTAAATAGCACAGGTCCAGTGTGAACTAAAAAAACAGATGAATCTGCAGTTGCACGTGCACAGCTAAATCCACTGACCTCAATCACATTTCACACTTTCAACGTTGATCAATTTGGTTATGCTGGGTGTTTTGTATCTGAAGATATAAAACTCTGTATAAACACAACACTCCCTCAGTTGGTTTTCAAACACTTTCTGTCATTAAGTCGTGATCCAGCCTGTTTTTGTCTCCATTAAGCTCTCTATATCCATTCCATGGGACAACCCTCTATCCTTCAATCGGCAGTCTATTATAAGCATTTGCTAGACATTAACAATGCACTGTAGTGATCAATGTTGGTTTAGAACTGTAGATATTCCATATAGAACAAATAAAACTGGCCTGACTTTTTTTGTCACACGAGCCTGAGATCTGCTTCTTGCCTAACATGATTGGGAAGTATGCTTTTCCTATTGATTGTGGAGTCATAATGCCTTTTGTGGAAAACTATATCAGCATCTGGTGGCCACTGCTCTAAATATAGTGCACTATAGTAATCTCAGAAGGACTGCTAATGGTGGGAATGTAAGTAGCTATTGACATAGTTCCAGTTTAATGTTTTGTTTGATTTGATAGCTTTTAACTAAGTTCTTTAAAAGCACTGAGTAGTTTTTTATTAAAAAGTCTTCCTACAGTCCTACCATGCCCCTTTTCTTTAAAAAAAAAAAAAAAAAAACCACAGGCCAATCAGAAGATGAGTTTACTGACTGTTGTTGTTATAAACATGTTTTATCAGCAGTGTTGCTCTAAATACTCAAAATGACTAAAACAGGATGATTAAATGTACCTGACAACTTTGTATGCAACACTAACATAGATTGTTTGCATGTGTTAATCTTCACCTTAAAATTGTGTTTAATGGGTTTATTTTGACATTTTGATTTTTATTGTTTAACATTATTCTGCGTCGGCCCCTTTGTAATAGTAGTCGATAAAAATCCCCCACTTTTTGATGTCAGCTGAGTGTGTCATGGCTCATCCAACTAAGGTGTCTGAGCACTATTCTTATGTGCTCAGACACCTTATTCTTATGTATATTAAACCAAACTCTGTCTTCACAGTGCTGAGATGGCATGCAATATTGGGATTTGCATTTGTTGCCCAAAATGCGTGCCTGATGAAGGCATATTTTATTCCTGAATATGTTCATATTTTTGATCCATCTAAAATATACTGTAATTCTGTTCTAGATCTTTTTTTCTTTATCAAGACTGTGTTTCGCTTTTTCTTTCCCCAAAACAAGGTCTCAAATCTCAATCTGCAATTATGACATGATTACAGAATAGTAAGATTCTGGGAGCTTATATATTTTGGGTGCTAAAACGGTGCTTACTGACTAACCCATCTACCTCTAGAATGAAGACCTTTCCCCAGAACTGTCTTCCTACTGTTAGAACCACAGGTGTACAGTATATCTCATCCTGGGTTGGTTTATCAGGGTCAAGGAGGGCACCTACTTGGCCATGACGCATGGCTTATAACGTCCTCATCTAGTTTGTTGATTTTGCAGTGGCACACTTTGTGTTAGCTACTAACTACAACTTTGGAATGTGCTGACAAACAGTATTTCTTAGTGTGTATAATTTGTTCATGTTCATTGTACCTGTATGTGCCAGAAAGTCCAAAAAGTCCTTTATTTTGTTGATCAACACCAATCAGGATAAAATAAAAGATTAAACTAACTAGCAAATGCTGCATTAGGTAAGTTGTACACAGAGTACTAACACTATTTGAAAATTGGCTTCTTTAAAGCTGCAGTATATACAGTAAGTTTTTTGTATTGCTTAATTTGGTCAAAAATCCATAATCACCTTTGAGCATATTGTTATTCAAAGTGTTCTGATAGCCAACTGGACGTCTGCATCTTCCCTTGGCCCTGTATAAGAATGTATTTGAAATCCAGGAGTGTCACGCGACCTTTCAACCAATCAGAGATCTTTTTACAAATAGAGTGCTCCATGAGCTGTTTTGGTGTGTTGCTAATCAAATTAAACACTGACAGCAGGTTAGTCAGGAGTAACTCATGTAATTACCAGAGGGCAGTGAGGAGCAAAGAATTGTTTTATAGTTAAGAAAATCTCCCCTTTGGCTTTGTCGGCTTCAGCCCTTTGTGAAACAGCATCTTAAACACGCACTGCGCATCTAGTGTGTGTATGTCTTTGCATTTATCTTGTCTTAATTTAATTATTTTAGTTGGCTATATTCTCTATTCTCTCATGTTACTTTTATTATTTTTGGTACTCGGTCAATATATCCTATTACATTTTCAATGATTTCGAGAGTGAGAAAGCAGCTAAACTTGTCAAAAGGTTTGTAACATGGATATGCTCATCTTATGCTGACTTTTGCATAGTTGTGAGGGAGTTCTTCAGACAGGCCTAGTGTGTTTATATCCTTCAATGTTGACATTTATAAATAACATAAATTGTACAAAAATACATTTTGATATTATTATACCTCCTAAACCTTTCCTTAGAAGTCATGACACTGAGAAACTTCATTCCAACACTTTGTTTACCTCCCAATTTAGATAAATACACATTTAAACCTTCTATCATTGGCCCTTTCCTCCATCAGGACAATATGTTTAACTTCAGACTTAATATTATTGATGTCCTACAGAGAAGGAACTGTGTTTTTTGTTTCCATTTTTGCTCAATGTCTTCTACGTATGTCCACACTTTGGATAACTGCGTCTATCATAACTCTTAATTGAGAAAGAATAAAATCTATTTAAAATAAATAAATAAATTACAATTGGGGTTATTACATCAAAAGCATGATTACAACCCAAATATTATCTCTATAATCAGTGGTTAAATCATTGTTTTTTTTGTTTTTTTGAGCTTGTGAAGAGATACTTGGCTAACAGTAGTATCTAATTTTGATACATCACCAAAGAGATGGTGATGAATAGATCAAAAGATAGATCAAAAGAAAAAACATTTCTGTTGAGAAAATGAATGTTTTAAATCGCTTTAAGGATTATTCTAGGTAGGTTTATGATGTTCAAATGTGTATAGCACAGGAGGAGAAATGTCTAGTCACTGTAATGCACTCCGCTGTGAGAAGCAAACCTGTTTTTTTTTTCTTCCTTGCTGTATTACAATTGATACGGGAAAATATATGATTTTTCCAGCATATCAAATAAATGTGTCGCACAACACACTATTGAGGGGTAAATAGTTCACCCCGTGATTTAATTATTCATGTTGGGCCGCACCTCAGCTCAGACCCTTTGAGAGGGAAACACTTCCTGTTGATGCAGAGGGCACGAGAGCCTGGCTTTGACCTTGGGAGTGGCTGATGTTAAAGGAATGAGACAAACATGTGATTTAAATGTGCTGCTGTTTGTGTGTCATCATAAGAAATGGTTTGAAAGACAAATGTCTGTTGGTAGTGGATATGTTTGGAAAGCCTTAAAGCCTCAGAGGTTTTATACTGTATGCTGCTGTAGATGACCTTTTAGTCGGTGATGATATGCTCCACGGAAAGACTACATTTCTGCTCTTGAAAAACTAAGTTAAAGTAACTTCATATTTATATTTATTGAGAATTTGTCAATAAAGCCCATTTTGTAGCAAATAAAACTTAAATTAAGCGTTAAATTGATGTCACATGGGCCTTTAAAAACTGAACAGACTTCATTTTATCTCTTCGGAAACATCTGCAATGTTATGCTTTTAATTTGTGTCTGAAATAGTGGAAGCATCAACCTTTTTAGTTTCAATAACTGTATTGGAACAAATTATAAACCAAGGTCTACCTCTTTGTAATAGTCCTTTATGATATAAGCTGGGATAGGCTCCACCAAAAATTAAACCTTTATCAAAGAATGATGGCAGGACATTTTTCTTTTTTTATACATATTGACCCCAACTCGTCCCTGAAGCCAAATTTGACAAAGACTACTTGAGTGATGGTTTAACCACCTAACGCCTGGAGCCACTACTTCCTGATTAAGTGTTCAACTATTGTGTGTTTGATAAATATATATATATATATATATATATAGAAGTAGAGGTTTTGTTGAGTTAAAAAGCAGCATAAATCTCTTTATTGCTATATTAAAAAATCTACAAATATTAGGTCTTACTACTCTTACTTATTCAACTTCACTTTATCCCAACACATTTTTTTTCTTTATCTTGAAGTATTCATTTTAGTGCTGTAAAAAATAAGTTATATTTACAATAAAAGAAAATAAGTAAGGTTTGACAAATGTTCAAGTTCTTCCCCATAATCTATGATCACATGTTTGAATGCTGAGTAATCACTGCCTTAGTAACACACACCAGAACAGGATGTTAGGTTTACTAGCTCAGCTATATCATCCACTCGTGATGTGCTTTATCACCAAGCTGCTAAAGAACAAGTTTTTTTTGTGTGTTTTGACTTTGAAGATGATCACTAATCAGCTCGTCTCCATTTGAACAGGAAGTCGCCCAGCATCTTCGTCCCAACACCCTCCGAGCACTTTACGGCAAGGACAAAGTAAAAAACGCAGTCCACTGCACAGACCTTCCTGAAGACGGAGTTCTGGAGGTGGGTGACACGTGCTCTCAGTGCACTGCACGAGACACCACACCCACATCCTCTTCTATGTGTAGTGCCATTCATCTCACTGATGGGTATTCTCACCGTCTTAGGTTCAACACAATCACAACTACCTTTATCTGGAAACTGAAGAAAATAACACCTTCCACTGATGCATAGAAGTGTATTTAGACTGGTCTCGTGACTCCACTCCGTAGTCCGGGCAACCTTAGATCACAGTGGCTTTAAAGAGAGTGAGACTGGCAGAAGGAATTTGAAATAAATCCATTGTTTTCCAGGCAGTGGGTTTGACCCATCGAGCGCCATTGTTTGGTAAAACTCCTGATCTGTAGCTCTGGACAAATGCCTCTTTGTTAAACATTAGCCTGTAACTGACTGAGCTGCCATTTTCCCAAGACTGGGCCATGGTAAGAGTTGTGGAAGAATTACTCTGTGAATTTTATACAATAAGGTCAGAGAAGTTTGGTTATTCTTGATATTAGGTGTTTAATTTTTCTTTAAATTGTTTTTCCAGGTGGAGTATTTCTTCAAGCTCTTGGATGGATGAGATGGGAAAGATGGTTACGGCCACATATTCACACACTTCAGTTGTCTCAATTTTCTGTTTATTGTTTTAGCCTTATTCAGATTAAATAAAGTGACAAGAGCAGACTCCTGACAAATGTTTTGATCTTCAACATTGAATTAAGTATTTTCACACCATCTAAACATTTTTACACAAGATACTGCATTGCCTTTTACGGTTTCTATCTTTTTGACCAGCGACTTTGGTTTTGGATTTATACAATACACTCTGGAAAAAAAAATGTACAACTGCATAAATATAAAATTCTTTCACCATGAAAATGGCTAAAACATTCAAGAGTAAGTTGCATCACATTGCGTGATGACTCCAGCAAAAACAGGTTTTAAAGCACTGAGTTGCCACGGTTTCCATGGAGGTGAGTCTCCTAGGCTGGACCCACAGAACTCTACACTATGAATTAAGAATGAGCAGATGTAAGAGTATCAAACAAATTGTCATCAAACCAAATCTAAACAGCTAAAGGTGAACAAAATGTGTACAAATGCATTTTTTACTAACACATGGGCTTTAGAGGGTCAGAGTACCATGCTAGTATTTCAGTTAGTCAGAGCACATTGACACACACTCCAGGCACTCACATAGACACGCAAGCTATGTAGACACAAGCGTACGCACACACACACCTTGGACCTTTAAAGCAGACATAAGACAAAAGAGATTACAACATAACTACAGCACTAGACACTCCAAAAATATATAGAAACAACGTTAGAATGAAAGACCTTGAGCAGGACAGAAAGACAACTCGCTACGCATCAGTAGTGAAATTGTGGTTTTACAGTAATAGATGAACACGTCCCATGGCTCAAGGAACAATTTCATTTACAGTAGAATAAATATTTGCTATTGCTACTCTTGCATTTTACATTCTAACCCTCGACAAACACACAAAAGCTAGTGTAAAGCACACGGATTAAGTGTAGGTCCTGTATAATATGAATGTTCAAAGACTAGTGGCGTTTTCTTAACTCTTGTATTTTCTCTACATTTTGTTTCTCTTCAAAATGAGAGTGCTTTGATCATGGCTGAGGTCACGAGTTAACCGTGAGCTTAACATCAAAACGTCCCTGATAACGATCTTTCTCACTGTAATTAATGTTGGCTCCGTAGGCTTTGCACTCAATGCGAACTTCCTGACCAATGGTGATGTTGGTGAACTGGATGGCCACCAAAGGCTGCAGGTATTGGGGTTGCAGCAGTTTGCCATAATACGGGTAATACTGGAGGGGGAATCCATCACCAATTCCAAAGTACTTGATTTCTCCAATCTTCTCTTGGTCTTCCTCTCTCTGTGAAGATAGGTGTGGTGCTTTACTTTTTACTCTGATAAATTCTGATCATAGTAGCTCAATGCTGTCAAGTCAACCATACCTTGTTTTTGCAGTGAATGGGGATCAGGTTGGAGAGGGCTTTGCTCTGCAGAGGGTCTGGGAGTGACTGATTGTTGGATGGAGCCTGAAAATAAACAATGAGCAAATATGGTTAATTGTGTTAGGTTTGTGGTTTAAAGCAGAGGCACAATAACCAAATGAAATAATTTATTAACAACTAAATTATGGTTTCGTGTTTAATGCCTGCAAGAACAAGCACAACTGTAATCATATTGTTTTAACTTGTTTACTTACTACATTTCTCACAATGCAACATAAATGACTTAAAGCTTGCTCAGAAACTCAAAAGCAAGTGAAACCATCTAAAGTGGTGGCCATTTTTTTTTTCAACAGAAATGATGGAGTGAAATGAGCCTGTTAAATGCAGCTCTCTGATTGTTCTTTGCACTTTGGCTCTGTAAAATGTGATTAACATTCCAACTAATGTTTTAGAGCTACTTATAGGAACATTTATGTATTAACCCCTTTCATTCAAATGTGTAATCAAATTGTAGAGGTTTAACACAGCTGGGCTGTTTTGACGAGATAACTTCAATAGAACAATCTGCCATATATTCACAATGAGACACTTTAAATATCAAAGTCTATTGGTATCCCATAATTTTCTTTCCATTTCCTCAATGGTTGATGCCTTGCCCTGCTTTGTAGTCTTGCATTATTTAAGACTGTGTGAATTGATGAGCAAATTAGATCCATCACTAAAACGCAAACCTTCTGCCAAGAACGCAACGTTCACCAAACATTGTCTGCATTTATGCTTATTTCTTTAAAAATATGTATACAGGTATATATATAGTTTTTTATTTCAAATTGTTGCAAAAGGGGAAACATACCCTTGGTCTGAAGTTGACAATCCTGTTGAGCTTGACAATCATACACGGCTTTCCAGTCTTGAAGCCAAAAGTTTCGTCTGGTTTTCCTGAGCAGCCATCAAGCCAGTCTTTGGAAAAACGACACGCTTTCCTCTGTTCTTTATCATTTTCCACAGAGCCACGGTCTCTGTATGACTGAGGATAGACTGGAGACATACAAAAGAACAGTGGCTTTTAAAAATTTGAGTAGATACCATTTGCAAAGTCATTTAGGTAATATCAATCCTTTAGTTACTGTCCCGTTACTTTTAAGGTTACAAATTGATTAACGAAACAGAAATATGGAAAGGAAATGAAAGAAGCTCAACTGACAAATGTACAATCAGAAGAGAGCCTGTGAATATTAAACAGAAGATTCTAGAAGTTCTACTTGCCTCCACAGTCCTCATATTTCAATTGATCAGTCTGATGTTCCTCTTCATAAGGCCTAAGGAGATCTTTAATGCTCCTAACGTACTTGCCATATGAATCCGGGTCTGACATGCTGAAAGAAATTTCTGATTTTTCTGAGCGAGGGTTGTGTGACAGACCTGAAAAACAAGCAGTGTTGGTCAGAAAGCTCGAACATAATGACACGAATAAGTGCAAACAACAGCTCTGGACTTTGAAAAAGTGAAGTATTAAAAGAAGTGAAGTTGTTTGTGGAAGCTGTGCTACATGGCGTGTGAGCCATAGTGAGACAGTGGTTCATTATCTTAAACAATGTGGGGTCTTGGGGATTTCCTCCGATGCTCTCTACTTGTTACAGCAGTAATTTTCCACAGACGTGCGCATGAGTCTGGGCGAGGTGTGGCAGGTCGGGTGTGAGATGAGAAAGGTGGAGGGAAACACACCATGACATTAATGTACACTTGTTGCTTTTAGATTAAGTTTGTAGTTTGAACCAGCCTTAAATTGGTGGCGCAACAGGGACGGCGAGAGCAACATAGATATGACTGAACGCTTGTGAAAGTTCACCGATCCCCTCCCCCCACCCATTCACTCTCACAATGGAAACTTTTAGCCTGAGAGTGGGAGGCGGGCTTTTGCTCAAAGCAAGCAACCAAGAGAGAATAATCCTAACTATTCTCTGCTTCCTGGATCGTGCCACTGCTGGAAACTTGCATTAGCTCAAAGCTCTCTGCACTTTTTCAGTTGTGTTGTGCTGCCTGTGCTAAGCTCAACATTTTTCAGCAGCAGTAGGCAGAACTGATCGGGTGGCATAGGCATTTACAACACCTCCTAAAAATACAGCCAAGGTTGAAGCTTCCACAAGTACTGCCACAACAAGACAGGAAGGCTAAAAAAAAAACCTCCGTCTTCTAGCTCATAGGAAAATATTAAAACACAAATGGTAGTTTTAAATGCATTGAATTCCCACAACATTCTAAACATGAGACATAAGGGAAAAGAACAAGCTTTGAGAACTCATAGAGCAATAAAACTCATTCAACAATATATAAACTACAAACTGCAGCCATGCTTTTGTTATCTGTGACTCATTATCAAAACCCACATGAACTGTTTCAGTTCCCCTTAGCCTGAGGGGAGAAACATTGACTGGCTGAGGAGTGAAGGACAAAATGGCTGAACCTCTGTAAGGTCAGAGACTCCCGATAGCGAGGCAGCTTGCAGGCACACCCCGACAGCCAATTTCAAACGCAGATATACACAAAGAGCAGCACCATTACTGAGAGACCCAAAGAGCAGAAGCAGCTCTTTACTGACCGTTTGGGTAGCAGTTAATTTGTACAGAGTTCATACGAAGACAAAATAGAGAAATGCTTCAAGGGATGTAGTTACCTGGGGGTGCAACTCTGTCCTGATAGGTGGGTTTGTAGTTACTTAATGTAAGCAGCAGAGCCTGAATGGTCCCAACAAAGATTCCAGCCAAACACCCGTAGAATATCACATAGAAAATGAAGATTTTAACTGTGGGAAAGAAAAGAAAAACAATGTTACAATGTTTCAAAGTGGACTTAAACTAACACACCAAAACTTCTGTGGGAAATCATTATGTGTGACAAACCAAAGTTTCTTAATGTGAACTTTTGGATTCATTAAACATTATTAATGTGGGGGGGGGGACCAATGAGCTGCATCTGAGTGACAGGAAAATTTCCCATAAATTTAAGCAATTAGTTTCCAGATTAAATTTTTCTGTCATCCTTATTGTAGTGCAATATATTATTTTTGAGATGTACATTTTAGAAATAGTAAATAAACAACACAGCAAATTGGCTGCCTACCCCTCAAAAACAACCAACTCCTTGTTGGATTTCAGCATTGTTCCAAACCTAGTGTAGTTCCAGTAACATCAGAAAATATTAGTTTTTAAAACGCTACCTGATTCAAAATGTACTCCAATTACGCAACAGCGGGGGGTGGGTTTCCAGTGCAACAGGATGAGTCACTCCCGCCCCCCTTCCCTCCACTGTGTCACATTCAGACAGGTTTGCAATAAAAACTTGTGAATGTTTTAAGGAAGGGCACATAATGGAACAAAAACGCCCTAATTCATGTTGCTGTGGTGGAAAACCTGTTCACCCGGTTTGAGTTGAGCTCCATGGTGTCTGTGGTCTACTGAAATCAAACAGCAATCCTGACTGTGAGCTCAAATAAACAATGAAAATAACATTTGCCTAATCCTGTGGTGTCCTCTTAAAACAGCACTAGGACTTGTCACTTTCTCACAGTTTATTGTTGTCTTCTCGATTAGCTGTGCACCTCTTTATGCCGTTTGTTATGAGCAGAGCTAGTATTATAAACAATAAGTAAATTAACGGTTAGCCCTTTTCAGACTTTTCTAATCCAAAACATGAATCCTTTTAATCCCATTGTGTTTGCAGCTGCTGTATCCCAACCTAAAAACTCACTAAATGTATGTCCAATCTGCAGTCTGTGAAACCAGTTGGGTGAGTTTAGTTGTGTTTGTTGTACTACCACGAATACATCTGCATGTGCCAACTATTAAGCTGTCCTGGAAGTGTGAACACAGTTGGTCTGTTCGTCCATGCCTTGCTGTGTCACCGTGACTATTTCAGCCGTTAAAGTGAACTGAAGTGCAGTCACTGTACATGATGAAGAGCAGTGTTACTCCCTTTTAGCAATGGCAGGTAGCCATGGCAGTGATACCATCACATGGCCTGAGGAAGGAAATGCTACCAGCTCTCTGGTTAACACCTTAAAGTCCATGACAAACTTCGGTCTCATTTCCCTTCATGGCTATAATCAACCAGCTAGCTACATGTGGCCTGGACCCAAATAGTTTCCAAAGGTAACCTCGATTAGATTTTGCTGCTAACAGCTGCGAAATGGGAGAAACAGATTTGCTAAACAAATGACATGCATTTTTACGTGTGCAAGTTCAACTCAGGTGAGCAGGTTTATCAGACTATGGAAAATTTAAACCGAAACTACTACTTATGCCAATATTTAAATTTAAACCTCAGACAATTTAAAAAAAAAAAAAAATTCATAAAAAATGTTCTTAAAGTTTAGGCTAAAAAGACGTTCCTTGGCTCTTTAAACATGACCAGATGGGTGAAATGGCAGTGATTATGAATTAAAAAAAAGGGCAAAGAGCCCCGCGTGTAAAAAGCACAGAGCCTGTCCTGGTGGGTAGTTTGAAGGGAAAGCCCCTCCCCCACACACTGCGGCAGCGTCTCCTCGTACATGAACGTCTCTTCACTGCCATAACTACTTGTTTTTCAAGAGTGTTTTAAGGGGACTTTACGAGGGCTCACTGTCTGTTTATGAAGCACAGATCACCCAATAAAGGCCAACATCGCACTAGGAGACTGTTACAACCAAATTCCTGACTTTTTTTAAGTGTTGACGGATCACTTTAAACGCAATCTGGCCCGATCAGAAACCCGATCGTGGAGTGATTCGTTGGATCATTCGTAGTTGGAGCGCAGACGTACCTGTTGCTTTCAAAGAAAGCGGCGCCTCACTTTTAGTTTAATGCGACATTTGTCTCCCTGAAAAACAACAATGACGTCTGTGACAGCCGATCGGCTAAGTTTAACCACAATGTGTAGTGTAACATCCGCACAGTGAGGAGATTTTTACTCTCAAGCAGCTCTGAGTAAGTTCGCCATTATTATGCACGACACTGGAACTACCACATCTGTGTGAACCTATTTATAAACGCCCACATATGAGGGCTTTAATGGATCGTTTTATACTATGTAAAGGGTAAAAAACATCCAGATATGTTGGAACATGAAAATAACCGGGACACGTAGGGGATGGGCGGCCCCTGAGACATGTGAGTCGTGATCAGTGTGTTACCAAGCAGTTTCTACACGCACGGATGTGGCCCACACCGGATAGACAGGCACAAAAACCCATTCCTGCTTTAGAAAAGGGTTCAACGTGCGTAGTAGGCGCTGTGCACTGGTGGCTAGTTGTCCAATCAAATCATCAAACACTGCTGACCATATTAGTCCAGCACACACTACTGCAAACTGTTTAAAAGCGATTAGGATCCTGTAAATGTTGGGTTTAAGTAGTGAAAGGGAGGTGGGGTTAGTGAACAAGCCTCCATACAGTAGTCACAGATCAGCCACTCATTATAGTTTCAAAATGAGTGAAAATTGTTCATTTAATTGTTGTGTCTTTGGTCAAACAGACTAGACTATATAAACGAACACAACTCTAATCACCGGGTTTAAAAAAAGAAGCCGTGGCCCACCTCAAATCGTCCTTCAGAATGACCTTTTCATAAGGGACAACTATGATCAATGAGCCAATTCGGTGCTACGCCTCGTGACCACCATCTATTAGTGCCCTAACCATAAACCTAAGGTGGAATCTTATTTAAATACTTAGAACGATTATTTATTTAAAAAATAATAATAATAATAATAATAATAATTAAAAAAACAAACAGTGAACTTGTTTATAGAGATCCTAAATGAAACCCGTTAGCTTTTCAGCTCCATCAGCCTGGAGTGTGTGTGCCAGCCTGGCCCACACAGCTCGGGTTTTTCTGATTTACCAGAGCCTCCATTGAACAGCCTGTAGTCACGACGCAGCGTGTCAGTGCTGAACTGAGCTCTAACAGGTGCTGTCTGTCTGTCTGTCTGTCTGTCTCTGGTGTCGGAAAATGGATGAAAAACACACACACCAACACTGTTGAAACACACACATCCCCTTTCTTCGTCCACAGCCGTTAGCAATTAGCTCGTAGGAACAGAAAAATAAATGTACTTACACCAGCTGCACCCGGTTCGTCCCAGAAACTCTCTCTTTTCTGAATTCCACAGAAACGTCCTCCATCCGCCGTCAGCGTCTTTATTCGCCGACATGTTAACCCCCCGGTAACGTCCTTCTCAGTTGTAGTAGTTGTTTTTTTCCCGGTTTTACCTGCTTTGACAGCTCGGCTGAGAGGCACTTTCAGCTCACAC
Source organism: Gouania willdenowi (assembly GCF_900634775.1). Classification (NCBI taxonomy): domain Eukaryota; kingdom Metazoa; phylum Chordata; class Actinopteri; order Blenniiformes; family Gobiesocidae; genus Gouania; species Gouania willdenowi. Next base: position 32,747,182 of record NC_041047.1, read on the forward strand.
TCAATGTGAACTGTCTCTCACAGGAAACAAGAAAAAAACGCCCTCGTACCCGGCTCTTCAAATTTTACCGCACACCGTTTATCTATCGTGGAAAGCAACCCCGCCTGCAAACTCCCGTAATAAGTTAGCCCAGAATGGGGGAGGAGGGGGCTGAGAGCAGCCATTCACCGCCGCGCTCCGTTCTTTGCGTAAGAGGGAGGGAGAGGGAGAGGGAGGGGGGGGAGGAGCCTTCAGAGGTGTCGGGGTGCTACTGATCACGAGCCCACCGTCAGTTTTTATAGGATGCCGCTGCCATAGTAACCGGTCCGTCTACGTGCGTCTCAGAGGTCTCAAATTCCTTCCTGATGGAGAATAATGACACTAAAGGGCAACACCACTGACTCTAACAAGCTTTTGATATGATAACGTGCTAAAATATAAATAGCTGGTTTAACACATGGTTCTATTGGCTATATTTTAACTATTCATCTTAGATCTGCTTAAAGTAGGGCTGGCTGATATATCGAGATTCAAGATATATCCAGTTTTGTATTTTGGCCATATAGAAAATCACAATATTGCCTATATATATATATATATATATATATATATATATATATATATATATATATATATATATATATATATATATATATATATATATATACATATATATATATATATATATATTCTATAACTTGTTTTGTTTTAAAATACTCATTTTAGGAGGTGCTGCTTTCGCTACTTCTCAGAACATCATGAAGAGCTCAGTTAGATGATCACTGAGTTCTTCCTAAACCAGACCTTCATTTAAACAAGCTACATAACAAAACTCACTCACACGTGCTGTCCTTTAATCGGAGAAAAAGCCCAAAGTGGCACAAATTGTGCAGCTCTTTGTTAATAAATGTGCCAGAAATACACAAAAGGACAACAAAAATACAAAAAAAAAGCAAGAAAATCACAAAAGGTTAATCCAAAAACACACAAAATGACTACAAAAAAAAACAATTTGACTACAAAAATATGAAATTAAAATATTGCCTATAACAATATACTTTTATTTTATATCTTGTTCTGTAATAAAATACTCGTTTTAGGAGTTGCTGCTTTCGCTATATTTCAGAGCATTATGAAAAGCTCAGTTAAATGATTTCCGAGTGTGTTCTAACCCAGACCTTCCCCTAAACAAGCCGCACTACAGAACTCACTCACACATGCTGTCACTCATTCTTACTTTTTTCAAGTGACAAGAAAGGTGAAAAACCTTTGAACACAAAACACAATGCAAATAAGTTCATAATTTTCCATCAAACAAGATAAGTACAAATAAACACAATTTCAGGTTAGTACATTTAATTTGGTGAAAGCATATTTTAAACGTTTTAGATTGAGATCGACACCCTTTATATTATGACAAATTATAATTTAGATTCAGTAAAACCATTTATTCAGAGATATCTACAATGTATTTGGTGATTTAGCTCACAATTGAACTTGAACATGTAATTTTCACCTTGATCCAAATCATAGGCAGAGTTTGAGATTCTTGCCAGGGGGCAAAAAAAAAAATCAAATTAAATATATAGAACATCTCAATATTCACGGCAACCACAATGTGTGCAACATAAACAATAATGCATATTGCATATTGCAATATAAAATGATACATAAGGATTAAAAGCATTTAAAAGTCCAACAACGTAGATTATTCCACCTTCGCTGAATGCTGAATACATGCACACTCCCGTGGCAGCCAGGGGATGCCAATTTTGCCAACAAAGGGGGAGTAAATTGGAACAACACCGCTCAATCCACCGTTTAAATCCAGACAAGCGTGCACTGATCGCTGTGTTTGCTCGTTCGCTGTTTCAGCCGCTTGTTTTCTCGGTGCATCACTACGAACAACAGACTTATGCGTCTACGGAGCAACCGCGGTGTACGCCATGTTGTAAACAAAACTCTGAGCTGCTACGGGAAGCAGGAGGGTCAAATGTCATCGCACTGCTGCGGTCATTTAAAACTTTTTTACTTGGTTTTATTTCGTGAAACTTTTATATCACTGTTTTTTTTATTCCCTCGTCACTGTGTTTTTTGGCACTAAAAATATTTGTATTTTATGTAAATTATATTAAGAATTGGGAAAAGTGTAATGAAAACGTTTGACCACTGGGGGGGCAATACCCCCTGCAGCCGCAAACTCTGCATTTGATCAAAATCCTCCGGTTTTGTCAGTTCAGTTACTTTTTTGTGCTGGGAGGGAAACAGTTGGTGGAAATCCAGTGTAACTCACTCAGATGATCATGTGTCACTAAAAGATGACACTATGCTGAGTCGTCGGAGCGTGACCTCAGACAATAAATCCCAGCTCAGCCATTGCTGCCTTTTAAAGAACAATTATTACAATCAATGTAAAAGCAATACAAACCATGTGAAGAAATAGATTTTATTACTAAGTAAAAGTGTTTTTATAGAACACTTTTCAAGAATATGTTACAAAGTGCTTCAGATAGTGGTTCAGAAAGTAAAAAACGAACAAACAAAAAACCAGAGATACACAATTACAGAAAGGCAGCTGACCCTGTGTGCTGTAATTTTTATACCCTGCCTTGTGACTGATGTGAGCTGGGATCCTGTACAGGAACAAGCTGGTACAAAAAAAGAATGAGTGATATCAGATGAGCTCGTCTGGGTATTTCAGAAACTGCTGATCTACTGGATTTTTTTTTTTATATCCACGGGATTCACGAGAATGATTATGTAAATCCACTGGAGTCACTGAATAATTGGCTAATCTCCTGTTTTTTAGTAGTTCACTAAATTGATGCAAATAAAAAGACAAAAATAACTTAACTTTCCAATTGTGGCAAAAGATGATTTCTGACCTCACATCATATCAAGTTTTGCAGCAGGGTTTTTATTTTACAGTAGCAGAGGACCACCTGACACTGAGGCTGTAGTTACACAAAATCTCTCTGATTTCTGATTGTAAAATCAATATCTAATGCGTGTTTCCAGAATTCTGCTTTAGAAATAGTAAATAATATTAAAGCAGGATTCTATCCTACCTTGTATCCACAATAGAGAACCTTTTGAATGTGAACGAGACACGCAAGATATATTTTGAAAAACGCAAAGGTGAATTTTTAATAAAATGTAATCAAAATGAAACAATTGCATGAAATGGGAGAAATAACGTGTTTCTACCTTTTTATGCTACTACTACTTATGTTCTTATTATTTTACTATCTAATTAAAGTGAAGCCATGAGAATGTAGTATTTAGGAAGTGCTTTTCTAACTGGCAGCCGTTCAGACTAGACAGTACCTATGAAGTAGCTCATAATTTCAGAAAGGTTGGTGACCCCTGCTTTAAAGAAAGTGGAGGAACTAATGGTCATGTTAAGCACTGACAGCTGATGTAAGAAAAAAGAGCACAAATGAGAGTATCCATTCCAAAGATAGAGGTTACAAGAATAGTGTGCCAGTGCAAAAGACTAAGAAATGCTCAGTCAGTTTTAAGAAAAAATATTTCCAACCACCACAGGAATATACCAGAGGTGTTTGGACCCAGGACCTGTCGTAAACCTCAGTATTTCATGTTTCAGGAAAATATTTCTAAAAGGATAAAAGAAATACCTCTTTATCACATCAATCAGCAAGTCTATTTGAAGTGGTTGAACAGTCTCTGTTATGTGCTGGACTGTTTTGAAGTAAACAATGTAGTACACTCCTTTTTAAGACAATTGATTCTGCAGTGATAATATAGCAACCCACTGTTTACACAGATCAAGTGTTTGCCAAGATTACTGTGAGGTGCTGCATTCTGACACAGGTTGTGTATTGGATGTGGTATGCACAATGTAAATTGGACTCCTGCACAAGTTGCTTAACAGAATAGACAGTACAGTAAATTTCATACCAACACGGCCCTCTACTATAAATGGACAACAGAACAATATAGAGGGTTTATTTTTAGTCCATAATCTAATTCCAGCTCAGAACAAAAATAAACAAAAAATTGTAATCTGTGCAATGTATTTACTTTTCTACTAATTTTGATTCATAAGCCAACTAATGGACATTTCGTTCTTATGACTGATGAGACAGAACAACCAAATAAAGTGGAATAAGAAAAAAATATACAGTGAGATGAGTAATATGTTAGATATGGTATATAAAATAATAAATGTTGGTAATGGTCAAGGGAAAAAGGAACCTTCACAATATAAGGTTGGTAGGCAAGTCCTCTCTTGAATAAACACATGTATAGGCATATGGATATAAACTCCTACAAAACATTTGCTGTCATCTTTGATATCATGCACTGTATATGTGCTATGTTGTCAGTTTTTTATCACAAGGATCATTGGAGGAGGGGCCCACATGCCCCACACATCCTTTTTTTCAACAACAACACATGGACATTTTGGGGTCATGTGGTTTGACCTTTGCATTGATGTAGAAAACTTCACTCTATGTGCAGGCCTGACTGGTATGCTGTGTCACAGGTGAATAAGCAGGACTTAGCATGAAATCCAACTGTGCATGAAACAAGGCTCAGGAAGTGCCTGACCAAAACAACTAGTGTGGCTTTGGTTATCAACAAACGGAAAATGTTTTGAGGATCTCAACAAATGGTGATGAACAAACACGTCACATTTTTAGTAGGGATGTAAACTCAGGCTGTTTTTACAAATGGTAAATTATTAATATATTGCTTGGTTTTAGTTTATAGAAGTTTTGTATGTTAAGTCATATCCTAGATTAGCAAAGCAGCTAAAGCTAATGCGTTATAGTTAAGATTATCCATAACAATATGAGGTAGGTTTTCTTCAACAATAATTTCTTACTTTTGCATATTGCTTACAATTTAAAAAGACCAGCTGAGTAACAGATATAATACTAGGTTTAATATCTTTTGCTACATACTACAGCAAGGGAATGGACAAAATCCCAACCCCTTTCATTTAAAAAGATGAACTAATTTCCAGTCTCAGGCATAAACATAACATAATTGCACAATTTATGTAACAAATGCTAGATCAAAATTATGGTTATGATTGGGTTTAGT